>NC_054758.1:4387500-4987500 GCF_018143015.1 Lytechinus variegatus | reverse complement strand
AAAAAAATTAAGGGGGTCCACCTCAAATTTTGTGATGGACACAGGTAAAAAATTTGACAAGCAAAAAAAAAGGTTATCAACAAAAAATAATAATTTAGGGGGGGTTGTCCCCACCTCAAATTTAGGGGGGCTGCCCCGTCCCCCCACTTCCGCCGCCAATGGTTCTAGAGCATTGGTTATGGGCAGGAAGACAAACAATATGCTAACCAGTGGTGGATCGGGGGGGGGGGGGCAAATCCGGCCCCTTATCCCGTTTGGAGAGGCACAAAAAATATTTATTAGTGGAATATGTAATGCATTATGCAAGTGAGGACCCTTTTGTTTTGCTGTATAATATTTCCTGGAACAAATGACCTTCATTTGGTTGTAAAGACCGTCTTTATATTTATTTGTTTTTTGGTGGGGGTGTCAAAATGGTCACTACTCTGATGGCGTGAATCCGGTAGTTTGGATAGAGGCCCGTAATTAATATTTGGATTTGAACGTAGCCTTAGAATTACTCACGTAAATATTATTCTATAATATAAACAAGAAGAAGTTGTTTTTGTTTAAATTCTTGATTAGTTTGTTGATTTCGTTTATTTTGAAATGTGCGTTTCTTGCAATCTAATAAATTGATTACAGGATGGTCTTTTTTGGTAATGGATGTTAATCAGGGAGTAACCTAGATACGTCTATTTGGCTTTTCTATTCCCCCACATCGCATTCATTGCCCTATGGATTTTGTTATTTTGTTATTTTGTCATTTTACAATATTTATTACTTATTTAAAATGGATTCATTTTGATTGATCTCGATGTATTGTATCTTGTATGTTTTTTTAGAGATGAGAAATAAATGAATTTTGAATTTGAAGAAGAAGGGGAAAAAAGGAGGAGAAGGAGTAGGAGAAGAAGAAGAAGGAGAGGAAGAAGAAGAAGAACGAGAGGGAGAGAGAGAGAGAGAAAGAGAAGAATAGAAGAAGATAAAGAAGTCGAAGGAGAAGTACAGAAGACGAAGAAAGAGGTAATTACCTTCGTTGTTGATCGATTACACAACTGGTTCCACGTCCTACCCAAGGTTTCAGGTCTAAATGGGAAACGGAGCCATTTCTGGACATTGCCTCTCTTCCGACTCTCCGTCGTCTATACCCCTCCATAGCGGACGCCCAATAGAGCTCATTCCGATCCACATCCATCGTAAAACAGCTATCTAAGCCTGAAATACGAGGACACGATATTATTGAATACAACGTGATTCTATTCTTGGTCTAATTATATGCGTGTTATAAATAGCTTTCTTAATAACCTACATTTTGAAATAACTAACAATAATACATAAATAATTGAATTAGCCTACATTTTTATATGTTTTATAAAGAAACTAAAGGCCCGTTCCCAGTGGTCGGTGGACGCAAAACGTATGCATAAAGGATAAAGCGGACAAGCGAAATTTTTGGATGGCTCCATTCGTTTTTTGTCCGCTCCAGAAATGGACAGAATTATTGGCGAAAAAGATGCTCGATGGATATAGTGTATGAAACGAGTACAACGGATGCATAACGTTTTCCAACGAATGGCAAGATTTTTACATCCTCTTCGCACTTACCTCGCATCCGTAAGTGCGGTGGACTAATCCTTGATCATGTTGATCAGAGAGGAAAAGTACTTGACTTGTTACTAGCATTATGATGAACGGATGGATGTATTGATTCAAGTGGGTCTAAATTACAAGACTACACTGGTCAGAATGTTGCATTATGGGTTGTGAACCTAGCCAGATTTGAGTAGTTGAGGTTTCATGAGCCTAATTACAACTGAAAGGCTATGAATATTCGTTCGACACAACCCATTCGAAAAAAAAATCAATTTGATATTGCTGATTGACAAAAGTGTATGAATATAATTGAAAAGCTAACACTGATTCTAGACATAACTACTGAACTTCCTTTGCAAAATTGGGAAGATATGTGGAACTATTTTTGGACTGGCGGAAGAATTAGGGCTATTACTGTTTCAGTTGATAAATTTGATCCCATCACAGTTAACTTTATGAATGGCGATACGATACCCTTCTCTGGTCAGATATGGAATGTCAGATATATATCTACAATCGACCCCCTAAATTCACGTTTATATCTTACGAATTTTTAAAAAGTGCCATTTTAACACACAAGTCTATGGAAAATGTTTTACGCGCGTGGCACATTGAGGATTGAAGTGATGCTTTATTGCAGTGGCGTAACTACGGGGGAGCATGGGGGGAGGAGAAAAAGAGGGAGAAAGGAAGAGGAACGTAGTGGGAAAGAAGAAATTATTATTCATTATAATGGTATATTACATTATATTCATGTTATGTAATATATTATAGAGGAAACATTTTTATCATAACTTTATGAAATATAATTTTCTCAGGACCTATGTTGTCATTGTTCCGGTAAATTGCCAATTCGTCTACTGCCATCCCGTCCACTCACCACATGGTCTACATTCATTTTGTCTAATGCCATTTCGTCCATCAACATTTCGTCTACCACCCATTTCGTCCAATCACCATTTCGTCTAATAGCCATTTAGTCTAATAGCCAGTTAGTCTATAGCCAATTCGTCTACAACCATTTCGTCTACCAACCATTTCGTCTAAATCCATTTCGTCTAATGCCAAATCGTCCATTAACCAGTTCGTCCACCGTTCAATTGGTCCAATAGCCATGTCGGCTAATTTCAGTTGGTCCAATATCCACATCGTCTACTTATCAACTCGTCCAATTGCCATTTCGTCTAATAGTCATTTCGTCCATCAACCATTAGGTCCAATAATCAGTTCGTCTACCAACCAAATCGTCTACTAACCATTTCGTCCAATTCCCAAATCGTCCAATAGCCATTTAGTCTAATAGCCATTCGGTCCAATAGCCATTTCGTCTAATACAAATAATTTGCGTTATCCGAGGAGGGGAGCGAAATGACTTTAATACCTTGAAATTATTGATGATATTAGTTTTAAAAAAACCCTAAAAACTATGATGATAACTACTATCGCAAGGGTCGATTCAGTGGGTACAGCAATTCAGGCACCCCACCCCCCCTAAAACGCACACACACACACGCACACACACACATATAAAAGGGGGAACTAAGATGGGGAAAATGGAAAAGGGTCCTTTTATTTTAATTTGTCGCTCAATTTTTATTTAAAAAAAAGAAAGGAGAATATTGTATTCCGATATCAAAATACGATAAACAGATGAAAGACAATATAGCCTTTTAAAGAAATATTATTGATCAATATACCCCCACCCCCCCAAAAAAAAGAGCTCTTCCCGATCTGTCCTATCTTCTTTCCCTGTACTATCCTCTCCTTTTTGTTCGTTTCCCGTCGCTAGAAGCCCGCCTGCGCCTAAAATAAATGTAGGCCTAGTAGTATTGACAATAACGATGAGTATAATGTTTGTGATATACTCATGCTGTAGCAATTAATGGATATAATGATAAGAATGATAATCATCATAATGATACTAATAAATAATAATAATAATAATAAAATTCACAATAATACTACTAATAATAATAATTATGATGATCATATTACTAATGTTAACAAAAATGATAATAATAAGGATAATCATAATAGAAATAATATACATAATTGAAATAATTACTACTACGTAGTAATTATTTCTTGGGTTACCAACGTGCCAGAGCACGTTGTCCGCTGGCGATATCGCCAGTATACCATTCCGTTTTTCCTCGCCCGTATCGTGTATGTATAACCTCGATAAGACACACATTGCTTCCCCCTTTGGGTGGAAAACACTTCCATAATGCAAAGTAATCAATGACGAACAACACTAGTCAACAGTGATAAAATAAATCAAGAAGTTGAAGAGAATTGGTAATTAATTAGGCCCACAATCGCGAATAGAGTCGACTCGGGTCGTAGAGGGCGCTAGTGCAGCATAGTAGACCAGTATGCGTATTAGACGAAATGAATATTAGACGAAATGGTGATTAGCCAAAATGGCAATTGGACATATTGGTTATTAGACCAAATGATTGTTAGCCGAAATGAGTTTAGACCAAGTGATAGTAGACCAAATGCAGTTAGACCAAATGGAACATGGACGAAATGAAAGTAGACCAAGTGGTTATTAGACCATTTGCCTTTAGACCATTTGGCTATTAGACCAAATGGGAATAGACGTAATGATAGTGGACAAAGTGGCTATTGGACCAATTGGCAAAAAAATACCATTAGACCAAATGGCTATTAGACCAAATGATAATAGACGAAATGGCTATTAGACGAAATGGCTATTAGACGAAATGGTGATTGGACGAAATGGTAATTGGACCATGTGGATAGTGGACCAACTGACGGTAGACGAAATTATATTAGACCATGTGGGTAGTGGACAAAATGGCAGTGGACGAAATGGCAATAAACCATTGTTCCTGGTGCTCGCATTGTCTGTTTAGAGAGATATATAAACCTGTTGTACGAAAAAACTCCCGTTTCAAGATTTTTTTTTTATGTAGTGACATATGCTTCTTTTTAATCACTACTTAAAATGATTGCCCCATGTTCAACATTTCCTTCCGTGATTACCTTCGTATCAGTGGATCGGTCAGACAAGTCTGCTCTCCGTGAATTCCTAAAATCAGTCCTTAAAATGTCCCTTTTTCTGATCTGAATATCAAAAATTTTCAGCTCGCATCATTTGGTTAGTGAAATACGTATGGTCTAATTCCTACAAGCAAGCATTAGACTGCCCCGCTTCAGGTCTGAATTATCTAAATTTTCAGCTCGCGCTTCGCGCTTGCAATATTTGATTAGTGAGATGTGTATGGTAATCATGATTACAATGACTACACAAACATGACACAGTGCTTCATGTGTTCAGACGTAATTCTAACAAAATCAGCAAGCGCTTGGCACTCGCATTAGCTGACTATGGTGAGATATGTATATTATTAAGGGATTCCTAAAATATAGTCCTTAAGATCTCCCTGTTTGGGGTCAGTATATAGAAAAATTTCGGCTAGCGCTTCGCGCTCGCATTGTTTAGCAAGACAGATACGTTTCATGATTACAAACTTGATTATAATGTCCCTTTTTAAGGTCTGAATATCAAAAATTTTCAGCTCGCGCATTGCGTTAGCATTATTTGATTGCTGAGATGCGTATTTTTATTTATGATTACAATGACTACAAGTGCTTCCTCAAAATGTCTATATTAGGTCAGTATACCTCACAACTGAACGCGCTTTGCGCGCTCACTAAGTGACTCAAATATTTTGCTGGTGCCCCCCCCCCATGCCGTGACCCACGGTACGCCACTGCTTTATTGTATACAGGGGTTATCTGTTCGTATTCGCTTTGAATTATGAATCCCGAATTTTTCACGAATTTTCTCCAACTTACCTTCTATTTTATCCGAAATAAGCATTGTCTGTGACTCTCCCATCCCAACCATAAAAACATCGAAAGTCATTCGTGAGGGAAGGGAGTTCCATCTTTCAGAGGAAAGATTTTGCCAATAGAGGACGTTTTCTTTGTCATCAAAGTAATAGCTTCTGATCCTGGTGGACTTCTGAAGCTCTAAGAAATTAGAAAATTCGAGGTCACTTAAATTTGCAGCCAGCAAACCGTTGAGATTCTGGTTCGTGATGAGTAGCTGTACGGGAATATCTGATTGAATTGAGAACAAAATAACAAATTAAATCACCACGAGCCAGGGGCTGCCGAGCGAAGCTGAAAAGGGGGGGGGGGTGAAGAAAGGGGCACTTCTTCTTTTGAATAGGGTAGTATCACAAACTTCCAAAATATAACACACTGAATAGCTTATCTATCCCCATTTTAAATCACAGAACGCATAAGTATTCAAATTTCAAGATTCATAGATTGCGGAGATCAAGGGCGGTGTCGTATTTCCAGGGGGGGGGGGGTGAGGAAAAGAAAAGGACAGTTATCCCTCAAAAGGGGAATTGGGTGTAAACGAATGCTTTCACCAAACATTTGATTACATTTCTGCATGAAGAAGCTGTGTGTTTCGTGGTAATATAAGTTCAGCAAAATTCTTTTAATAATGATAATAATATAGATAGGCCTATATTTACCCAGGGTAGCCACTTCAGTATCGAAAACTGTTCTACCAGTGGGCCCTGCTATTATTATTACCCCGGCTTGAGCTGATCTATACCTCGGCGCTCAAGCATTCAAGGAATTTCTTCCTACCGGGTACCCATTCACTTCACCTGGGTTGAGTTCAGCACAATGTGGATGAGTTTCTTGCTGAAGGAAATTACGCCATGGCTGGGATTCGAACCCACGACCCTCTGTTTCAAGGTCAGAAGACTAATCCACTGGGCCACAACGCAAAGGGGATTTATGATTTTTACAAATAAACATGATTCTATAAAAGCGTGCTTGCGGTTTTGAAATTATTTTTGAAATTTTAAGTTGCAAATATCTTCCTTTGGCTCTATTCTGGCGATGATCACAACTGTGCGAATAGATAATGATACATAACCTCTTCTCCTTGAAATTATTTTATTTGTTGAAGAGAAATAGATCATCGGAAATTCCCTCGCGAACTCTTTATTTTGCTTGAAGAGAACATAAACATCGGGTCATAATTCATTAAAAAAACAGAGATTTGCCACATTTTGCCTCCATGAGGGCACTACAGGGTAAAAGGATACAATGCTTTTTGGGTTATTAAATGCTTTTTAATATAATTCACCCATTATGTCTTCTCTCAAGGGCGGATCCAGGAATGTTTCAAGGAGGGAACCAAATTTTAAGGGCGAAAAATGGGGTTAATTTTGAGAGAGAGTAAAGCAGCCAAGATTATTTTTTGTACATTATGTACTGAATAAGGGAAAATGTCACTGTTCGAATTCATGAAGAGAATAAGTATATCACTGAACCAATGATGTCAGCGCAAGCGCAAACTGACATTTTTTAAAATCTCTTGATCTGAAAAGGGGGCTTTTCAAGATCTATTGGAGTCATGAACAGGATGAATATATAGCTCTCGCTATTGGTTCAGTGGTATACCACTGAACCAATAGCGAGAGCGCGAGCGCAGGATTTGAAGTTATACTTACCGCATTTCTCACCTTCGTAGCCAAGATCACACTGACATGAGTACAGTGGTGTGTTACCAGGAGAAGACATACAAGTCGCTCCATTAAGGCAGGGGTTTGGTGAACAAAAGTATTCTACACATGGGGAAAAAGAGATGTGATCAATCGATCAACACCAACTCTATGGTACTCAATCATTGTCATAATTCATTGTCGATGCGCCCGATCAGGGTAGCCGTGCTATAAGCCGGGGTAATAGTATGCAGCGCTTAGAAACATTTGTATTAAGCGCTATATAAATGTTGCATATTATTATTATTATTATCATAATATTTCATAATAAATATTTTGAACACCCCTGTAAACAAAATTACACTGTAAAAAGTATTTTGGGTAAAATTTAAACCAGCAGGAGGGTAATTATGTGTCCAACCAATTTTGGGCTGTATTTTACCCAATGCGTGAAGCAAATTGTCCAATAAAGTTAACAATGAGCAGCAATTACTTTAGTATGGGCAAAAATTTCATCATCACACTGGATGAATATAATGCCCAAAAGAAATACCCAATGTTGGTTGGGCACATAATTACCCTCATGGAACATTTTTACCCAATATTTTTTAGAGTGTACAAGACCACCAAATTGGCAAGACAGAGATGGATGTATGTGTATGTACATCACATCTAGAAAAAAAACATTTCAAACAAACATACATTTTAGATGTTGACGCTGCTGGCTTTCCAGAGTTGTGGTTAATTAGATCAATTGTCTTTAAAACATGGGGCCCAAGAATCTATCTTAAGTTGATAACTTTAAGTATGGATTTGTATTTGCATATTGCAATAAATCATACAATATTGAGCTAATAGGATATTCTCTATGAAATAGACCTTAATTATGTCCAGAGTTTTGGGTTGGCCAAGGGTCTTTAGAGAAGTAGACGCATATTAACGTTTCCGATTTTATTGGATTTCAGCAGATACTGAATATAATTTAATTTGTAAGATAATTTGAGTAGTCTATTTTGTTACTTCGGCTTTTCTATATTGAATTTGTCATTACTTAGTTATGTGGATTTAAAAAAATATTCGTAACTGATGTGTCATTTTTTATGCTGCTGCATCAGAACCACGAGGGAAAATAAGTTTGCTGATCACCAAATAATAATTATAAATAAAGAAAGAAAAAAAGAAAAAATGTAAAGAAAGAAAGGAAGGAAGAAAGAAAGACTTTTTTTACTTTTTAAATGAAAACTTTATCTACAAATTATAATCACAAGAGTTAAGTATACAATAAAAGAATAGTTTGACATAAACATTCAAATGAAATCAGGTTGATTACAAACACAGAGTAAAACCAAATGTTATATGAGCCATGCAAGAAAGAAAGAAAGAAAGAAAGAAAGAAAGAAAGAAAGAAAGAAAGAAAGAAGGAAAACAAGGAAGGAAGGAAGGGAGGAAGGAAGGAAGGAAGAAAGAAAGAAGAAAGAAAGAAAGAAACAATATAATATTCATAAATTACTTCACACGTTCGAAACAAAATTTCAATATTTAAATCACTACAAAACAGCTTTCAGACTGATCACCATGTAAGTTTTTTTGTTGTACCTGGTGCTTTGCAAGTGATTATCAAGTGACCCTCGGCTGTCTTTGGTTCCCCGATGAGGGCGTCATTCACAACCCCACCATCAAGGTGAAGTGAAAAGGGGCAGGGATTCTCCTCGGTGCACCCACCGTCTATCCCTATAATTGAACAATACAAAGAAGAAACGTCTAATAAATTTTGAAGAATGTCTACGATCAGTATTCAACTAGCACGACAGTCGGCACTTGCTCTTTAGGATATTTTCCTCGACCTTCAACTCGGCCCCAGAACGGTTTTAAAAGTGGGGGAGGGCGGGGGATTACCGTGCAAAAAATTCACAATCTGATGGTCATTTCAAGGTTTTTTCGTGTTTTTTTTTAAAGTGGGGAGCAGAAGGCCCTTGCAAGCCCCCCCCCCTGTTCCGCGGCCCCTGCATCTGTGACGTAATGAGTCAATATTTTGGGGGACTGAAAAATGAGGTATATACGGAGGAAATTTGAGAAAAGTCGCAAGTGCGAAAAATAAATTGACTTTTGAATAATTTTTTTTGTGACACACTTTCATTGAATAATAAATAAATAATTTGATATTTTGCCTTTCTTTTCCTTTTTTCGGTCCGCGGGGAACTTTTTTTTTTGGGGGGGGGGGACTCAGCCGTAGCAACGCATTTCAATACTGCGAAAGGCCAGAGTCTGGCTATATATAAATGTATGGTTGAAGCAAAAAAGTTGATCTCTATTCCAATATTCAATGCTATTTTTTTAAGAAGGAAAGTTCCTATTTGGGTATATTCAGATATTTAGGACTTGGTTCCATCTCCAATACAATGATTCCTGGAAAGGCCCTATTGTTATAAGAGTAAGATGATTTACGCAGCTAAGATTTTGTCTGGCTCTTCGTTTTCTTAATTAACATTATTTTTTATCCTTAAGTTTGCTTATTCATTTTGTATGCTCTTTATTTCTTTCTTTATATCTTCCTTCCTTCCTTTATTCGTTTTATCTTTCTTTCTTCCTTTCTTTTCTTTCTTTCTTTCTTTCTTTCTTCCTTCCTTCCTTTCGTTCTTCCTTTCTTTCTTTCTTTCTTTCTTTCTTTCGTTCTTTCTTTCTTGTTTTTACCCCTGCTTTGGGGGGAGGGTGACGTTCTTATGCTTGCTTTTCAATGCCATTAACATTCATTAAATGTTTTTTATTTTTCATAAAAAAATTATCATAAGCATAACTAAGGACTACACTGTTTTAGTTACCAATATTATCACTTTTAGCATACTTTCATCAACATCTATAAGAATAGTTCATTCGGAATATTCCAGCTTACCATTTTCGTAGAGGTGAATCAGTGCCATCAATAAGATAACTCGGATCTGTCATAAAAGCACAAACATGAACAAAGCAGAACTGAGAAAAAAAACCTTCTAAATTCATGCCCATATTTTCACTTACGAAGTAATGTTACTTTTTCGTCATCTCCTGCTCTTCTTCTCCTCCTCTTCCTTCTTCTCCTCCATTCCTTCCTCCTCCACCGTATCCCTTTCCTTCTCCTCCTTCTTCTTTGTCATCTCAATCTCCTGCTCTTCTTCTTCTCCTCCATCTCCTCCCCTTCTTCTACTTCTCCTCCTCCACACCTCCTCTTCCTTCTCCGCCGCCTCCTTCTCGGCCTCCTCCTCCTCCCCTACCCTTCTTCTTCTTCGTCATCTCCATCTCCTGTTGTTGTTCTCCTTCTCCCCCTCCTCCTCCTCTTCTTCTTCTTCTTTAACCGAGCACCCCTCACAAAATTTACATCATTATAGAAGCAAAATATTTACCGTAATGGGCATGTTGACTGCGATTTTTATCCAAACGAAAACGGAAAATACGTTCTTGGCGTTTGAGTGTGAATGTTCAACTGAGATTGTTAAACAAATATCGACAATGCTTTTGAGAGATGAGATCACTTTGAATGTTGATCGGAAAGCGACACATTTGATTTTGAAATTAAACAACGGTCAGAAACTCCTACAAAAACTAATTTCTCAAAATTGCACAGTCATCACATCTCTGTGGCTGTCCACGGATAATCTGCCTCGTTTCTGGTCAAACTTAAAAGGGTAAAAGTGGCTACAAAAGATTAGATGGTCAATTTTAATGACAGGCACTGACTTTCGCACGACGACCTTGTTGGGGTGATTAAAAAAATGGAGGGGGTGGGACGATGAGCCACTCGGATATTGAAGAAGCGTCAGATCGTGTTATAACTTTTATGAATATTCATACTCTCTCCACTGGAGGATCCAGGGGGGGCAAAGCCGGCCCGTGCCCCCCCCCCTTTGAGAGGCACAATTGAAATTTGTAATGTAGAAATGGCATTAAAACAGAAGCCCCCCCCCCTTGAAAGTGAAGCCCATCTTTTTTTTTTTTGCTTGTCAATTTTTTGACGCAGACGAAATTCCGTTAATTTGGGGGTTGAAATTTTTTTTTTTTTTTTTTGCTTGTCAAATTTTTCCTCGGTATGCTTCCGTTCTTAGATGTACTGGTAGAGAAGTATGTCCGTTTGTAAAAGTATGATATTTTAAAGTTTTGCTTATTTTTCACAAAACAATGATATGCACAACTCAGTGATACGCATATGAGAGAGTCGGTGATGTATCTCACTCACCATTTTTTTTTGGGGGGGGGGGGGGGGGTGGGCTTGTCCTTTAAAGCAGTAACAAATCAGTAGAATGAACTTAGCCTACCACAAGTCCTAAGCTATTTATATCTGGATACCGACCTGATGTTTTGTGAACTCTAAAATGTCATATAACTTTTTTACATCCGAAATAAGCCGAGTTGAAAGATCGCACAATGACTAATTCACTACTCAATACATTCATACCACACTAATTATGTTACTAATGGGTGTTGCAAGAAACTTGCGATCAATTGCAAGTCTATTTTTGGTTCCTAAGTCAATCATATTATGTCTTGCAATTAATCGCAAATTAGTGATTGATTTGCTACAGCTAACGTTGATCTATCATAAAATAAGTAAAATTTAAAAAAGGGTAAAATTGCAACAGAATATTTGCAATTGATCGCAAATATTTTCTTGAAACACCCCCTGAGTACTTTTATGTAGCAAAACATTCATTGTCCGCTCAAAGAAAAATATGAAAAATTTATGAAAAAATGTACTCTAATTCCTTCATTGTATTATTGTTATCTCAAAATATATATTTTTAAGACTAGTTTTTTTATAACACAGTAAATGAGAAGCCACACAAAGCGTTGGTCAGTTCACTCGCCCTTTTAAATTCATCTCTTGACACAATAAAACGACCTTTTAAGTATCAACGAAGAGCAAAGTTTTGAAACACTCAGGTCAACAATTTATTTTATTGTTTCCGACATCTTTACACCGACAGATAGCTCGGCCATTGATACCGGCACGTTTTGGGGGCAATAGTTTTTTATATTGTCCAGTTTTATTTCAAGTATAATGGACATTGAGTGCCATCAACCTCTCAAAATGGAACAAGCTCTCATTCCACTTTATTGTCAAACAATTAGGCCTATATATTCTGTATTTATATTGATGACTTCTAACCCTTTTGTTACATCTAATTAGCATTCACCGGGGGGGGGGGGTCGCCCGAAAAGGGGTTAAATCCAAATTGTGCTTTTTTTAGTTTTATCTTTTTATCTTCTTATTTTTTTCTTTCTGCATATCTCCTTACTTCTTCCTCGTTTATCCCTTTCCTTCTTTTTCTTTTTGGTGATTTTTTTTATGAATTGGAAAGATTATGACATCAATAACGCATCTCGTATAACGACATTCCAACAAAATGTTTCACCGAAATGATGAACAACTTTAATTTTCATTAAATTTGAAAAGATGTTGGTGCTTTACTTCTTAAATTTACCATATTCCATCACTTACTCCACTAAACAAAAACAACAGTAATCCACACCGTTATCTACATATTATATGACATAGAATGCGTTGGATATCCGAATTCAAAATGATATTTTGAATTGATGTACATTTCTGTATTTAAGACTACACTGACAGTTTACAACATATCCACAGTGTTTGTTGAGAATTTTCCTTGATCTGTTGATAAAACGACAGTACCAATGTAAACAAAATACACTCACATTAAGACAATACTAGATTATTTTAAGAGGTATATAAAATCTCAAAGAATAAATTATTTTACATAGTTTACTATGTTTCTTAAATAAAATAATTTAGGATTTCTGTAAAAAGGACGGCACTCATAAAGTAAAGAAAATACTCCCGAAATGAAGAAAAGGCAAGAATCAGATTACCTTTCAGCATAATAGTCACGAGACTATCAAAGATTTAAATGAAATCATTGATAGATCAAATTCAAGTGCAAGATATATACAAAAATGAATAAAGAGAATTTGTATTTTTAACAGAATATCTGTATACTTTCAAATCCGATATACCAAATTTCAGTTCTCTATTCAATTTCATCGGAATTCGCCATGTTTTAAATTTGACAATTCTGTTTCTCAACTC
Source organism: Lytechinus variegatus (assembly GCF_018143015.1). NCBI lineage: Eukaryota > Metazoa > Echinodermata > Echinoidea > Temnopleuroida > Toxopneustidae > Lytechinus > Lytechinus variegatus. The sequence continues at coordinate 4,974,339 of NC_054758.1, read as the reverse complement.
GGGGATCTTGTAGCCGCAGATAGCTTTTTTTCTTCCAGAACTCCAAAAGAAACTTAATAATTGTTTCCAACATAATTTCTTCATTCGTCTTAAAATGCGGCATTTTCTTTTCTTTTTTTCAATACAAAATACGGACATTTCCCCCTGTTTTTCTAGACTTAAGAAATTTGTCACATACATATTGTTTTTAAAACGAAAGTGATGAACTGTAAATTGTGTGAGGAAGTTTGCAGCAAAATGTCATCATTCACTGTTAGAAAAAATAAAAGAAGTTCCTGCAGCAGAATCTCGAGAACACCTGTAATCTTACCGAATTGCGTAATAATCATTCTGCAAAATTCATAAAACAAGAATTTTTCTGCAATTTAACAGAACAGGTCTGTTTAAAAAGGGGAAAAAGGTGTTTTATTCAAGGAAATTTGTAAGATTCCATACATCAAATACCAATTTCCTGTAAGATTACGCAATTCGGTAAGATTACAGGTGTTCTCGAGACTCTGCTGCAGGACCTTCTTTTATTTTTTCTAACAGTGTTCCTCTAGACTGCTGAATGCATTCAAGCATGAACTACTATTCCTTTTGAGGAGAAATTTTTTTTCTGACAGTGTGTTATTATTTTCGAAAGCAGTCTGCAGCAACAAGCAAACACCACCATAATTATAGGTCTCCCTTTTGTTTTTGCAGTCATGCTGACTTTTTATTTTATTCAGTGGATGAGTAAGTCAACATTTCATGTTATTTCGTGTGGCTCATCGCAAAATGAACAAAGTCGGACTACTATATTTTCCTGGCCTTGGGTGCTGCCCTCACCAATCTCACTATGCGATTCCCCTGAAACTGATACGTCCTTGGTCGTTTTAATTGTCATTTCTTCGGTTACTTCGGAGGCATCACCATCGGTCGTCGATGAGGGGTGCTCATCAGTTTCATCTGGTACGTCAAGTCGATCCATCAAGTCGTTCAGGACTTCAAGAACTACAGATGATAACATCGAACCGGTTTTATCCTCATCTAACTCTTCATCTCCTGCTTCAATTCCAAGTTGATCCCGCGTGTGCGGATCGATATCTGACCCTGATGCGTTACAGTCCTGTACAGATGCAATGGCCACATCTGGACAATTCATCAAGCTGTTGTCTGTCTGGTCTGCCTGACGATGGTCACTACCCATACCGCGATCTCCAAAGACACGAAGTGTTTTCCCCTCTAGTACTTTACCACTGTTTCCTCTTCCAGGACTAACTGGCTTCTGTTGCTTCCAGGACGAAGTAGACGTCAGGTGAAAGTCGTCTCCCTGTGTCACTGATCTGGATTCGCTGGTCGATGGATCAGCATTCCTTGATTGTGGAAGTTCACTTGCAGAAAGTGATAAACTGACGGTGTTGATCTTGGTTTGACCTTCGCTGGTTCCATCCGACACTTTTTGAAAGCTTGCATGATCCATTGATGTTGGGACACCAGCGTTTTCGTTTTCAGCTGGACGTTCCCGAGACGAGTTGGTGTCTGGGACGAGACTCGCGATTCCTGATGTGATATCAATAAACCTCCCATTATGTTTCTTCAATGGTTTTATCTGTTGCCTTGAAACAATCTTGTCAAGATTCGTCTCGCCCCTGTACAGTTCCTCCAACCTGTTCTCGATGACGTGTACCTTAGTTCTTGCCTGTGTCAGTTCTTCCTTCAAGGACTGTTTTTGTTGGTGACCTGGATCTGTTTTCTGTTTGTCAAGTTTCGGCATATCGAAGTAATTCAACTTAACTTTGAGGTCTGATTTCTGTTTCAAAGAGTACAGATAGAGACTTGGGAGTGGCTGGAATTGTTGGAAACCTGTCACAGGTTTGAAATCAGATGGTAGCTCCATCTCTTGGTATGCAGATTGTGGTATTTGAGGGCGCTGTTGCGACATGTAAGGAAATGCTTCATCTACGCGCTCTATAGGCTCCAGATGTTTATCGGTGACCAGGTCTTTCCCGTTGATCTGTAGCTTTCGTATCCAGTCCTCAACGTAAGGAAGATCTCCTTTCTTATCGGATGCTTTCTCTAGACCAATCAAAGGACACAACCTCCGTTTTCGACTACCAACTCTACCACGTCTGAACTTGTATAATTTTGTCATTTGGAATTGATGTTCTTCATCGGGATCAGTCTGAACAGTCTTACCAATTTGAGGAAGCGAGACTGCTGTATCTAAAACAGGCCTTCTTTTGCTCCGTTTGCCCACCGGTATGAAAGATTCCATTTTCCCCGTGAGGTAGCTGTTGTGTGGGTTTCCATAAGCAACCGAAACCTTGTGCTTTTTCGAAGAGGTACAAGAGTGATGACTTTGCTTTGATGCTCTGTAAGCTTCCATGGCGAGTACATTATATTCCTCAGTCCTAATCTTATCTTCACACGGGTCTCTTGATCTGTCCATATCTGTTGTCATTTCGGAGGTGACACCAGCTTGAATATCGTGGTTTTCGTAACTCGATTTCTCAAAATGGCTGCTGACATGAATATCAGATCCTGTGTAGTCTCGCGATTGGACGCTAATGTCTTGATCGGTGTTTACATGAAGTGGAACGGTTGCTTCTTGTTTGATCGTGATGTTTGACTTCCCCTCAGGGGAAATTCTGCTTGGCACGAAACAATCAAGGAGTGCGATTTTCCCGTCCTCATTATTGATAGCACTAGTATCCTTTGATATTGGTGTTTGCACTGATCTCGCATCGCCTTCCACTTCTCCCCTTTTATCAGACTGCATCTGTTTATCCCGAATACCAATGTCTGGGGGTTTTCCAGCAAGTCCACGTATTTCTTGAATATCTTCTGACGTCTCGGTGGGGATTTCGATAAACGACCCCTTGTGCCTTCCCTGTCGTCCGTCCATCGTTGTCGAAGACGAATGTCCTCTGGACGAGCCTCGCTCTGTCCTCCGACTCCCACTTCCCCATACTGACCCGCCATTTTGTTTCTGAGTTTCGCGCATGAGAGCGATAATGTAGTCATGGGTCGCCGAGTAGTACCATTGCCGTGGGTCGGTGAAGTCAGAGACGATTTGTCGGTGACTGCGGGCTAGGATGTCGTCTGTTCTGAGCGTCCCCTTGCCGACGGACTCGGAGAGTCGACGTCGCAATGAATACTTGAGGTCCTCTGTGTATCTGTCCATTTTCGATCGCTTCGACGACGCCTTCTCGTGGTTTGATCTCGACATTGTCAGAGTGTGATGCTCACGGATGATTCTATAATAAAACAAAAATATATATAAACATGAAAAGTATTAAATACCAATACAAAATGATATATATATAGCATAATTTTATTTTACTTTGATGTCAGGGCGGAAATCTCTCCCAAAAGGAAGGGGGACAAGGGTATTGAAAATTTGACAAGCAAAAAAAAAAAAAATCTCCTCCCAAAACGAACGTTTTATATTCCCATTTTGAGTGATATATTTTTTAGTGTTACCAAAGACCCAAAATAGTAGGGGGCATTTGATATTGTGTCCCCCTACTATTTTGAGTAGGGGGGACACGTCCCCCCTGTCCCCCTGGGATTTCCGCCCATGCTTGATGTGGAATCATTCAACACAATTAAAAATGATTCCACTTATCAAAGTGGAAATGCCTGAAAACTTCTTTAAAAAGGACTCTTTAAACGAGCCGATAATCACATCGGTAGATCGGTAATAATGCAAACAAAACAGAACAAAGCTTGAGAATTTTTTTTAGAGTTGAAAACATTGTAATCGATTATGGGATTTTAAATGACCTGCATATATCCATTACAAGCAGGAACGGCCTGCCCTGAATTCCCTTTACCGATACACTTGCAAAATATCTAAAAGCCATCTCGTTCAAGTTTGAGCTTTGCAGAACAACATTTTCCTGTTAGGAATATGTTAGATGGTGGTGATTTTTTTTTAAAAAACTTGATTGCTAAGAAAGCATGACTGCTTATAAGCAAGCAACTGAGGACCGACGGCATAAGATTCTCTCCGTTGGATCTGGTAATGAGGATTAATGCCTTAGCAAAGAGCACTAGTGCACCAAGTGGGGATCAAACCCGGGTCACCGGAATCCGAAACCGACTGAGCTATCGCGCCTTCTGTATTTTTTATAATTGTAAATTTCATTCAGTTTAATCAATGTTGAGTAATCATTTTCTACATAACTATTGTATGATTTTGTGAATTTATATTGGTTATAAGTGGTTAATTTTTTGTTACCGAATTTATCCACTGTATATGATTATGTTAATACCATGACATTTTGTACGATTATTTGTATTATAATTATTTTTCTTTTGTGAACAGTGTTTTGTTAATATATAATTGTAATATTTTATAATGTACCGTACCATCACTTTGATTTTGAACTGAATGATTAATGAATATTATTACAAAACAAAAGTAACAACAACAAAAAGGGAGGTGCCGTGGTCGAGAGGTCTAAGGCGCCTGGCTATATAGTCATAGAAAGTCCGGGGTTCGATTCCCGCCCCCGGTATCTATGCCCGTGAGCAAGGCATTCAATCGACATTGCTCTTTTATCCTGCATGCAAATAAATGGAAATGCTAACGCATTTCATTGGTAACCAGGTGTGCATCTACAAAAACAGTGCTACTCGTGTTAAATTTTGCTAACTCAGTGCCTTGACGGAAAATGAACTTGGGATAAAAACATCATATACACAAACACTAACCGGCTTGTTAATTTCAGATTTACAGTCTGGATCACATTTTTCAAATATGAAACACTTTCCTATTAAAAGATTTCAGGGCCAAGGGAACAATTTTTTAACAGGGGTGCTGATGTGAATTCGACAGCAAAAAAGGGTGTTTTGCTACAATATGAACGTCATTTTGGTCCCTAGCATCCTCGCTTCCCACTCCATGATAGATCTCCAGTTCCTTTGAAAGTTTTTCCATTGTATTTTTCTCATTCCACTACTTTCACACAAAAAAGTGCATTACCAATGCGGTGCCCCTTTTAAGTTTTCCGACATTGAGAAATGAATAGTCATGATACTTGCCATATAATATTATTATCTTCAGATAAAACTAGTTTTAATCGATGGGAATTGCAATAATGTTCATCTTCCTAAAATAAGTTCCTGTAATTTGGAATTCACTAACACATGGAATGCATAATGCAAAAAAACACTTAATTTATTCAAAACAAAGTTCAAAAGATTCCTTCTAGAGAAATACAATGGCTGAATTATGTATACCAGTCCAGTAAGCAAGGTAATCAGTATTATCTAGTAGAATGTTTATGCTTATGCCATTGCCTAGCAACAACCACCATTTTGATAACTAAAATCAACATCTGCTGCTGATCACAAAGGAAATTATGAAAATGACTCAGTTAATCTTAGGCATATAACGAATGTAACATGGTGAAGTGCTCTACAATCAAATAGTTAAGCTATGAGATTATTGATCAGTCTTCATGCCAAAAGGCAATATATCCATTTTGGTGAAAAGGAGTGATGATGAATCCAACTGGCAGCCGACTGCTTCGAGGAGTTATTTTTTCATTTCTCGTAGTTCAATTGGTGAATGGAGCCAGTGCATGGAGTTCAGCGGAACAACCAATAAAACAGAGACCGAAGCTTTTGGTCTAGTGATGATGATGATGATTCTCATGACATTTCTCTGTTGGTCTCTTTAATGAATGAATTTATATTGTATTTTAAGTAGGGCCTATATATTTTCTCAAGTTTATAGGGAATAATTGGAATATCAAATCTTCAAATTTAACTTTCATATCGATGGCTACACTATAAAAAAAACGCTGTTTATTTTTTTAAGCACGTTCTAAGTCCGTTACGAAGTCTGTCACTCTAACAACTAGTGTTTAACCTTTAAATAACTGTTTAAGCATTTTAAACAACTGTTTAAACTTCTTAAACAAGTTGTTCAAAAAGTTTAAACAATTACAACAAGTTTAAACTACTTGTTGTTCGAGTGACAGGTTTGAACAACGTGCTATTTTTGTTTTACTGTGTTTGCCAAAGCAATGTCCATTTTTTCCAAGGCAAAATGATTAAGCCCCTTTTGGACATAAACTTTTCGATTTGTGCTAATCATTTGAATCGGTGTTGTTAAGATGCAATTACACTCGATGTGTAAACAAACCGTGAGATAACCATACACGCAATTAAAAATGTCTAGTGCAATTCGAACAATCCAAATGTTAATGTGGGTTATCAAATAGTCGTTATCATGATTTGAATTACACATTGATTATGAACATAATCTGATAACGTAGTTAATGAAATACTGATTATGCTCTTGTAAAACTTCAGTGACCATGGTGACGCAGGATGCGAAGACGACCCCCCCCCCCTCTTACTTCAGAAAATGATAGATAATAAAGCACACCAGGAGCGGGGGGGGGTGGTTCACTTCAATTTTTTAAGGATACAATTCATAATGTAGCAACAAAATATCTTGCGTTCACACCAGATATTTTGGCAACTAAATTTTGTCCTATTTTTTAAATATAGATTTGCATTTACTTATGTAGTTAATAGATTATGAGTACGGTTAGAGAGCCTCCCCTCCACTATAAGACAAATGATAATTATATATTTTTTTAAATATATAGATTTGCACTTCCTTATATAGTTAGAAGATTATATGAGTACAGTTAGCGGGCCCATCTCCCTTCCCCTCCCATAAAGAAAGACAAATAATTATTATAAATGTTTTCAAACGTTTCATTTTGGTAAAGGCTGTATTTGGTGATAATGCACGGGTATGATGATGTTGGGGCGCAATATTCACATGGGAAATGATGTAAGTACTCTTACACCAAACTTATGAATTATAAATCCCCTTTTTTAATTCAATACAAAAAGCTGATAGGTATTGTTCACGGGAGGTAGCAAAGCGACAGAGCTCTGAATGTGGCACTTGATATATTTCCTCAAAGGTTTTCTTTCTATAATTCTATAATGATGCATCCATTTGCAGACAAAGTTCCTTGATTTTCTATCTTTCTAAATGCACCTTACTGTTTTTCAAGGTCCCTTCCAAGTGCTGCTTATTTGGATTATGTCTTTTTTATAATTCTGAACCCCGTTTGAAATGTCCTGTTTAAGCCTGAATGGCCGGACTAGATTCTGAAGGGGATGGGGGTAATAATATTGTTAATGAGCAAAGCGACCGAGTGGGTTTTGTCATTTTGTCATATTTTTATTAAACCTTTGATCTGCCTCCCTTCAAATCTTAAGTATTATTTTCGAGCTCGTAACACCGGGAGACGATCGGCCACAGGTAAACACTTAATGGCCTCAATCAAAGACAGTCAAGATGTTTGGTGAGCAAATACATGGAGTGGATAACAAAGAGTGAATCTTCGAAGAAGTCAAAGATTTTAGACTGGTCTAGGTGTATATATAGACCTACCCAGCTGCATACCACAATGAGAGGTGTTTGCATTTAAACTGGACAATGTGAATGGTATGATCCTGCAAAAAAAAACTACCCCAGCAACAGAGGTGTCATGGGCCAAAATTCTCGAGGGGGCCCGAGCATGGTGTGTAAAGGACAACATTTCTTTATAAAAAAAAAACAGTCGCGAGAGAGCGAAAATTGTATTTAGTTACAGATCTTAACAAAATGATATTCAGAAAACAGTATAATTTTCTCATAATTTCCCTTTAGAACTTCTTTTTCTTCTGTTGGTTTTCCGGTGGGACGTCTAACGCCCACAAGCCCCCCCCCCCCCTAAAAAACAGCGTCTGCCTTGTAGTATGGAGCTGAATTTGGTTACAATAAATTGACAGAAGGGTGCAACTTACTAACGATGTACGCTATATATGAGGCAATTTCAAACAAAAGTCAGCAATAAGATAGAAGGACGTATACCATGCTACCCCTTACCGAAAGTGACTGCTCGATAAAATATTATTAGTAGAGTCAAATATTATGCTTTATTTTTGTGCGACATGTTCAAATTAATACAAACTCGCCTTCAGCATTAATTGATCTCAATAATTATTCGAATATAAGTCTATATCCTGTCACCATTCATGAAAACATAAATTTTACTGTAATTATAAAAATTTCCATGATTGTTGTTTCGTAAGCCCAAACCCTTCAGATATATTAAATTAATATATATCGTATGAAAGTGCACTACTAAGTGGGGGGGGGTGTTTATTGATAGATTTTGTCACTCATGAAAGGTTCAATAGACTTGCCGTTGATTAACAAGGAAATTCAATTATTTTACCAATTGATTCTTAACATAAACATGATAAATTGCGTGGATGGTACATGACAAATTATGAAGTATGAAACATAAGATATATCTTTTTATCATGTCATCTTTTCTCCTTTTGAGCAGTTGTATTTTTTCCATTCCCAAACTTAATTGGATTTTAAAACGATTGAATTAAAGATAAAGTGATGTAGATATTAGTGGTTGTATAATTATAAGATTATTTTACGTTCCTCTGGTTGTAATATTATTCATTGATAGATGACGGTAACTTGGGAACACTTTGAATATCAGATGAAACATGCGGATAATAATGATAATTATAATAACAATGATAATTATAATAACAATGATAATGATGATGATAATAATCAATAGTAGTAGTAGTAGTAGTAGTACACAGTAAAAACGCTGTTTAAAAATTTTATACAACGCTGTTTACTAGATATGAACCTTACATTGTTTAAACAGTTTAAACAAGTGTTTAAATCTTATACAACAACGTTTAATTTTCAATATCTAATCTTCAATAAATTAGACATGATTGTTTAAACTGTTAAGCAACTACTGTAAGGTTCATATAGTAAACAGCGTTGTATAAAATCTTAAACAGCGTTTTTACTGTGTAGTAGTAGTAGTAGTAGTAGTAGAAGTAGTAGTAGTATAGTAGCAGTAGTAGTAGTAGTAGCTGCTGTAGTAGTAGTAGTAGTAGTAATGACAATAATAATATTAACATTATGATTATTGTTATTGTTGTTGTTTTTTATGTTGAAATAACATAATACTTTCCCGAGGGGCCCTAAGATAAAAAGTGTATTCAAATCAAGAAACGAGAAAGTTTGAAATTTCATAATTATACAAACATAATCTCGTAATATTGAAATAGTGTGATTAAATGAACACTGCAAAATCGCCGGTGTTAACTGGTGTTAAATTAACACCAGCCTGGTATCTATATCGAAAAACACCAGAGAAGTGTTAAATGAAACACCACCAGTTTAGAATCAAACCGATATTGGTTTATCACCAATTGGTGTTGTTTATATGCCTAATTGGTATTAGCCCAACGCCAAACCGGTGTTGTTTCAACACCTATCATAACGGTGTTTTCCTATATTTACCAGGCTGGTGTTTAAAGTGATTGGTTAACATTGGTTTGACTTTTAAAAAATCTGAGCTAGAAGGTCACACTTGTCACCTGTGTCTGTGATATGTTACAAAAATGAAGCCCAGAAAAAATTGCGTTCGAAAATAATTATTTAGTGCTTCAAAAATTGAAATATAAAGTGACCGGAAACACCATCTTAATTTCATCCCATACACTTATGTGTACTATTTAGGTGTCTATAAGACGCCTATTTACAAAATCTGGGTTTTCCTTGTAGTTTTCCTTTTAGTTTTAGCTTTTCAATCTCAATAATAATTGTTTTCAGGGTTTATTAGTTGTAATACATGCACCTGTACACATGTTTCATCTTGGTTTGAGAATGTTTTAAATCAGCTGCTCACAAAGTTAAACAATACCTTTAATTAGCACCTGTGGGTTTTTTTTTGCAGGGCTTATAGAATGATTTCGTAACTGTAGGGTCATATTTCATTGGGCGACTTTTGTTAGGAGGGCGATAAAATCAATACGATTAAAATGAAAAACATTTAGAATTCATTACTAATCTACCATTAGGATATACTTGCTGATATATGTATGTAGAAGTTAATACTGAAAAGTTTAAAGCTTTAAAAAATCTATTTAACACGCGTATGTGTCTAAAAATATTATGTATCGGCATGCATTTAAAATTTATATCGGATATTGTCGTTTTAATGCAGTAAAATGCATATTGTAATGGCGTAACGTAATCCAAAATGTATCATATTATTTCATATTGGGATGTTTAAAACTAAATTATATCGGATATATATCGTTTTAAAATGCCCAATCTAATGACGCAATTGAAATTACTGTTTCAAGCTATTATGAAGTGAGTTGAATTTACAATGTTGAAACTGATATTATAAGGGATCGAGTGTTGCTGATTAAGATTAACATAGGGTTGTTTAGTAACGTCGTTAAAATGTTACATTTTTACAAATTTGATTACCGATATTTTGCCACCAATTCCCCTCCGCCTATTTTACTTACTCCCTCATATATGTGTATTCTGCCATAATTATAACTGAAGTGGCCGATACCTTGTAAATTCTTTCCTTTTCACGAGTACTTTCTAAACCTTTTTAAAACTGTGATACCTTAAAAAATAGAGAAATTGCTTACCCAGTGTCGAATATGAAGCAGAATCACTTTTCAAACCACACCACAATAAAATAACACGGGGATTCGTTCCCTTTTGGACATACCCTATTTGTAATTCTTTTATGACTTCTATGTCCAGCTCCTACCAATCTTTCTAAAGAACAGGGCCAGCGGAACTGGTAACTCAGCCTACACGACTTGCATATTGCTTTTCGAAACTTGCCCACATCCCCTCAAATCGTGGTTTTAATTAAAAAAAAAATCAGCGTGCACGATTCTCATGAATATATTCGTGTCTCTGTAATAAGCCAAGAGATCAACCAAACAATTCATTTTCTAAGCAACGACAAAGGAGATTAACATCTACTTACATCAGACTTTAATAAACGCTCCGATCCATCTGACTTCACGTTCCAAATAGTGGCAAGCCAAAAAATAACATTTAATCTTATACAAGCGATCTCGAAATTCGAGCAAAGAATTAACTTGGTGGAATCGTACACGGAGATTATTCGATATGGCCGCGTTGATGTTTTGTTTGGATAATGTTTCGTGTAGTTAATTGCTTCCCATGTCAGTTTCCAAAGACCAAAAAACGAAGGCGTTCTTATTTCTCCAAGCATGCCAAGTGCGCAAAACCGGTGAGCTCACATGCAGTCACACCCCACGAGCCACACCCAATATGAGTATCGATAGGATTTCTATATAAGGCCAAAGGGCAATCGTTTGCAGGTTTGGTGTATAAGTGTGACTAGGGCAATAATGGTATCATTCGTGTAATCAACACGGGACATGAAGGTTCAAAGTTTTGTTTAATAGCTAATAGGTTTTATTATTATATGGCACTCTGACATTAGTCTGCTGTGCAAACCCTTCACTCGAGTAAAGGGTCTGAATTGCAGCCTATATACCCATGCCTGGTGTACTGAAGGCCCCACTGATTTATCCAATAGTCGAGAGATCAGTGGAAGGTTAGTCTTTGCGTGGAGACACACTTGTTGATCAAAGTTTCAATCAGGGTCAGTGCCTTTAGACTACTCCGACATGTTGTTATCTATATCCTTCCACATGGTTGTCTTCGTTACCATGGTTACTTCTCTTGTATTTTTCTTGTCTTGTTTTCCATATTTTTCGTCTTCTTATCAAATTATTTAGAATATAAGGTCTATATATACACACTAAGATTTTTTAACCCACTCGTACCAACCATAGGCGGCGGAAGCGCGGGGGGGGGACGGGTGGGACCTGTTCCACCCCCCCCCCCTAAATTTTATGTTGATGACCTTTTTTTATTTTTGCTTTTCAAATGTTTTACCTGTGTCCATCCTAAAATTTCAGGTGGACCCCCCGGCTAAACTTTTGGCTTCCGCCGCCAATGGTACCAACCTCCTATGGGGTGTACCCTTGCGCCCTATATAAGTGGAAAAGGTGCAAAAATGCACGTTTTGTTATTAATTGCACCCAGGTGTACAATAAATGATTCAAATTTGAACCTTTATTGCAAGGTTTAACTCTGCACCATATCATGCCTACACTGTAAAAACTGCGGCGTTAAAACTGACACCAATTGGTGTTAATAGAGGACCACACCCTGAGGTGTTAAAATTACACCCTAGAGATTAAACATAACACCAAATAGTGTAAATTTAACAACAAAAGGTGTTGTAATAACACCTATAGGTGTAAAACTAACACCACCAATTTAACACCGGTGTAAAATAACTGGTGTGGTCCTCTATTTACAACGCTTAACACCATAGTTTTTGCTGTGAAGGAACTCTGCACCCTATCATGCCTATAGATATAGGGTGTAATATGCTGCACAGATTCGAGCATATTAGTAAGGACTAGATAGACGGGCCGTGGCCCTGGGCTTTTGTTTTTTTAAGCAAACATGCTTTGAGGCATGGGCGGAAATCCCAAGGGCGCTAGACATGATTCTCCTTATTACGTCTCCTGTTCTTTGTTCTTTTGAGAAGTTCAAATTTGAATCATTAATAATTATGCACCTGGGTGCAGCTTCTATTGTACCAATCACTATAAAGGTATCAAATTTGAAACCCTATTTCTTAGTGTTTAGCTTTTAATTTAAAGAATACACACGATACGCACACACAAAAAAATAAAAATAGATCTGTTTATACTGTAGCCCTCATCTTCGAGTATATTACCAAATGCTCGCACATTTAAATCAAAGCACGTGTGTTAACATTAGGGGCCCACTTAAAAGTTAATCTTGTTTAAAAACGAGAAAAAGTGGCACCCCTATTGTAAACAAACCTTTAAATCCATAATGAAGGCCAGAACGCTAACAGTAAAAATTAATATTTAGCCTCTACCAAAAAAAAAAATCCTGGCACCTCGGCTCAACCCTTTCTGTTCCCTTTTTCTATAATGAATAACTAAGAATGTAGTGGCACACAAATGGGGGGAGGGAGGCTTGGAGCACCCCCCCAACAGAAAGAGAGAGAGAGAGAGAGAGATAGAAAAGGGAATAGACGGTTGAAATGTATATTTTCTGATTATTATTTCAAAATCGATAAAAATTTTGACTTTTGTAATAAAAATGTTGAAATATTTACTCGCTCGCTTCGCTCCCTGGCAACTTTTTAAAATCATTGTCAGACACGCCATGCACCCCTCAAAATTTTTGGCTGAGATGTGCAATGACATATACGAAAAAAATCCCTTGACGCTAAACAAATAAAGAAACAATTTGGATTGAGGGAATGATTTTGAAGGGCGTTGTAGGAATCTAACAAAATGTGAGAATAAGCTGGTGCTTTGGGCTATTATATCATAAGCAGCCAGTTTTCAATATCTCCTCATTTTAATGGCCTACTTAGGATAAGCGGATTGAGATACATGAACATAATAGCTAGAGTAGGCCCTACTTCTATTCCTATAAGAACGATCGGAACAGAGGGTTGTGAAATGAGCGTCCTTGTGGCATTGATTATGTTGGATGCAAAGATGATGTCTATAATAGATATAAAAAGGAGGGCACGTAGGCCTCAGTAGCAACCCATCGTGCCTTTCTGCATGTGATCTAATTCAACTCGCGCTTCGCGCTCGCTATATTGGTTTATAGCTAGACGACACGTGCACATTCTGGTCAGAATGTAAAAAAATATCAGCTCTCATTATTACCCTAGTTTATTAACACTCTTTCCATTTTCTATCTTCAGGTAAAGTTTTAAATTAAAAAATTCACATCGCTCACGCCGCGCTTCGCATTAGCATTATTGGTTTAGAATTTAGATATAAATTCATGATTGATGGAGGGGTGATCGCTTCTGATGAATTTATAATTATTATTGTTATTTTTCATTTTTTTTATTATTATTTTTTTTTTGGGGGGGGGGCTTCGCGCTCGCTGTATTGGTTTATAGGCATCACGTGCATGGTCTGAATGTAAAAAAAATCAGCTCTCATTATTACCCTGTTTATTAACACTCTTTCCATTTCATATCTTCAGGTAAAATTTTAAATCAAAAATTCACATCGCTCACGTCACGCTTCGCGTTAGCATTATTGGTTTAGAATTTAGATAGAAACTCATGATTGATGGAGGGGTGATCGCTTCTGATGAATTTATCATTATTATTATTATTATCTTTTTTGGGGGGGGGGGGTGGTGTACTGACATATATCCATTTGCTCTCCCGGCTCCCCAATAATTTTGACTTATAATGCACTATAAACAAAATATTTAACTATTCATGGTACTAACTGAGGGCAAAATGCTATATTATAATTGCTTTTCAAAGTTTTGGGCATAATTTTCTCCCCAGCATAGCGCACTTATCTGCCCGGCCCCTATAGCCCATCCGGATCGACGCCGCCGGCTCGCTGCCAGCGCTTATTCGTTGTCCCCGAGTAAGAGATATCAGAGATGTATGGAACCGAGGGTTAATGGGGATGGGGCTTCAGCTCTGATTGTATTTTTTTTTCAATTTGGCATGTTGGCCAGTCTAAGCCCCCCCCCCCCCTCCACATTCACACTTTAAAAGCCATTCCGCCAAATCGTGTACTATTTTTATGCTCTCTTGATTTTCTTCTCGTGTTCGTTATGTTTGTAATTGAATTAACCTGAGGAACCAGGGGGGGGGGGGGTCGCCCCGCGTCCCCAGAGCGCGGCCCTACACGCAGCGCCAATTTCAACCCACGTGGTTTGTGTGATACCGTTTCCAATTCCCGGAAGCTCGAAGAAGACCTCGATTATTATGCCGCACATGCTGCATGTACAACAACTAATACCACACATCGTCTCATTCATTTTTCAGCCAACGGTACAAGTTAGACGCAGCTTGAAATGGCTCAATTTCAAGAGGATAACGATTCAATTTGTGATGACGGTGATATTTTCGATAATGTCGTAATGGCGGAAGATAGGTGTGTTGAATTCCATGACGTTTTATTGCGATTAGTTTGTAGTTTGTTACTGCTTGTTGTGACTTGTTGTGTTTGCCCCACATATTCAGTTCTATGTAAGGCTCTTATATAGTCATTCTCTAATCTTACTTGGTTTGTATTTGTCTTTGCATGCAGTCTCTCTTCTTCTGAACCTGTAACGTTATAATTATCATGAATGTATTTTATTTGTGCACTTTCATGTGAAAGTGTACACATGTCATGGGCTGCCATGCTGGCCAATCCACTCTAGGCGACAACGCAATACTTACCCGTGTTAAGAAACTGGGACTCCACTCACGCGCATTTGGGCCGCCCTAGCTTAGAACTAAGCTTTGTTTCACGAAAAATTGAATATTCTTATAATTCAATACATGTAACTAATTAGATTAGTACTGTTAAATCGGTACTCACCGGTTCTTTTCTTGAATTTTCTTGAAAATTCCCACGCTTCTGGCTTCAATTCTGCTATAAATTCTGTCGCCATAGCTAGACAGCTACACATGCAACTTTATTTATAAATGGAGCGCCCCTTACGAGAGTCGCTAATGCCGCGGAAAAATTGTTAGGCATTTTGGCCTGTGGTCAAGGCGTTCTTCTGTTCTATTTTTTTTATAGGTATGAGATCTAAATCACAGCGACTATTCACACTGTTCCATAATGATTCCGAAAGGAGGTGCAACACCCCCACCCACATGGGCGCAAATCCCAGGGGGACACTTCCCCCTAACCCAAAATAGTAGGGGCACATTTTCAAATGTCCCCTATATTTTTGTTCTTTTATATATGATGGAAAGAAATAGGCCTACATCATTTAAATCGAAGTAAAACATGTATTTTGGACGAGACGACCTTCTTTTGGGGGTGATAAACCTTCCTTTTTGTGTTTTTTTGTTAGTTTGTTTTTGTTTTTTTTGCCTGTTTTCCAGCCCCTGGTCCCCTACCTTAGATTTCCACCCTTGCCTCCCACTACTCTTGATATTGTTTGCGAATCTGTTTTGTAAATTAAAGGGGAATTTCACCCTGATAAAAAGATGATGAAAATATGAGAAAAATCATTTCAAAATATCGATGAAGGTGTTATTTGACAAAAAATGGAGTTGATAGAAGTAGAATGCTTGATTTATTGTGACGTCTATAACGAGCAGTTGCTCTATCCTAAATACAAAATGCCCAAATTTCCCATTTTTAATGGTCCGTAACGACCCACTTTTTTCTTTTTGATAACAAGTATGAATTGATATACTAAATGTACCATACAAATCATTATGTATTTCTTGACATTTCATTTACTTTTTTACCATAATAATAGCTGCTTGCAAAGGCCTACGCCGTCACAAAAAAACCCGGGGGGGGGGCCACTTACATTGACGAGTGGATACCATGCGCGACCAAAATAAAAAGTGAAAAGGATGTCCTTTTCACGATAGGGCACGTTACCTACGTAACGTGATAAGGGTGTCAAAAACACAAAAATAACGAAAAAGGGTATCTGTTAATTCGCTAGGAAAACCGTCGTGTTTAGGGTCTAATTTGCGGGGATGATAAAACAAAATCAAAATGTTTTATAAAGGATGTCCTTTTTGCTCCAACACTTCGTGTTTAGAGTCCGATTTGCGCGAGGTGTAGAAGGTGGGGTCGTACTAAACCAAATAATGTAAAGCCGACGACCGAAGGACCCGTAACAATAAAACATTCCTGTACTTGTTTAGGGGTTCATTTCAGGGAATATTTGCCAAGAGTATCGTTTTGTTTCCAATACTGGTTAAGGGTAGGGTTTCACACGCCAATACTTGTTAAGGGGTGCATTTTCAGAATATGGAAATTACGTGTTTAGGGTGCTTTTCGAGACCCCATGGTCGCGCATGGTATCCACTCGTGAATGGAAGTGGGCCCCCCCCCGGGCAAAAAAAAATCTTACCTTTGAAAAAGATTGGTGGGGGATGGATTTTCCTCGAGCGCATACCAATTTTTTTCTGCTATTTTCATAATAAACTTTAAATGAATTCAACTTTGCACTACTTAATTTTTTCAAAGACAAAAGAACAAAATTACATCTCGTCATCATCACCACTATCATTAGCATCACCATCATCATCACCACAACCGTCACCACAACCATCATCATCACCAAGATAATTTTCATCATCGTCATTGCCATCATCATCTTTTTTTTTCTTTATTTTTTCCCCATCCCTTCTTTTTTTTTCTTCCAATATTCCTCCTTTTTTTTTAGAGCGGCACACCGTCATGCTCCCTCACTGATTATCCGCCTCTATATGCTTGGTGTTGTATAAATTGGCGGATACCTCATAAAATGAAATACTGAAGAGAAAATAAGGAAAGGGAAAAAGTAAGAAGAAAAAGAAAATGAGGAGAAGAAAAAAAAAAGCCAAACAAATGAAACAAAACAATGTCAAAATTTCGTAATAAAGTCTTCTACGTCAGTTTAATAATGATGTTTTCATTGAAATGAGAACAAAAAAAGAATTGAAACCATAGGCGGCGGAAGCGGGGACGTTCCCCCCTAAATTTGTTGTTGACCTTTTTTTTTTTTGCTTGTCAATTTATTTTCCTACGTCCCCCCCTAAAATGTTTGGGTTGAGAGCCTTTTTTTTTTGCTCGTCAAAATTTTTTAGGTTGTCCCCTCCAAAAATTTGGGGCTTCTGCCGCCAATGATTGAAACAATGAGGTAAAAAGGACTACATTATATAGTGTAAAGAAATAGAGGGAAGCTCCGAGACAATAAAAAGGTTGAAAAAGAAAAAAATGTGAAAACACAAAGCTCTCACAACATGAGCATAATAACAAATAAGCGAGGACAAGTAGCTGAGGGACCCCCCCAAACTCTCTCTCTCTTGTTATCTATCTATCTATCTATCCGACTCGATTATATAAGAGAAGAATTTACTAATCAAAATATTATGAGCAAAAAGCACGAGCTGATATTTTTTATGAATATTCAAAACTGATAGAGAGACGCAATCGAATTATTCGATTGCGACAAAATTGATGATCTGAGAATTTATTGTTTTTAGGAATTCATTAAAAGCATAAAGTTGATCAGCATTAAAATATGGCAGGCACAACGCATGAGCTAAAGCTTTATAGGCATACACCGATAAAAAATTTTAAGTATTTTTGGTAATCATGAAAAAAATTGATATTTCATGAAAGAAAGCTCAAATCCCGAGGAGGAATATTCTTATGAATTGACTTAAAAAAAAACTGTGGTAAGCCCCATTTAATATTTGATTATAAGTCAAATAAAACAGTAAAAGCTGAAAAACGTTTGCGTGATATTTGGCAACCTCCCCCCCAAAAAAAAAAAAAAAAAAAAAAGTTTTTAACTATAATAATGATCGAAGGTAATTTTGTCTCGCGTAGAACTGGACAAATGAAAAAAAGATTGTCACTAAAAAATGAAGGTAATTTTGACCCACGTAAAATTTGGCGAGCCCCCCACCAAAAAAAAAAGGAAAAAAGGTTTTAACAAGCAAAAAAAGGCTAAAAAAGAGAAAGAAGAGACAAGAATAATTATGAACGAAATATCCCCATTACAAATAATGCTGTGATCATCATAAGGGAGGGGTCGCATAACTAGTATGAACAACGTATTTAATTCCAAAATATTTACTACAAATCTCAATAGGGGGATCGGGCAGAAATGCTCACCCCCACCCCCACCCCCCCCCCCCCCCCCGATCCGCCACTGATTCCAATCAATAATGACATTTATCTGCAATACTGATACTTTGGAATCAAGATACTGAAGAAGATTGATACGCTTTACATAAATTATGAACGTCTGACAAAAAGATAATCTACCGATCACCTGACCGATCAGCTGACCAGTTCGCGTATCACTTCGGAGTTGATCACTCGTCGCAGCTGTGTGGAATGCTCACCGAAAATCAACAAAAAGGGCCTGAAATGTAAGTTTAATAGTAATTCATTTTAATTTCAACTCATTTTTTGAAATATTTAAAGGCTTCCCACCAAATGAAAGTCATATCGCATAACTCCAATTTGTATTAAGGCGTACATTTACCAAAGTCTTGGGTTTGAAATCAGAACTGAATTGTCTAACCCATAATTTTGGGTAATGTCGCCTATGAGGTCCATACATGTTAATGTTTGGACCTCATTGGTACTAGGAGTGGGCCAATCCTGATCCTGCCAGTTTGCCAATAGGCCAATGCCAATGCCAATGAAAAAAAACAGAAAGCAAAAGAGTGGACTTGGACTCGGATCGAAGTAGATGCCAAGTTCAAAGACCATGTGTGTAAACACAGGGGGGGGGGGCAGTCTGCCCCTCCTGGCAGAGCTCACCATGATGATTAAAATGGGGGAAAGAGAGAAAGAAAGGGAGAGGGAAATTAAGAAAAAAAAAGGTAAAAGAAAAGGGAAAGATCAAAAAGGAAGAGTAAAAAGGTAAAACGGAAGGAAGGTGGGAAAGCATGAAAAGAAAGTAATGAAGAACATGTGAGAAAGAAGAAATCCTGAAATACTATTAAATGAGTCAGAAGAGATGACAAAATGGAATGGGAACCTGTGGCGGGAAGGGAAAGAAAAGCAAAAGGAAACAGGGAAATAAGAAAGAATAGATTGAGATAAGTAAAATGCTTGGGGGAAAGCTGAATTGAAAACAGAAAAACGAAGAATATAAGAAAAACGCCGGGGCTGCTGAGGATTAAAAATGAAGACGGGAAGAAAGAATTGGATGAGTTATCGCCACACGTGTATTGCAGTCGGGACAATAAATTACTACGAGAGGTTCCTTAGTTGCTGCCAAAGCATTGCCTATGTCAATGTCCCTAGACAAGGGCTAGACATGGCCTTTCAATTTTATAAACAAAATTAGAATTGAATTTCCACAAGACCCTAAAATTTTCTCTCTCGCTCGGTCTTTGACGTTTGAGAAATTTTCCCACATTTCCCATGTCGTGCTCCCTCAAAGGGTTTGGTTTATTACGCCTCTGCGTTGAAGTATTGTGTTTTGTATCACCCCTTTCAATGATTTGATTGAAAATAGCAGCCATCTTTAAGGTTTAAATGGCTGAATCTCAAGAGGTTCTGGGGCTTCTCCCCAGACCCCACTCAAATGGCGTACAAATTGAAAGGTTGGGACTTTCGGAGTATGTCCCCCAAAAGTTCCACGACCAAGAACAAAAAGAAAGGGCATGAAAAAAAGACTGGATAAATGTAAGATATGATATGAAAGGCATGGCCCAACTTGACTGAACCATATAGTATTAAACAATGCTAATTCCACACGTTCATGGTGGAAATACCAGTTGTTTCACTAGACAATGAGGAGAAAAATGGAATATTTCATATAATAAAATACAAAAGAAATAGTGGATGACGTCATCAGTCTCCTCATTTGCATACTGACCAGGATAAACTGTTTTGTGAAATTAAGCAAAACTTTAAAATGTCATAACTTAATTATTTCACATCTGATTTTGATGACATTTTCAGTGTTATGCTTGTTAACTTTTTGTTGGGGTGGACTTGTCCTTTAAATATCACGCTACTCCCACATTAGAGCTTTCTGCCAATGCTCGTGCATGATAAAAAAATCCTGTTCACATCATATCACCGGAAAATTTTTGGCTCTTGCAGCAACAATGCAAAATGATGCAAGATTTATATTTTTAAATGGAGGTTGAAAATAATAAACATAAAAAAATAAACAAAAAGGCCTATATTCAACAAAGACTGAAACAAATTTCTAATTTCTTTGCACATTTTAGAAGGAAAAATATTGCATAAAACCTTAACATGTAGATCATGGGTAGGTTAGTCTAGTAAATTCTGCATATTTTGACAAAGAAAGTTTCGTAGTGTGATTTCAAAATATGTTAATGTTTTTTTTTAAAGAACTGCAAAGAAAAATGCTGGTGACTACATCAGCATCTTGACTTTGCCTTTGTTTTGTCAAGGAAATGT
This sequence comes from Lytechinus variegatus, assembly GCF_018143015.1. Classification (NCBI taxonomy): domain Eukaryota; kingdom Metazoa; phylum Echinodermata; class Echinoidea; order Temnopleuroida; family Toxopneustidae; genus Lytechinus; species Lytechinus variegatus. Next base: position 4,953,507 of record NC_054758.1, on the reverse strand, counting down.
TTTGCAATGTAGCTAATGTGGGTAAATTAACTTCACCATGTTGTATACTTTGCTTTCAAAGTTTGTAATTTCATCTTTTTTTTCTTTTTTTGCTGGTGGTCAATTGTAGGTGCCAAGCTGCTGGCTTTGAGGAAGGCTTCAAGAAAGGGGAGGAGCTTGGCAGAGAGCAGGGCCAAGCCATGGGCATAGAGAAAGGAAGACAGATTGGCGATGAGTTGGGATTTTATTTCGGTTTCATCGTAACATGGCGAGCCTTGCTGAAGAATAAACCGGAAGATGATAAGAATGTTACCAGGTGAGAGAGAGGTGGAGAACTTGATGCTTCAAAGAGATGGTCCGGGCTGAAAGTATCTATAGCTTAAATAGAGTAGAATTCACTGAGCAAAATGCCGAAAATTTCGTCAAAATCGGATAACAAATAACAAAGTTATTGGATTTCAAATTTCAGCAATATTTTGTGAAAACAATCGTCAGGAATATTCATTAGGTGGGCTGATAATGTCACATCCCCACTTGTTGTTTTGTTTTTTATAATATGAAATTAGGTTTATTCATTTTTTTCCTCCAACAACTTGAGAAACTGGATTGACAACTAATTTAGTGTGCTTTATTTATTGCTGCAACTTATTTCATTATAAGGCAGACATTATTCATATATATGAAATAATAAAAATATTCATATGAAATGATAAAAATATTCATATGAAATGATAAAAATATTATGATTTTATGTAATAACATAAGAAAACGTAAAGTGGGGATGTGTTTAGTTATCTTGATGGCATATTTGAAAGCACAGCCCTTTGTACCCAATTAAATTTTGAAAACATTTGCCAAATAAGAGTTTGTCAGTCTCGCTAAATCCTTTCACTATGTCAATCTCTAAAAATATTCAGATCTAATGCAAGGCTCCACATTAACTTTTTTTGGTGGTGGCCCGTTCGGGCCACCAAAACCTTCAAATAATTTTTTTTGGTGGCCCACTAATAAAGTTTGGTGGCCCGAAAAATATAAAGAAAAACATTAATTAAAAATGAATAAAACAAACTGAAATATTCTGCAATCACTAACACGTACCACTATTCTTTGTACATCTTGTATATAAATTGTGCTTGCTGTTATTTTACTTTGCATAAAACAAAAGAAAAAATGAAGAAAGAAAAAAACAAAGAACAGGTCATAAAAAAAATTTGAGAAAAACAAAAGAAAATTTAAGAAAAATAAATAAAACAAAATTATCAAAAAAATGGGGAAAATTATTATTATTCAGTAGAAACATGTTCTTTAATCAGGTATTTTCAATGGGAAGGGGTATAAATGGTTTAATCACTGAAAAAATGAAAGAAAAAAATAAAATGGCAAAAGTTATCTGGAAAAAACAGTGAGAAAATTCCTTCCCTATATTTGACAAAATGATGGAAAAAAAATCACATGTCATATCAATGAAATGCCTTCCCAAAGTATTTACTTCCTTAAGAGTGGTTTAAGAAGTCATTTGTAAACAAGAAAGAAAGAGCGGCCTATTCATTTTTGGCTCAAAGAGACACAGCTTCGAAATAAACCAAATATCAACATACATACAAATGCACATATGGGACTGTGATGTACTCACCTATGTGTATTAATGCATTTGGAAATCGGTCCTTTTGAGTCAAAAGAGAGGTCATAATTCCTCCTTTTAATGCTTGCAATTAATCAGGTTTCAGTAATATGGACTGTAGAAGGGCATTTCATTGGTGTAAAATGTGACTTTGACGTAGATTTCCAAAGTTCTGGGGAAGATTTCTTAGCAGTAACATTTCGTATCGCAGCTCCCTGGGTCTGAATAGTCTGCTCGTGCACAGCTAGCTGCATTGGTTTCATGCATGCAAAGCTCAGCCAGACAGCCGGCGCGGCCGGCTGAATAATAGGTACTGTATGCTAGCGGTAGGCCTACATACTGTCATGACTATGCACTCTTTGTGTGTGTGTATTTGTGTGTAGATTAACAAAAAAGGCGCATGACGAATTGGCTTGCAATTTCACTGTAGAAGGTTGATAAATGCAAGCAAAATCGGGAGAAAAATTGCGCTACTTTGAAAAATTATTGGTTGCCCGATTCGGGCCACCAAAACTTAACATTTTTTCAATAATGGTTGCCCGAGATGAATTTTTGGTGGCCCCGGGCCACCGGGCCACCGCTAATGTCGAGCCTTGTCTAATGTCTTTTGTTTTTAGGCCTTTGAAGATTATTGAAAGCTTAATCAGCATCATTCAAGAACTGCCAAAAGAGGAGCCAAATAGTGTCAAGTACTGGGACATTGTTCAAAAGATTCGATCAAAATTCAAGCAGGTAATATGATATATGAAATAATTAGAGAATATTGGATGGCTCAGAATGGAATACCAGAAATATTCCAAGAGTTTGGGAAAATATTGTACAAATCGAAGATGAGTGGAATAAAATGGCCCTAACGAGTGGAATATATTTGGTATTCCATGAAATAAAGCCATCCAATATAATAATTATCATCTATCCCAGCCCTAGCTATCAAAAAGAAAGAAATTTGATTGAACAAGCCATAATGGCATCATCACTTTATAAGATCAAATTTGTTCGTTGACATGCGATTTGCATATATATAGTTCATTATGATGTAACAGAGTGTCGTTGTGCTCTTATGCTGCGCATCGCATTGTTGTATGCGTTTCGTATTTCACACATTTGCGCACGCACCTCAAACTGTTAAACTCTTATATTCAATAGCTAATTTTGTACAGGAGCCTATGGAAAAAATTTTGTCAGATTTCGTTCCTTTTTAGGGATACTCTGATACTGCATGGGCAAATTGATGCAGACCAAAATACGCATTTTAATACATCGCTAGAACACTCTATATAGAGTCTTTTACCGGGGGCATTATAGCCTCCCTTAAGATCTTTGCTTTGGATCGCACCATCGCAAGGAAAATTTGCACGAAGGTAGAGGATGATGTGAATAGGAAAACTATAATTTTTTTTTATTAATTGATTATACTAATTTTTTCACGAAATCCTACTTGCTCTTATTTTCTTAAACCACATGACCGAGGTAAAAGGCTGTTTTCTGTCATTGAACTTTTCACCATGTTTGGGGTATCAAGAAAGAGATACGAAATCGGCCAATCGTGGTTTTGAGCCTGGCCTAGCTCAAGTAATCGCAAATTGCTGTACATCATTGTCAACTAGAGAACTTAATGTACAGATAGGGGCATTCCTTGCTTGAAAAAAATATTGAATAGTAACGGTCATCCAAGATCGCTTGAAGTCCTGTGGTGGGCGGCGATTGGCGAGTTGAGTAGGTTTGGAAAAAGCCTGCTGTGATTTAATAATAATAATAATCTGCTTTTATATAGCACTTAATACATCGGAATGATGTGTCTAGCGCTTTACAGATATATTATTACCCCGGTCATTCTGGCACACAATGTATGCACATCCTCCACTCCCTTGGAAGTATTCCAGTCAGTCGCTGGTGAGGCGAACACAGTACTGGACAAGCTACAATGACTTTCACATCCTACCCGGTATCAAGTTATATCAAACTCAGAAGCGAAGAGATAAATTTCCACTGATATCCGAGATCAAATACAAATCAAACTTGGCTGTATTTTCCGCGACAATAGTGCGATACATCGCGATTGCACAATTTGAGTATTATCGTACGTGTGTGTGTTTACATGCAGAGCTTCAGAACTGAAGAATAACGATCAGCTATTCAACAGAATAATCTACCCCACCTTGAGCAACATTTTTTTCGCTGCTCCGTAATGATCATGATGCAGGTGCGTGCCATAAAGGGCAAGCGAATGGTATTTAACGTAGATGAATTGCCGATGTCCCTTTGAAATCTTTTGAAATAAGAATTAAAGAGTCATGTATATGGATCTAGTTCATTAAACTTGCACATATGAGTGATCAAGTTTCATTGATCGTCTTGGACGACTTTCAAGTCACATGATTAAGGTCAGAGGTCATTAGGGTCAATGAATTTTGACTACATTGAGGGTATTCTTTTAAATGTCATCTTAACTTGAAAGTTTATAAATCGCTATCCATGAGTTTCACTTCAGATAATTTAGGTCAAAGGTCAATTGTGTTTTATTTTTTTAATATTTTGTTTCTGCAATAAGTAGATTCTGGCTGGGAGATGGTGGCCTGTGAATTATGAACCTACCGGGCTTTGCCCCTTAAATTGTAGGTGAATGGCCACGCCCAGTTACATTTTATGTGTACATTTTTTTGTATTTAGTATCTGTAATAAGTAGATTCTGGCTGGGAGATGGTGGCCTGTGAATTATGTACCTACCGGGCTTTGCCCCTTAAATTGTAGGTGAACGGCCACGCCCAGGTACATTTTATGTGTACATTTTTTTGTATAACAGTTCCTGTAATATGTAGATTCTGGCTGGGAGATGGTGGCCTGTGAATTATGTGCCTACCGGGCTTTGCCCCTTAAATTGTAGGTGAACGGCCACGCCCAGTTACATTTTATGTGTACATTTTTTTGTATTTAGTTTCTGTAATAAGTAGATTCTGGTTGGGAGATGGTGGCCTGTGAATTATGTGCCTACCGGGCTTTGCCCCTTAAATTGTAGGTGAACGGCCACGCCCAGTTACATTTTATGTGTACATTTTTTTTGTATTTAGTTTATGTAATAAGTAGATTCTGGTTGGGAGATGGTGGCCTGTGAATTATGTGCCTACCGGGCTTTGCCCCTTAAATTGTAGGTGAACGGCCACGCCCAGTTACATTTTATGTGTACATTTTTTTGTATTTAGTTTATGTAATAAGTAGATTCTGGTTGGGAGATGGTGGCCTGTGAATTATGTGCCTACTGGGCTTTGCCCCTTAAAGGTATAGTGTATGATTGGTTCATCTCAGACAAGGTCAGTGAATCAATTGTAAAGATATTATTTTCATTAAGTATCTATATCAGTGCTCTACTTAAGCACTCAACAGAAATTGGTATAACTCTTCTGTTTTGGTGATATCGAGGGGTGAAATATATATTACAGGAGCTCGTTTAACCGATACAATTGTTGATCCGCCCTCTCGAGTTAGGAAATAAATTGATATTAGAACGCCGTTTGATTCATGCATATTCATTATAACATCGTGGATATTCATGAATACGTCATGGCGCATGCGCATTATCGACGAATGCTACACGCACAGTGAGAGCAGGGTAGGTAGAAGTCATGCATCGGACGCTGCATGCACAATGCGCCAATGGTTAGGCGGCCAGTGGCTGCTGATACTGAAGTCCACCCCCTGGACTGTTGTACGATAAGACTACCAAACACATGCATAACATGCACACACTCCTGAATAGCCGGGGAAAGTGAATCACTGTGTTAGGTGAATCACTGGGGGTAAGTGAATCAGTGGAGGGCGCGTGTGTATTGGTTGTGTGTGTTGGCGGGGTCGGATAGGGTTTGCCCCTTTGGTTCCCCAATCAATAAAAATCGTCCTGCAGTACATACACACTGTATATGTATACCAAAGACATACATGCGCTACATGAAACTTCAAACACGTTGATTAGCGGACGTGAATGACTACGCAATACGGCTTACTGTAGGAATCGTATGTCATGAATCTGAATACTCCAAGACTAAAGAGATACGAGGAATCCCAGAGAAGGGGAAGGGCCGAGTTTGATTTTTTGTCAGCTCTTTATGCACCCTTTCAGTTCCCTCCATCTTTATCTTTCCTGAAATCATGATATCATTGTAAAGCGTTTCAGTCAGTTTCAGATTATTTGATAAAAAGTTAAAACAAAAATGGTTTAAAACTCTAAATATATAGACGGCCACCCCATTCTGTTTAGGGCCGAGTATGAAGAAAGGGAAGGGCGAAGAGAAAAACAATTTTCAGGGCGGGAAACATAATAGTAAAACATAAAAGGAAGATAAATCAAGTTAGTAGGACCATGAAGACAGACATTATTGACATGAAAGTAGGTGTGAAGCTGCTTGCAATGCAACGCATCTTGATTATTATACGTTTGTTTAGGCTGAACTGGCGAGGTCAAAAGGTGAGCAGTTGATGCAAAGTATGTACGTAGCGTAGTCTACATCATGTAGACCTTGGTAGTGTGTGTGTGTGTGTGTGTGCGACCAATACATCAAGTTGCAAATTTCGAATAAAGTGTTATTTGGTCAATCTTTACAGGCGTCATGAGCAAAAGCAAAAAATAAACCGGGAGGGGGGTGCAGACGCAATGGGCAAGATTTCTCGGAAAACTCTATTCTTGCAGCCACCCATTATACCTAGATATGGAATAAGGAGAAGTTGAGTATATTCATATTGCACGGCGCTATGATCTACGGTAGAGCCGCTCTTTGTATGCAGAGGGTGAATTTCAGTGCAGAGCTGACCACGGGGGCGACCAGCATGTTTAACAACAGAACTTTACAAGTCACGCAGTGGGAAACAGGGCAACGAAGTATGTGAAAGAAGACTATATAAGCAAACTTGAAGAAGCAACGTCCGAGGGCACATGTACTAGTAATTTACGTCGGCTTTGAAACGTGTATCAATAGGATTTCCACAGAATTGGTCGCTGAGCATTTCTCCAGTGTGGGGAGGGTGGGGTAGTCTATAATCACTCCATCGGTGGGTGGATGGATGACTGAAAGAATGAAAAGATGGATGAATAGAACCGATGGCCCAAGAATGGATACCAATGACAAAGTAATAGATAAGGGTGCCCCATGGGAGCTTTTAATTAGCTACCCCTAAATAAACGATAAACAAAAAAAAATACAGATGGAAAGATGAATTTTTATTGCAAGAAATGAGAGGCAGATATGCCTCCGGGATATAGGCCTACGCATACAGTGTGTGCACGAGCAGTTCAACTGTTGAAAAAAATGTGAATGACTGTGATGCGTGGCGACACGATCAAGACAAAAACATCACTTATTTAGCAATGAAAGTGGAACTCTCATTTCCCCCATTTCCCTGTTATATTTAAAGGAAAAAGGGAATGATAACTGTTGTTTTATAGCAGAGGAAGTGTATTTTTCATATTGAGATTGGGACCAAGGAGATTCCGGCGTGTCGACATTTCACAACTCATTGGGAAAATAATATAATTATTTTTGATGATTGAGAAAAGAAATGTGCTCAGTTCACACTCACGATTTATTTTTGCTAGGGTTACGTGCTGAACAAAGCAAAAGAAAAACATAAGGTTCTAACACGAAATGTTGGTCATGATTCCATACATTTCTCCAATTTGACACCTACCATAATTCCAGGGGATGCTGCATGCCTGTGGAAAATAATACACGCCGCAACACCAGCACCCTGCTTCCAAGGGGCATACAATCGTTTTCGTATCAGAAAGTATCAATCAAATCATATCAGTCAAGGCGATCGTAGAAAGTGTTGAAATATGGTTCAACTATTTTGGCTAAATTGATCAGTTGGTACGAAAAGCCAATCGTGCATGGTGTTCGTGACGGATTGCACTATTGTAGGAATAAGAATATTTTGGGGCGGGAAAGTCGCCTACGGTGGGGATGACTTTCGCAAAAAAAAACCCATTTTCTTTTTTTTTTTGGGGGGGGGGGGCAAGCCCCTTCTGGCAAGGTTCAATGGTAATTATCCGCTTATTCTGATGTATGTGATGCAAATATGTTGCCGGTAAAAAATATAATATTTTGCCTTTATGGGTGTTTTACACTGAACTCCAGGGGGATCAATAGTCTGCTATGCAAACTCTGAATGGCTCGTGAGGTGGGATCTGCTGGTTTGCGAAGCAAAACAGCCTGAAAGGGCGAGCGAAGCGAGCCATTTTTGCAGCCTCAGTAGACCTAGCCACTTCTGCAGCCTCAGTAGACCTAGCCACTTCTGCAGCCTCAGTAGACCTAGCCACTTCTGCAGCCTCAGTAGACCTAGTCTGCTATGCAGACTCGTTGAATCAACTGAGGTACACACACTGCAGATGTGGGTCTACAATATTGTAGACTAGGGGATCAAGGAGAATACAGATATATTTCAGAATACTCACTGAGAGACAAGCCGATCTGCAAAAGTAAAGGTAAAGCGGTCACGGGGAAAGCAAACAAGTAATACTTTCTTGAATAGGCATATTGGAGAGAATAATATTGAACTAAAGAGAAAAAAATTGAGCATGCGAACATAAGGAATACACAAAACCTAAGTTTAGGAATTGTATAAACAGCGAAAAATACGAAAAGATGTTACGAACATGCTTTCACTATTCATGATGTATAATGCAATGATATTAAAAGGGGACTTTTTTTCAGTTGTATTTAATTTCAACCAGTGGCGTAAATAATGAACATAAAAAAATATGAAGGTCATATAGGGCACAAATCTTGATTTTTTTGTAATCTATGAAAGATTTGGACATGATATTCAGACCCGGTATTCAGTTATAGTTTCCCTTCTCTCTTACTTTTTTTTTGGGGGGGCGTGACAAATTTGGGAATCCATACAGCCCTATAAGCTTTATTTTGAACGCCACTGATTTCATCTGAATATCATTGGAAAAATATTTACAAGGTAGTCAAGTGGTCAGCCGACTCAGCGTGTAAAACAATATAAATTTCATTGCATGATAATAATAAAATTATATTTATTAAATAATATCTTGTGCAGTTAGCAAAAACGGGGATAGGACATTTTGTAATTCGCTATGCAGTAAAATAATGAGAAAGGCTGAAACGATATATATTCAACTGGATCAACTGCAGAAGGAATGGCATGTACGTACATAGGCCAAGTGGATAGTGAACGAACTGATGGTAGACCAAATGATAGGCGAGTTGGCAATTGGACAATTTGGCATCAGACGAAATAGAAGTAAACCGATCCGATCCATGGACTTAGCGCCTATTATCACGCCGGTATATAAGGAGATACAATGTTGGAAACGATGCCCAACGGACATGCGCGTATGGATTGAGCCCGACCCGCCCAGCCAGGGAATCATAGGTGCCGTAAAAATGCAGTTTGAATTATCGTATTTCATAATCACGTGAAAAGGGCATTGAAGACCACTTGTTCAATGTGTTTATGAAAAAGATCCATGAATATGTTGTAACCACCTTTTGAAAAAAAAAATGTGACCAGAAAGCATAGAATTTTAAGCATTTTGGGGTTTCAATTTAGTTCAACTTCTCATTAGAGTGGTAGACCATACTAAAATTATGGGGAGGGGATATTTCATCTCTTTTCCGATCGAATATTCTGAGCCTTTTTTGCAACCGTGAACGTGATGGATATAAATATTATCTTAACAATTATTATTGATGTGAGCGCGAAACGTGAGCTGAAAACATTTGATATTCTGACCTAAAATGTGAAATATCTATGAGCACTATTGGGTAATCATGAACAGGATGGGTATCTAACAAATCATTTAATGCGAGCAGGATAGTCACCTTACTAAACTTCAATGCGAGCGCGAAGAGTGGGATGATTTTTTTTTGTTGTTTTCTGATCTAAAATTAGGACTTTCTATGCACTTTTGGCAATCATGAACAGAATGTATATTTGATGCGAGCAATGTCGAACATCTATACGGCGCCCCGAGGTAAAAAATCAATTCACCCCCTCCCCACCTAGGTTGAACATCAATTTGGCACCACCTAGGTCGAACATCAATTCGACGACCCTAAGCAAAACATCAATTTCGCCCCTCCCTAGGTCGGACATAAAGTCGATGCCCCTATAGGTCGATAATCAATCCGGCGCCCCTCCCTAGGGTGAACATCAATTCGGCGCTCCCCTTTCCTTCTTTTGTTTTCCTCCTCTTTTTCTTTCCCCCTTTTCCTTCTTTTTTCCTATTTTTAGCGCCCCTTTTTCGCCTACTGGGGGGGGGGGCGTGCCTGAGGACCCCGAATGTGCGCGTGGCAAAGCTAAAGATATAGAGAATAAAGACAAAGATTTAATGAAAATATAAGAAGTCTTGAAATATTTTACATTTTCTAGGCAAACAAGAATCCAAAGCGTATAAATAGTGACCTCCATTTGCATCCTGTTTGATATGCTCGCGTTTTGAATAAAATTTCCTGCTATTTCCATTGCAGGCTAAATAAAGGGCAAAAGGTTAGGGGTTTTTTTGAGAGGGGGAATGACGATAAATAAAAATACAAGCGAGTGCGCTGGGTGCTAGTCAGGGGCAGTGGAACGTATTTTCTTGGGGGGGGGGCAAAAAAGGGCACTTATATGTATTTTTTATGCAAAGTGAAATTTTCACCATGTGATTATCATTTGCGTTATAGTAGTTGCACGTTTACAGTAATTAAGTTCAGCATTAAAGCCTTTTTGAAGTCTTTTCTGATTTATAAAATATGTAATCAGGCTTTTTTAGTTTATTTATTTTTCCGGGAGCGAGCGTAGCAAGCGAATGGTTTTCCGCGCAAATTATTGTCAAACGAACATTCTTGCAAAATGTGAGCGCGAATCGCGAGCTGAAATTTTGCACAATGCATGCACTAAAAATGAATGTTGGTTTGACTGCATTTGATAACAATGTCTTTTTTTAAATATATATTTTTTACCATTTCGATCCATGACACGTTTGCGTTTATTTTGTTTTTGTCCGTTGACATGCCAAGCGCAGAGAAGTCGTGCCAAAATGTGATTTTGCATAGAGCACATTCGCTGCACCATCATCGGAACTTCGGAATAACAAAGAAATAGAAGACCCCTCCCCCCAATAATTCCTCGAATATATATATCTCTCTCGATGATACGTACGTAATTTATTCTCCAAGCCCAGAGGACCAAGGAGGAGTGGGGTGAAGGGGGGGGGCACCCAGAAGACGTCATTATCAATTTCTCTGAGAAAACCGTAATAACATTTTGGTCACAAAGTTGGACAAAGTCAAACGTGATAACTGTTTAGTATGTACATGTACTCAGGGGCGGAAATCTCTCCCAAAGGTAGGGGGACAAGGGTCTGGAAAATTTGACAAGCAAAAAACAAATGCTATTACATACCTAAAATTTAAGGTCATTTCGACAAAAATATATTTGACAAGCAAAAAAAAAATAAAGGTCATCTCGTCCGATAACGCCCGTTTTTATTCACATTTTAGCATCACGAAAGACCCAAAATAGTAGGGGGACATTTGATATTATGTCCCCCTACTATTTTTAGTAGGGGGGACACGTCCCCCCTGTCCCCCTGGGATTTCCGCCCATGCATGTACTACCATAACAAGTTGAAAAGAAAAATACAAAGCAGAACTTTCGGGGGGGGGGGAATTGATGTTACATAAACATCAACTGCTTAAAACATACAGGCCTGACGTGCCGGTATCATATGCGGACCCAGGAGGCTAACGGGACGCCCCCCTCCTATTGGTGGGCATAATAGGAGGAAAGAAAGAAGGGAAGAAATGTAATAGAATGGAAAGCAGAGGGTAGGAGAGAAGACAAAAATATAAGAGGAGGAACAATGAATAAAATAAGGTGAGGGGAAATTAGACTGGGGGACCATATGTTATTATATAAAACAATTTATCCCGAGCTTCATGTTCGTATTGCCTGTTCGATGGAATGTTTATTATTAATTTCTTTATTCATTCAATCATATTTAAACAGGTTGACAAGATCAGATTTGTAATTACTGTTTTTTAATCTTATAGTCCTTGTACAATAAAACATAATTAAATAGCAATTACAATAACAAGTATAATTCATATCAAATTAAAGAAATATCAGCTGATCAATGTAAAAAAAACAGGCTTTAGTAACACGAACAAGGGAACTGAATATAGGTCTGTACTAATTCAAATGCTTGAGCAATATAGGATTTCCCGTCCAATTTGATAAAAGTTTCATTTGAATTAATGAAAGGACGTTCAAATTCGAAATATTTTCTCAACCCTCTGCACACATGGTTCTTTTTCATGTATCCATCATTCAATTCTGTTCTATATCATTCCTTTGAAGTTTGGTATGAATCCAATTTAGAGGAAAATTCGTTCAAATTAATGGCCAAAGTTGTCATTTAATTTCACGACGACAAACTGATCGTTTAATTTCGCCAAAAATACCATTTTCAATTTCATTTATCGCCACACATATTTGCACTCTAAGCGTCCAATGTTCCTGTGTTTATTTTTGTAAGTTATACATTTTATTTTAAACCTTACATTATCTTTTTCTGACCTTTTCAGTTAGAATTATTTTATTCCATTATGTTTGATAAAGACGTAATTCATGTAACATTTATAGGATATGATTGTAAACGGTTATTCTTTTAGTGATTAATGAGTGGGTGCAGGGGCGGACCCAGGATTTCCCGAAAGGGAAAGGCACATTTTCCCTAGGAATTTGACGAGCAAACAAAATCGTGGCTCTCAAAGGGGGGGGGGCACGGGCGGCTGTCCCCCCCCTGGATCGCCAGTGAGTGGGTGGATGACCTATACCAATGGTAGGTATTTTTTTTATTCATCATCTTGTTTTTTTTTATTTTTTGTATCGGTTTGGAAGGGATGGGAAACATGGTATTGACCACAGTCTATATAGTCATGATAGTTATGAAAGTGGAACAAAACCGAATTGTTCCGATGATGGTTTATCCGATGGATGGAACATTTTAGAAAAATTGTAAACATCCACTTTAGAAGTAAAATCCATTTCCATAATCATTCAAAAGAAGTAAACAAGAAAGCGACGAAAACACTGTCCGTATCCTATAAATGATTTTGAATTCCTAAACGTTCGTAAGGAGGGTGTCGGGGCGAATTTGAAAAAACTTCTTCAGCAATTTAATTTAATCGTTCTTTTTACTCATGAGATAACCGTGAGATCGCGCGTGCCAAGTGAATAAATTGAATGAAGTATTTGGCTATTTAAATGATGATCTCATAGGTCATTCAAATTAGTTTCAAATTGAACTATCACATCATTATCGGTTGAAATTTTGATGAAATTGGACGGGAAAAAAACTATATAGCATGGCCCGCTGGGAAAACAGTTTACTGAACTGAAGTGGCTACCCAGTGCACCATAGGCCCTACGTATCGTTGTGATTAGTTTGTTTTATTATAATTATCTTCAGAGGCAGATCTAGGATTTTCCAATGGGGGGGGGCACATTTTCCCAAGGAAAATTTGACAAGCAAAAAAAATAATTTTAACGGTAGATTGATTGTATCTCTGGAGGGGGTGGGGCACAGCCGGCCCGTGTTGGTTCCGTCAGTGCTCACCTTGTTAACGATAATAATTGGTCAGGTCAATTTTCAGGACTCAATACACAATTTCCGAAAATTTTACCTCGCACTCGCTTTTTTAGAGGGCTTATGAGCAACTGTTACGACTATAAATAGATTTTTTTTTTTAAATAACTTTGAGCTGTCGATTGACCGAGCAAATTTTTTTCAGTCCCCCCCCCCCCCTCCGCGGCCTCCCTCCATATCATTGAAACCTGGATCCGCCCCTGGGTATTAAAAAAAAACACACACACTAGGCCAGGCGGTATTTGTCCAATTTAATTGACAAATACATGTACGTTGAGGCAGTGGTGGAGAAAGATCGTATACATGTAATAGGCATATAGGTCACACGAAGCAAAATAACGAATTTGGCGGCCAAACTAGTTCAATAAAAATTATTTCTATTTTTTCCTTTAAAAAATGTAGCATAGACCTATTATTTAAACATAATGATCAAATAAAAATAAAGAACCTGAAGAAAATGATAACAATTCAGTGAATCCGAAACAAATAAAAAATACAGATGAAAGCAAGGTAAAAACCGTCAGACATTGTTTTCATCGGAGATCACCCCCCCCCCCCCCCTTCTTTCTCTCTCCATCTCGGCACCTGATTCTCTGCCCAGATATCCAGATGTAAAAAAACATGCATTACATCACAATCATTACGATAGTCATTTCAAATAGCTCCTTGGTTGTTTCCAAGGAGCTTCAAACGACTTATTTCTATTAGCATGTATATATCCACGAGGGACTGCACGATTGTACACGCTTTCTACTGTGGAAATGCAAGAAAAAGTCGCAGGAGAAACCCGGAGAGAAACCCACTCGACTCCGCGGTATGCGCTCGTACCGTGCATTGGCACTTGAGATCGGCACTCTCGCAGAGGCGAGAGACATGAATATTCATGAGCAAATATTGATGTCATTTGGTCTCAGGTGGCGCTTTCAATTTTATGTCAGTTCTAAAAAATACATCCAAAGAAAGCACACTCTGCAAAACTTCTCATCTTAAAATATGTTTTAAAGAATAAAAACAGTTCTTTTTGACCAATACAATACATTGTATGGACTCAGAACTTGTTATGAATATTGTGGAAAGCAAGAGTTAAATTAAAAAGAAAGTTTTGAAATAAACCAATGACACAATTTACCTTGAAATTGTAGGTGAACGGCCACGCCCAGTTACATTTTATGTGTACATTTTTTTGTATTTAGTTTATGTAATAAGTAGATTCTGGTTGGGAGATGGTGGCCTGTGAATTATGTGCCTACCGGGCTTTCCCCCTTAAATTGTAGGTGAATGGCCACGCCCAGTTACATTTTATGTGTACATTTTTTTGTATTTAGTTTGTGTAATAAGTAGATTCTGGCTGGGAGATGGTGGCCTGTGAATTATGTGCCTACCGGGCTTTGCCCCTTAAATTGTAGGTGAACGGCCACGCCCAGTTACATTTTATGTGTACATTTTTTTTGTATTTAGTTTATGTAATAAGTAGATTCTGGTTGGGAGATGGTGGCCTGTGAATTATGTGCCTACCGGGCTTCGCCCCTTAAATTGTAGGTGAATGGCCACGCCCAGTTACATTTTATGTGTACATTTTTTTGTATTTAGTTTGTGTAATAAGTAGATTCTGGCTGGGAGATGGTGGCCTGTGAATTATGTGCCTACCGGGCTTTGCCCCTTAAATTGTAGGTGAATGGCCACGCCCAGTTACATTTCATGTGAACATTTTTTTGTATTTAGTTTGTGTAATATTAGATTCTGGCTTGGAGATGGTGGCCTGTGAATTGCATACCTACAGGGCTTTGCCCCTTAAAGGCATGGTCACACCGCCTGAGTGTTGTTGGAGCGGCCATGGAGCGGTAGGGAGAGGGGGGTCGAATTTCGCTCACAAAAATGGAGAAAAAATCAAAAACAAACATCAAGAACAAAATGAAAATAATCGAAGTCGAAAATGGTGAACGGGAGCGAGCGGGGAATTTTTTTTCTCTCCGCTCCACGACCGCTCCAACAACGTTCGGGCGGTGTGACCATGCCTTTAATTGTAGGTGAACGGCCACGCTCATTTAGATTTCATGTGTATATTTTTTTGGTTACGTGTAGTTTCTGTACATTTTTTGTATTTAGTTTGTGTAATAAGTAGATTCTGGTTGGGAGATGGTGGCCTGTGAATTATGTGCCTACCGGGCTTTGCCCCTTAAATTGTAGGTGAACGGCCACGCCCAGTTACATTTTATGTGTACATTTTTTTTGGTATTTAGTTTATGTAATAAGTAGATTCTGGCTGGGAGATGGTGGCCTGTGAATTATGTACATGTACCTACCGGGCTTTGCCTCTATAATTTTAGGTGAACGACCACGCCCAGTTACATTTTTATATTTCTTTAAATCTGGCGGGGAGATGGTGGCCCGTGAATTATGTGCCTACCGGGCTTTGCCCCTTAAATTGTAGGTGAATGGCCATGCCCAGTTAAATTTTTATGTATACATTTTTTGAAATATTTAGTTTCTGTAATAAGTAGATTTTTACTGGGAGATGGTGGCCTGTGAATTATGTACTTACCGGGCTTTGCCCCATAAATTGTAGGTGAACGGCCACGCTCAATTACATTTTATATGTTCTTTTTTTGTATTTAGTTCATTAGATAGGATGAAAAGAGAAAGTTAGGAGAAGTATTCTTTTCTTGAAAGTGAGTGAAGTCCTGAAAAGGACTGTAAACCAGATGAGATGATCTGAATATGGCTTGAGTAGCGATGGTTTGAGTAGTAGCTGGATGGAGTGAAGGGAGGTTTCTCGACGTTTGGGGCAGTTTGACTGTCCGTGTTTAGGACACTTTTTGTCTAACAACCAGTTTGTCCAATAGCCATACCATTTGGTCTAATTGGAAAGTGATTAACTGGGCAATATGAATGAAAAGTAATTAGTTATTAGACTGACTTGTAATGACCGGAAATTGTCATAGACCAACTGGGGATTACACAAAGTGATTATTGGACCAGATAATAGATGTTTGACAATGTGTTAATATATGGAGATAGACCATTTGATAATAATAATCATACTTGCTTATGATATAGCGCTTAACACTTACTTTGTCAGAAGTCTCGAAGCGCTCTACAGTATATGCAGCATAATTACCCTGGCTTTAGCAATGGAGCTGTTACGCACGCTGCGTTTCAAGTCCCTGCCTGGTACCCATTTACCTCACCTGGGTTGAGTGCAGCACATTGTGGATCAATTTCTTGCTGAAGGAAATTACGCCATGGTTGGGATTCGAACCCACGACCCTCTGTTTCAGAGTCCGGAGACTAATCCACTGGGCCACAACCCTCCACAATGCTCCATTTGATGAGTGGACGAGTTGGCAGTAGACCACTTGGAAATTTAACCATTGATTGTAGACCTGACTTTGACAAATGATTTCTTTGATTTGTGTTGAATCAATTATAAAAAACTGTATTTTGAATCTTTGTGTTACAGCTTCTGAATACCTTGAATATGCTGCAGTCTGCTCTGAAAACCTACCACTCAAGTTCAGGAGTCTGAATATGCAGCCTAAGCTCCAACCAATGACTTTTGTGCAACAGGCTGCACCTTGTGCAAGTTGTATTTGGGCTAGTCTTATGTGAAAACCCATTTGTTGGTCAAATGTCAATCAGTGTTTTTGGCAAGCAGACTATTAAACATCCAAGTAGGCTTATAAACTGCATGTAAATCATGATGAATCGATTAAACCCATCATTCATGAGTAGGAATACTGTTACACTTCAAAAGGGAGCTATATTTTTGTTTTAGTTACACACTCACAGGTTTCAGCTATGCTCAGTGCCTTTGGAGGACACATATGATCTGGTTGTTAAAAACTGATAAGTGACTTCAGATATCCAGCAACACAAACGTGTGTGATATGAGAAATTCCCTTGTCTGAACATCGACGCTAGCAGCCAAGGTCTTGCTGGGCTTGAGATGCCCGAGCTGTGCTAGACGTATTAGGGGTGGGTACGAAAGAGGTACTTCAAACAACTTGAGTTTATTTTGTAGGAGAAAAAAAACTTGCTGAATTAAAGGTGTATATCTATAGCATTGCAGTCCGGGGGGAGGGGCTTACAATGACGAGTAGATACCATGCGCGACCCGAAAAACACGTAAAAAAGGATGTCTTTTTCAATACAGCGCATGTTACATACGTAACGTAATGAGCATGTCCAAAATACTAAAATAATGAAAAAAGGTTATCTATATATTTGCGCAAGGTGGGGCTTATCAAACCCAATGTAGGTAAGGGTAAAACCGATGTCCGTGATATAACAATTAAAATATCACTACTTGTTGAGGGGGTCAATTTAGGGAATACTTGCCAAGGGTACGGTTTTGCTTCAATACTTGTTAAGGGTAGGGTTTCACACGCCAATACGTTATCAGAATATGGAAAATACTTGTTTAGACCTGTTGCTTTTGAGACCTCATGGTCGCGCATGGTATGGAAGTACCCATCCCCTCCCCCCCCCCTCCCGGATTGCAGTCCATCAAATTGCAAAGTACATTTGTTGGTTGATAGCAGGAAACTCACAGGAACTTTGTGGGCCACATTCATCTCTGGCTAAACCATGTTGTCGCTGCTGCCGTAGGCATATATCTAGACAGCCAAATACATCTGGATTAAAAAAAAAATGTTTGGTCACTACTACACAGACAGCAAACCATCCTCACAAAGAGTTTTCAAAGTCAACACTGCTGCTGTATTGAAAAGCACATTCATACAGGCGAGACTGCCAGAGACGTTCCACTTGTTTTGTGAAAAATTATTCATCTTAAATCGTTTCAAAGTCGGTGCTGCTGCTATATTGAATCACATTAATGCAGGAAAACTGCCAAACGTTCCACTTGTTTGTCTGTTCTTTTTTTTTTTACAGGTTGCTTCATTATTAAATGTCACCGTCAGCTACACACCCAAGAATGAAGAGAAGGTCATCACATTTTGATGCTGAGTTGATCTTGATTTGATCTCAACTTTACTCAGAGCAGAATGAAGATACATACGTGTATCCTCATGCAGGTTTGTGAATCCTTCTTATCCAATAATAAGCACATCGTATTGAAATTAAAGGGGGGATCACCCTGACAAAAATGTTATTGTAAAAATAGCAGGAAAACAGGTATTAGTGAAGGTCTGAGGAAAATCAAGAAAAGATTAAAAAAGTTGCTAGAAACTTAATTTTGGGGTTTGTGACATCACATACAAGCAGCTGCTCCATATGTCATACAAATTTCTTTTTTTTTTAATGGTTCTTGACCAAAAATTCTCTTTCAGGAGTGGGTGTGAAATGATTTGTTTATTGATATACCACATTCATGACGTATGGGAATCTGCTCGCATATGACAAATAAAAAATAAAATTGTACTGACTGTTCAAATCTTCAATGGATTTTCTTCAAACTTTCACCGATATTTCTTTTATTACCTTTTCTGCTATTTTCACAATAAAACTCTTTGTTAGGGTGAACATCATATTGAAATTAAGACACCCTAAATCTTAAATCTTGTTCCATGTGAAATATCATGCCAAGTGACAAAGTAAGAACATGAGAATGTGAATATTCACTCTTATGTTTATTTGATCAATAATTATTTTTTAGATGAAAAATTTATTACAGCTGCTATGTGGTCTCAGAAACTCATTCTTGCTGTGTTTGAGCAAAGTGCAGCGTATGGATGAAAAAATATGGTATATGGTTTGGACCCATTTCTATTTCGGCCGCTAGTGAATCTGAAAAGATTTGACAGAAAATTGGGACAATTTCTCATTCTTAGAAGAATGTTTCAATGGTTATGAGATTTGAAGTACATGATCTTGATAGTATGGTAAAATGTTAAATCACTGCAAGTTCCAAACTTTTCCAAATGCTTTTTTTATACTTTTAAATAATTTTCCTTGAATTCAGCTTCATACAGTTAGAAATGTAGTCGAATGACCACGCGTACATGACTGGAATGTGGAATATTCAAGAGATACTTAAGGATTTATTTTATTGAATCTCCATGGAATGCTTTGTTTTTTTAGTTGTGTGAATTTGACTTTCATCCTTCTAACCCCCAGAATTACTGTTTTGATGTTGTTGCAGTTACAGCTACCAGGCTTGTGGAACAATGCAGAAGCCATGGCACAACGTCATCATCTTCCCCGAGTGGGTGAAAGATTGTGAGCCTGAGAGAATGCATGGAGTGTCTGGGACCGAATTTCAGAACGACTCCGGTTTATCTTCTTGGACCAATTTGTCTGACGTGACGATAGTTTCTTATGAAGGGTCAAAGACTGCATCTGCTACTACGAACCCTTTACAGTGACTTCCTGCTCTATTCAGGCATTGTGTACTGGCCCATTTTGAAGGATACCTCCCAGGCGACCAATCTCAGGGCATCATGGCAAGGCATGACTGTACTTCCCGTGGGTTGTCCAGTGATCTCATCTGCTGACAGAGCCTTTGACAGCCACTTTGTCCTGTACTGAGAAACAGAATGGTGTATATTGAACCATTTTTCTGACAGATTTTGCCCGGCTTACCGCCTTATTAGAAGCATCTTGACTAACTTCATGAATTTCTTGATAGAAGTTCAAATATCAGATCTCTGGAAAGGAGCCTTCTACTGAAAAGAAAAACACAAATGGCTGGAAGCATTCTAGAGCACCTACTCAAGACTTATCTTTTTAAGTTGTTTGAGGATCCAATCCATTGCTTACAGGAGCCTTCCAGAACTAAAAATATTGAAGTTTACCAACATGAAGTTTCAAGCCAGACTTCTAAGAACTTTTGCGAACTTATTCCCATGGTATCAAGCAATCCAGTTTACCAATGCAACGCTCCAAACACGACAACATTGACTGTTCTATTAAGATCTAAATGTAGCGGAGGAGGTTTTCTGATCTGCTAGTGGAACATTTATTCCAACAGACCTTGCTTACGGTTTCAAGCATTTCAGTTTACCAACATGAAGATTCAAGTCTGACAACATTGTTGGCATCTATACCCGACAAGGTTTTCAGATCTATGAGCGGAACATTTATCCTAGCAGAACTTCCCATCTCAGAACTTTTGGTAGACTTGATCAACCATTGTCAATACACCTGTCATGATCTTTCTGTTTAGTCTTGAGGTCCTATTGGCTGATGACCGGAGTGCTGTCTTGCTGTTAGCTGGTACACGTGAGTCAACAACAAAATTGTAATGTGTGATTCTTGATGTTGGTGAAGTTAAATAGCATCAAAGGCAATGCAGTACTTACAGTGATGGATTATTCATAATACAATTTGACTTTTTCTGTAAGTATCTTTCATGACAACAAATTAGTGTTGAGGATAATTGTTTTTATATGTAAACGGTTCCAAGATATATTACATGATGTACCTCTACATCAAGTTTTTTTTTGTCTCTCAGTTGCAATGAAATGTACAGTGGGTTATAGGTCAAATCGTGCATGTTTGTTATGTGGTTACCCACATGTACATGTCATCGGTTTCACAAAGTACGCCTCTTTATGTCTTCTCAGATGATGTATTTGAGATGAAAGTCAATTTGAATCACAATACTTATGGGTAATTCATGTACTATCTAGTATTTCAGATTTCTTATACTTTGTATCATGGCAAAATCTAGGAATGGAATGCCACTTTTCAACGTCTGAAATGACTTGGCTGTAGAATACACTTTTTTTCATGCAGGAAAAGGGTCATTCTACAATATATGTAGATAATTTTCAGACCTTTTAATCCTAAGTGGTATCTCCGAGAATAACTCATGATTGAAAACAAGTTTATTCTGCATTGCATTCTTTAAATCATGAGCAGCGCCATCTTGCGTGCTACGCGCTTCATTCTTAGCTTTCATATTCTGTCATTTCAAGCCCCGTACATCTTTTTTTTTTATTTCCTTCGCCTTTCGTTCGAAATAAAGTAGACATTACAGCGCATCTTCATTATTATTTGTTTGGGGTCACCTGTACCTGGGAGTCAATAAGCGAACTGAATCACTGTGAACGGTCTTAGGGATCTTGGATCTTCTAAGATTGCTTTGCTGGTTTAAGCGTGAGGACACAACCGTTCTTCCGGAAGCAATCTTCGCACATTTTGAGTGCGCTACTCCACACACTGTGTAGAATGCCTATGCTGCGGTTTCAAATTTTGTGTGAAACGTATCACCCCACTGAGAGAGTTCCCATGGCAACAAGATGACTTTACGTGAAGTGATTTTAAAAACGACTTTCGGATTCATGGTAACGCGAGCAAAACGATCTTCCAAACTGGTTTCCTGACTGATACTCTATCTCCAAGAATTAGTTTCATCTACCTCAATACAATGATGTGCATATTATATTTTATTCTTTATTAAAAAATCACACCCGTCAAAACCGACGGCCAGCCTAACAAGGCCTATGAGCAATGACATCAAAATGTATAACAGTCACATACAATTACAGGAAAAATGAAATCACTAAGTATTCACAGAGTAAACTTCACATAGTAAATTTTTAAAAAATGGTGAAGTTTTATGTATGTCCCATCTAATCAAGAACCATGAAAGATGGATACTGACAATGAACTCTATCTTTCTTTGATCGGGGACCTGCTTCCCTGGTTCTCCCTCACTCTGACAAGTCCCGGTTGCCACAGACAACCTCATCAATTTATTGAATGTGAAAAGAGCATTCATTAAGGCACAGACTATTTTAGAGGCAAGTGCTTCACCAGTCTCAACTGGGTTTCCATCAGAACTCTTTCATCTAAATGTAATTTTGAAAAAAGCATGCAATTCCTTGTCCAATTTTGATATTTTCAGTACTTTGTTCGCTTAAGTTTTACTCCAAACTGATTATATTAATTTCTGCCTGGAGTACCCCTTGAAACCGAAATGTTTGAGAATGAATTTTCCCTTAAAATATTTATTCAATCTAATAATCCTGTCACATGTGCAAAATGGCTAGGATTATACAAAGAAAAAACTAGTGAAACTCAACCTTCTAATTGAGGATCCGCTTCTCCAGTACTCCCTCTCGCTGACTTGTCCCAGTGGCTACTGATGATCTCATTTCTTCTCTCTTAAATAGTGCATTCATCAAGGCATAGACAGCTCTGCCTGCGATCAAACTGCCATTCCCTCCAAGTCCCGTACAAGTTTCTCCTCCGTCTCTGCAGCCATGTCCTCCAATTCCCTTTCTCGGAGGTCAATATTGTGGGAATGCACCTTCCTCCTTTTTGTCAGCCATTTCCTCCCTATCTGCCAGTAACTCTGGCTGCGATCCAGCTTCCATTACCCCCAAGTCCTTTGTAAGCTTCAAGTTTCATTACCCAACAATATTTTTTCACGTACTCCACATGTTCATCATGATTCATGATCAATTTGGTCATCACCTGTAATTAAGAAATGTCATTGTAATTATTGCTTCTTTGGAACCAGAGGTTTACGGGTCCAATGTTCAGTGTGTAAAATAAATGATTAGAACTAAATACATTTGCAAGGAAAACTTGAATTTCACAATTCTTGGGAAAGGGTTTGGAAGCTCCTACTGATTCCCAATAGATAAAGCCAACACAATCAAAATTTATTTGGTCAAAACGGTAGGATTTTGTGTATTTTTGAATAGGTTTGCATTAATCAAAATGATTACTGAATTTCACAATTTTTTTAAGAAAAAAATTGAGTAAAAGTCTGAAGTTGATCCGTCAATTGGTTTGAGATTAAGAAAAAGCCGTAGGCATGGTTTTTACTCTTGACATTGACCTCTTTACCCAATAATATAATCGTAACACATTTTGGGGACATCAAATATTGTAATGTACATGTAGTAGTAGGTAGTAATACTCCTGAAGGGAGACAAACGTCTTCACCACCTCCTGGTGCCAGGCAACCTCATGAAAGTGGATCAGACTTTCCACCAGAGTGCTTGCCCGAATCAAGTTGATGCACCCACTAAATAGAAGTCCAAGTGGGTGCTATCAACCTTATCAGAACTTGTTTCAAATATCAACGGGAACTTCTTTGTCCTGTAATACCTTTCTCCTTAAAACAAACCATATAGAAAGGTTGTGCTGATAGCGTTTGGATTGGATTGGATGATAGCTGGATGCAAACTAGGTTTTTAGGCTGTAAAATGACTGTACATGTATAACTTCAGTAATCCCTCAAGTTGGTCCTTCTTTTTAACTTTCCCTACTTTAACTTGAGATTTTCTGAAGAATGTTGAGATTACAGTCTATTGAAGACAAACAATATCGTCCATTGAAGCCAATTTTAGATTGATGTAGAATTTCATTGGCAGACATCCTCAACTGAACTGTTTTCTAATTTCCTGTCTTTCCATTTCACTCAGTTTCAACTATTTTGCTCCTCTGATGACAAACATTACAAGCGTAGATGGTTATGATTTTTATTAATAATGTTACAGGGTCACATAATCGTCATTAGAAATGCTTTCTTTGTTCCTTTAAGCAGGGTGATCTAAGCAATGTTTTCTTCACAGAAACCAACAATGGCATCTGCAGTTAGAATCTAGTCTGTGTATGGGTGCTGAAGACAAGCTTTTGTAACTAGTCGCTTGACAGAACAGCCTATACCATCACAGGCACTCTTGCCATGTGAGGTGGCAAAAAAATTCCATTCTTGTTCTATTCCAAAGTCTTCTTCATGGTGACATAGGTTGATGAATGTTTGTTTTTGTATTGTGCTGCACATCCAACTGTGAAATAGTGTATCTTACTGGTTGTTGGGAATTCGCTCTTCAGACGATCAACAACCACTTTCAAAAATGCAAATACGGTGACAGTTGTGTGATCTTTAAGTGTTCGGAGAGATTGCCAATGAATTTTTCCCTTGACTCAACAATGGTCATCAATTTTGCATGATCTGTTTCTACCCACTGTTTAACAACATGTCTCTGACTTTATCTTTAACCCATCCCTTTTTCACGTCATGTTCTAGAAATTTGGTTACTTCTAATATGGCAACATCTAGTTCACAGTCAAACATCATATGTATTTTGTACACTTGATGTAGCTAGGAGAGAAGGATTTTCTTAGTTAATCTCTCCAAGACAATTGGAAGAACATATCCACTTGTTCTTCCCAAGACATCAGCATGCATCGAGGATGGTCAAGTTGACCACCGTAACCATTGATACATCCTTCTCAATTCTCGGTTATAATGTCATACATGAGGTCAGTCAGGGCCATGACTGCAACCTTTGATGATTCCTCATGAATTTGCTGAGCCCTGTCTCTAGTGCTGTCATCCTGGATCTCTCCCTCTTTCATCGCTTCCTCCCTTGGCTGAAACCTTGTAACTGCGTTGATTCTATCCATCAGTCGATGGAGTTGGCTGTCATTTGTGTCTTCCTGCTCCGCCGCCTCCTCCTCCCTTGGCTGAACCCTTGTAACTGCGTCAATTCTATCCATCAGACGATGGAGTTGGCTGTCAGTTGTGTCTTCCTCCTCCATCTCAGGCTGCCTTTCCTCCTCGTTGCTGTCATCCTCCTTAAAAAAAGTGTAACAAATAAATAAAAAGAATATTCAATGTGCACATACCTTCACTGCCAAGACATTTTCAGGTAAGGTGGAAGACAATTCCAGTGATGTGTTGTCTGGACACTTGCGTTTTTGTGTTGGCCATTTTAAGGACTCGTCATCTTCAGGTACTCGCTTCATACACGGAGTGTTCAGAGTAGTGTCATCGGAGATGCGTGATGATGATGATGCTGATTTATGTCTGGCCATCATGGGTAGTCGTAGTAGTAGAAGTACTCATTAGGTGGTGAGTAGTACACAAGTGAAATGCACAAGTGCCTATGGAGAGGATCAGGAAAATGCACCCCTGTTTATACTCTTCGATTCCCATTTGCTCCTCTCTTTGGTCATGCACTCAATTTTCCCTGGTACAGACATACATGTCGTTAGTTTCAACTTGCACAATGATGACTGCTGGGCATTGAAGGAATTCAAAGTGGCAGAGCTCCTTTTCAATGTGGTGACTGACAGGTACCTCCTGGCATTGAATTTATGATGAACTGGTATCTTCTTTTCTTTGGGAATTCAACATCTCCTTGAACCAATGTTCTTATCTGGCTATCTCCGAATATGCATGCAAGTTGATAAGGTAGAGAAAAAACAAACACACAAAATAGAAGGAAAAAAATGACATGTATGTCACAAAGAATAAAAGGAAATAAAGTTCAATTCAAGCTTTGTAGAAAATATTGATGTTCAATTTATGTGTTATTTTCCTGGTTTCCTTAATACCATGTCTCTGACTTAAACCCATCCCTTTTACATGTCATGTTCTAGAGATTTGGTTGCTTCTAATATGGCAACATCTAGTTCTCAGTCAAACATCATATGTATTTTGTACACTTGATGTAGCTAGGAGAGAAGGGTTTTCTTAGTTAATCTCTCCAAGACAATTGGAAGAACATATCCACTTGTTCTTCCCAAGACATCAGCATGCATCGAGGATGGTCAAGTTGACCACCGTAACCATTGATACATCCTTCTCAATTCTCGGTTATAATGTCATACATGAGGTCAGTCAGGGCCATGACTGCAACCTTTGATGATTCCTCATGAAATTTGATGATGCCTGTCTCCAGTGCTGTCATCCTGGATCTCTCCCTCTTTCATCACTTCCTTCATTGGCTGAATCGTTGTAACTTCATCAATTCTATCCATCAGGCGATGGAGTTGGCCGTCAGTTTTATTTTTGCTCATATTTCTTATTTTATAAAAATGAAAGAAAATCAACCGCCTCCTTTTTTTGTCTCACCTGCGAAGCAGAGTGAGACTATAGGCGCCGCTTTTCCGACGGCGGCGGCGGCGGCGTCAACATCAAATCTTAACCTGAGGTTAAGTTTTTGAAATGACATCATAACTTAGAAAGTATATGGTTCTAGTTCATGAAACTTGGCCATAAGGTTAATCAAGTATTACTGAACATCCTATTAAAGTTTCATGTCACATGACCAAGGTCAAAGGTCATTTAGGGTCAATGAACTTAGACCATGTTGGAGGAATCAACATCGAAATCTTAACCTGAGGTTAAGTTTTTGAAATGTCATCATAACTTAGAAAATATATGATGGACCTTTCATAGAAACTTGGACATAAGGTTAATCAAGTATCACTGAACATCCTGCATGAGTTTCACATCACATGACCAAGGTCAAAGGTCATTTAGGGTCAATGAACATTGGCCGAATTGGGGATATCTGTTGAATTCCCATCATAACTTTGAAAGTTTATGGATCTGATTCATGAAACTTGGACATAATAGTAATCAAGCATCACTGAATATTTTGTGCAAGTTTCAGGTCTCATGATTAAGGTCAAAGGTCATTTAGGGTCAATGAACTTTGGCTGAATCGGGGATATCTGTTGAATTACCATCATAACTTTGAAAGTTTATTAGTCTAGTTCATTAAACTTGGACATATGAGTAATCAAGTATCACTGAACATCCTGTGCGAGTTTCAGGTCACATGATCAAGGTCAAAGGTCATGTAAGGTCAATGAACTTTGGCCATGTTGGGGTTTTTTGTTGAATAACCATCATATCTCTGTAAGTTTATTGGTCTCGTTCATAAAAAGTGGACATAAGAGTAACCATGTATCACTGAACATCTTGTGCGAGTTAGAGTAGTATTCAAAGTCAGCACTGCTGCTATATTGAACCGCGTGATGCAGGTGAGATGGCCAGAGGCATTCCACTTGTCTTTATTCCCAATGGACTAACTCTGACTATCGTCTCTCAGTTAAGCATGGACAGTATCACTGATGCCATGACACTATGAATCTATGCCCACCAATCCTCAGATGTCAGATTGATCCCCCTGATCCCAGGCAACACCATGTCATGGGTCTTGTTAATGTTAACAGAGAATCAAAGAGTGGAAATAATTACCGCAACATTTTTTTTTTGTATAATGTCTAATGATTAACAGGCATTTTAAATTAAATTAATGAAGAAATCATGTTCGTAAACAGTGAAATTGAGGAAATATTACAGCAAAATCTAAATGGGGTATAGATCTACGGCAACCTGGTGCCAGAAGTGGAAGAATGGAGCATCTGCAAAACGTTGCGAACACATGAACTCTCACAGGTATTCACCGACAAGTTCTCTGTTGGTTGGTCCTTGCTGAGCCTTGAACTTGGCCTTGGCTCGCTGCCACATCGACTCTACTCTGTTGGTTGTTACCCCTGTAGCTGGATCAACAAAGTTGATGGTGTGGTTGAGAGTACCATGTTGATAGTTCAAGTTGGGCAGTTGATGATATGCCGCCCACATGTCAGTCCAAACGGTGCTGCCGGGTGCTACCCATTGTTGGATGATGGGGAGTAGTGTTGGAGCATTTCGTTGGGGCACTTCAACTAGGAAGCCTCTCTTGGATGCTGGCTCATAGCCTCCAAGGACCCACTTCTTGGCTACAGCCCTGCCGACGTTAGTTTTCCTCCTTGGGAACAGGGATTCGTTGATTTCAACCAGCACGCCAGGACCTCTGAGCTGTTCAGGGTGGTTCAAGAAATACTGAACACAGACATCCCTGCAAAACTGTTTCCAATCTACGACGGTATAGTCTGCAATTCCAAGCTCTTTTTTAATGTTCACTTGGGACATACCCTTGCTTTCCCGCAACTAGATGACCATATATACCTTATGCCTAGGATTTGCCAAATTTCTAGATGACTCCTCTCAAAGAAACTTCCTTTTCTAATGTTTGTCACTTTTCGGCATCCTTCAACAGGGCATCTCCAGCAAACTTTGTCAATGGCCTGGTGGAACATTCTCTCTCTACAACGACCTCCGCATCCAGGGCACATCATCTCTGATGCTAATAGTCTATACATGCGGCACCAGTCTCTGGTGGCATCCCTGTTGTATTTAAATCTGTGCCCAATCTCTGCCAGCGAAAGAGACTCAAATTCGTTCAAGTCGGGCAATGCCTGAGCAGCCGCCATGATTGCAGAACTTCGACTTAATTTCTCAGACAAATGAAGAAATTGTTTGGAAATATATATTTTCTCTGCCTTACATGTATATAGACTTTTTAGAGTGAAAATGGGTACTCTCATGTCTGCTTGTACAGCTCTCAACAAATTATTTGGTGTGCCATGCACTTTACCCAAAAATTCTGTTACATAATTTTGTAAATGATATATAAAATCTATTAGCACTGAGCTATAGAAAATACAGCCACGCGCTCGCGCCGGAGGCCGGGCAGGGGGGTTAGTTGACGACATGGTGGCTGGGGCGCCGCAACGGGCATGTTAACATTTTTTGACGTTGAAGGTGCTCTTTGATATACATGTACATGAATTAAGAACAACTCGGCTCAGAGAAGAGTGGAAACCGTATTTGGATATGGCTGTTGGTTGTATAAATTTTTTTATGATTTTTTTTTACTAATAATATTTCAGACTTGCTAATTGAATATTCGTAAAGCTAATTATGCAGAAACAATTTGTTGTTTTGAGAAAATGTTCCATACAAGTTTTAGAGTAGGCATTCACAAATCATCCTTCCAAATTTGGACTCAATCTACCTTTCCATTCTCACTCAATCTGTGTCCCAACTTATTCAACCACCTGGAAATCATACTTCTGTTAAAACAAAGAAAATAAAAAGATATACATTTGCATGCATACACGAATTACATACAGGCACTGCATCCAACATACACACCATCCAAAAACTTAAAACTGTCAGGATAAAATTCTTTTCAATATATACAGATAGCTTTAATTACAAATAAAATATACAATTAAAATGGATATATATTGAATTAAATTAGAGTGAATTAAAATTGTAACAATTAAAAAAAAAAGAGGGGAAGCCAAGCTACCAGCGTCTATATCTGTTTAATGTAGCCGGCTTCCCTGAATACCATGTTTATGCTGTGGCAGTGAAGTGTGGATATGGCAGATTTTACACTGTCATCCTAAGTTCAAACATATTTACAAGTTAACATATTTACAAGTTAACATATTTACAAATGAACATATTTACAAAAAAAAATTAAAAATAAAATTGCAATTTAAAATTTGATAAAAACATTAATGAATATATACACACCAGAAAAAATTGAAAATTCGATAAAGCTATTAATGAATATTTACAACAGGAAGATAAATTGAAAATATAAAATCTAGAAGAATCTAATTTTCCTAGCTTTCCTACCCAATTCCCTAATTTTCTTTATTAATTTACTTGATTTATATTTAGCATTACTTAATCTACAATAATCCCTTTTACGTGCTGCATGAATGGTGTGATCCCCATTGGGAGTCGAAGGTGTCTAAATAAATCTGTTGCGACCATTCTCTGCGCCACAGTTGAACGCATGGTTGACTGCAGTGCGTACAACACGTGGACCTCTCCACAGGTGTTTAGGACACCTTTTCCAGATGAGAGCATTGAAGCTCTCATTCTGGTTCTGGGTGATACCTGGGAGGCATCTCTCAAGGAGATCTGGATTACTGAGTCGCGTGAATGAAGGCAACAGCTCTTTGAGAAACACAGGGTCTAAGTGATTCTCTCTGTTGACCTGTTTGCCTGTCTTTTTGTACTCACACCATCCTTCTTTGGGACAGTACTGGTGACGTACCGTATCCCGTTTTTTCTCATTTTTACTGAGTGATACAGGATTGCCAGTATTGCCTTGCGCATCTTCTCTACAGCCCTAACCTTATCTTCTTCATTATCTAATGCCCCCTTATTACTATAACTACGTATTGTTGCCCTATATAATTTACTTAATCTTCCTATTGATAGTGTATCTGATGTTCCCCTTAGTCTGCCCTTATCATGCCCCACCCTCTTACCATCACTTAACAATTCACTCGATTTATCTTTACGATACTTATCTAATGCCTTATACACGTTTCCCTACATGCCCTACACACTCTACCTTATGTACCTTATGCCCATCCCCATAAATCTCCTCTACACCCTTAAAAGCACTACTATCCCCATCGCCTAACATGTATTTAAATCTTAATTTATGTTTAGTTACTGCCCTACTCCATAATGTTTTAGCTCCTGCTGCTTCCATAGTAGTCCAGTTTGGACCTTGTTGTTTGGAAGTGCCCTTTCCCCAAAGCTAACATAGAGGGCACATGTCTCCCAATCTCTATTCAGCGCCAATCTACTCATCTTGAGTCAAGATGAGTAGATTGGCGCTGAATAGAGATTGGGAGACATGTGCCCTCTATGTTAGCTTTTGGGAAAGGGCACTTTCAAACAACAAGGTCCAATCTGGACTACTTCCATAGCCCCACTAGACCCACTATGACCCCTATAACACTCATGCTCACTCTTCCATTTCTTATACCTATCCCATCCCTTCCGTGCATTGCATTCCTTACATACTTTTGACAAAACCTCCCCAGTATCTAATGATATCACCACCCCCACCCCATGATTCGACGTGTGCCCACGCTTATGCCATGTACCGTCATAGACACTGCCACATCCACAATATCCTCAGGTCCAATTGAGGGGTCTTCTTCTCTGGCCTTGTCCCTCAGGCGCTTCGCAGCCTCCCTCATTTGCTCCTCAGATACCTGTAATATAAAAAAGAAGAAAACCCACCAAGAATTAGTTACAAGATTGATATTTGATCAGCACAGGTCATAAAGATTTTTTTGGCCAAAAATACATTATACACTGCATGATAAATATTTTATACTCTATACGTAAGATAAGATCTAGATTTTATAATTATTCAGATATTTGATTGGCTCAGTATGAGATTATTGTCTTAAAGTGAACACTGCATCACATATGAAAATTAGCTTATAACAAACTTATCTAATCTCCTGATCAGAAGCTGTTGCCACACATTTCAAGTGCCGCTGATAGCTCCGCTGTTCAGGTGGTGGTGCCGGTCTCATGATGCTGGAGAGATCCGCCAAGCCCACTCTCCCCAGTCCAACTTCAGATGCTGCCAGGACTGCCTTCCTATTAATACTGGCACTTTTGCCATCTGGATGGCCTCGAAAGACATTTTCTGAAGTCACAAAGGAGAACTCGGCACCACACTCAGAACACCGGAGAACGATGTTGGTATTCAGCCCACTTCACTTAGGCTCGTCTTTGAGAGGGATGAGGTATCCTGAAATATAAACACCATGCAAACACATGTTCATTAGTTCATTCATATTACAATCATGACAATAATCCTTTGTCAATATTGCATGACAGATTCATAAATATCATGCAATAGGATTATGTTCAGCCTTGTTCTATCATGCAAAGTAATTGGTAATCTATAACATTCTTGTGATGGAATGTGCACCGATGGCGACGTGATGCCATGCCGGGCACATTGTTTGTCATGAGCAGTAGTATGCACTTGAGTTTGAAATACAAATTAAAAATCTCAATCCATACCGTTTTTGTCTCACCTGCGAAGCAAAGTGAGACTATAGGCGCCGCTTTTCCGACGGCGGCGGCGGCGTCAACATCAAATCTTAACCTGAGGTTAAGTTTTTGGAATGACATCATAACTTAGAAAGTATATGGACCTAGTTAATAAAACTTGGCCATAAGGTTAATCAAGTATTACTGAACATCCTATTAGAGTTTCATGTCACATGACCAAGGTCAAAGGTCATTTAGGGTCAATGAACTTAGACCATGTTGGAGGAATCAACATCGAAATCTTAACCTGAGGTTAAGTTTTTGAAATGTCATCATAACTTAGAAAATATGTGGACCTAGTTCATGAAACTTGGACATAAGGTTAATTAAGTATCACTGAACATCCTGCATGAGTTTCACGTCACATGACCAAGGTCAAAGGTCATTTAGGGTCAATGAACTTTGGCTGAATTGGGGATATCTGTTGAATTCCCATCATAACTTTGAAAGTTTATGGATCTGATTCATGAAACTTGGACATAATAGTAATCAAGCATCACTGAACATTTTGTGCAAGTTTCAGGTCTCATGATTAAGGTCAAAGGTCATTTAGGGTCAATGAACTTTGGCCGAATCGGGGTATCTGTTGAATTACCATCATAACTTTGAAAGTTTATTGGTCTAGTTCATTAAACTTGGACATTAGAGTAATCAAGTATCACTGAACATCCTGTGCACGTTTCAGGTCACATGTCTAAGGTCAAAGGTCAATGAACTTTGGCCGAATTGGGTGTATCTGTTGAATTACCATCATAACTTTGAAAGTTTATGGATCTGATTCATGAAAGTTGTACATAAGAGTAATCAAGTATCACTGAACATCCTGTTCCAGTTTTAGGTCACATGATCAAGGTCAAAGGTCAATGAACTTTGGCCATGTTGGGTTTTTTTGTTGAATAACCGTCATATCTCTGTAAGTTTATTGGTCTAGTTCATAAAAAGTGGACATAAGAGTAACCATGTATCACTGAACATCTTGTGCGAGTTAGAGTAGTATTCAAGTCAGCACTGCTGCTATATTGAACCGCGTGATGCAGGTGAGACGGCCAGAGGCATTCCACTTGTTTACAAAATATTTATCAGCTTCAATCCATTCATGGTTCTCTTTCAAATTCCAATGCAGTTTTAACTTGTTTACATTTAAATTTTGATGCTAAAGTATTGACCACAAAAATAAGACTGCGCTGCATGTGCAGTAGATAGCTTTGCCTGGCTGCAATAAGACACAAAAAATTCGTAAATAATAATGAATATTTTTTACTTTAAATTAGATGTTTAACACATAAGTAATGCCTGATTTAAAAATATCTCACCTCCTGGACACACATGAGCCTTTTGAAGGGCAGCTGTCAGAAGAGGTCCACTGATATAATTCCCCTCCAAAGCCTGACGCAGATTGGTATGAGTGGGACCAGGCTTGGAATTTAGTGCAGCAGGGGAGTTATTCAACTTTAGCTTCCTTTCTGAAGCTGTCTTGGGTGATGGATCTTCGTTTGCCTCTTTCCTGGCCTTTTTGATGTCTTGCCACGGGATTCCATTGAATCCTTCTTCGTTTTTTTACGTATTTCTGTCATTTTTTAGGCATACTGATGAAAATTGTATGAATGATCGCAAGGATGACAAATCACTGCTCCAACATGTGCTGATATTGGACAAACCTCACATACAGATAGCAGCAAACACTGCAACATTGAGTGTTTCTTTGAGAGCAGAAAAACTCTTTCAAATGATACCTTACTCACTGTAATTGATTGGCAAATCAATAAAGAAATTATGACAGTTCAAAGATTGAAAGTAAATATGGCATTTTGTTTATTTATAGAGCATACAAAAGAAATTAATTAGGGGTATTAAATTGGGTAATTAAGGGTATTTCTAGTGCATTTTTTATACCCAAACTCTGGATTTAGCTTCTCTAGATATTAATAGATCAAATAAAAAAAATTAAAAAATGATTTTTTTTCTCAAAATTTAGCATTTTCCCACTTTTAATTAATATGCTCTTTGGTACTTGCATCCATGTCCTCCAATTCCTGATCTTGAAGGTGAATAATGCAAAGTTGTGATTGTTCTGGAAACAGTCTGTCCTCCTTTTCGTCATCAGATTTAATATTAATGACCATTTCCTCATCTCTTCATAGTGCAGGATGCACCTGATGGGATCCATACCAACACGCCAACTTGCCTGACAGGACAATGAGCAAGAAGGAGCCCGTGGATTGTGCATCAGTGCCTCAAAATAGAGTTGTTTGCTTTATGTGTTAGGTCTTCTTACTCAATTGAAACAATCCCAACTTTGAAGATACCTTTACTGTTGCCTCTTTTCTTTGTAATACAGAGGATTAAACCAAGTTTTTCCTTTGTTTAATTCATCAATTATGATTAGTTGTCATTCGTTTCATGAAAATTGGTAACCCTTTTAATAGTGATGCACTCAAAAGTACGCCATTTGCCCTTTGGAAAATGAAAGTGACGTCTTTAAGTAATTGATAAGAAAAAATATCACATATCTCAGTAGGTCCTTAAAATAGATCTTCAAATAGCGGGATCGGTGGTATTGTACTTTAATGCATATTTTTACTTCCATAGTCATGATTTTTATTAAAAATATTAGATGTCCATTTCTTCTCTTTGCTTTGCTGCTATTTTTCTCTCTTTCTTTTCATTGAAGTCTTTAATCTTTATGGTTTCCCAATTATGACAATGTTGGAGTTGTTGTTTTCTTGCAAACTGTTCCCATTCTTGGCATCCTGGATAGAAAAAAAGAAAGAAGCAGTGAGGGTCACATGATTACCTTAGATGGGGAAGCACCAGTACTTTTTTGCTCTCCCCGCCTTGGCATATTCATAATCCCGCCCTTTCAGGCCAAGGAATTCCTTAACTCTTTCCTGAAACTCCTCTTCTGTCATCCGACGTGAAACTTTTAATTTCTTTGTTTCAATTCCACCTGTATTAATACATTAAAAAAATAATATGAAGACAAGGCGGTTCAGAAACCACAAGACCCACCATTTTTTACCATTATCCCTAGATGACCTTGGACCCCATCCTCATTGTCTCTTGTCTTATCAGAGGATGTTTGTTCCTAGTTTAAGCTAAAATGATGAAAAATAGAGAAAAGAAAGCAAGTTGAACAAAACCTCACCATTATCGTCACCCATGTCGACGCTCTCGCCATCAACACCGGCTTGAGCCACAAAAACTGGCTCAGTTGATGACCTGGGCCCGTATTGCATAAATGAAACATGCTTAAGTAAAAAATCTAAGCATTTTGTCTTATTTTTCTGTCTAAGCCAAAATTCTTAGCCAAAACGCGTATTCCATAAAGAATTGGCTAAGAATTTTGTCTTAGAATTTGGCTAAGAATTTTTGCCTGACTAAGACAGATTTGGGATGAATGGCTAAGTAACTTTTCTTAAAAATGCAGAGTCTGTATTCCATAAATACTACATGGCTAAGAATTTTACCCTAAATTTAAGACAGTTGTGAGCTGTCTTAATTGTTGGTTGCCGTATAGCATAAACAGAAAAGATGGCAGACAGACAAGTTCATCCCTTTGGATACATATACCAATGCTGAAGTTATCAAGCCCGATTGATTCGACAGGGACAGGGAAGGTATTCTGTACATCACCAATCTCATCTACGATGACATTGCCCTAGAGCGAATCGAAACTTTTAATTGAGACGGTCATCTATTGGGAGACAGTGGGTATCCTTCTCGACGATGGTGAGCTGATTGCCACTGTAAGGAGTAGAAAATGTTCCACACCAGTCGCTCATATTTGTCTTGTCTTTCCGTTTTTTTTTTCATGCATGAGTGACGCTATGCCGGCCGAGATTAGAATAGCAGTCGGCTGGCCGATATCTGACTTCACTTCTTGTTGTGTTTGTTTTCTTTGTTCGAGACCGTGTGTGTGATTAGTAATCACTAAAAATGTTTCCCATTTTAATTCACTTTTATCTGATTTAAAGTAATAAAGCTTACAATGTTTCAGTCAAAATCTGACCAGAAACCTAATGTTTGGCCTGCTGATCGAATCTCGATTTCTTTTAATTATTTAACCCCCAGGGCGGCTGGATAGAGTCTAACATTTTTTTTATGTTAAGTACGGGGGTGGATATACCGAATACATGTACATTTACCAGATTTTATAAGTCTATATGAAAAAAATACAATGAAGGAAAGAAAAGAGAAACCGTTGCTTACCTGTCCGATCCATTGCCCGTTTCTATTGATGTAGATTCTCTTTCATGGTGCTTGTTAAGTTGTGCCATTTTTTCTAAATTTCTAGCACCGATTTCTTCACCATGGGGTTTGCAGCATTTAGTTCGAGGGCAATTTCGGCCCACACCTTTTCTTTCTCTTGGAAGGTTACCCTAGAATTGGATTTTGGTCGCAGGATATCTTCCCTGTCTCTTATTTCATCGATTAGTGTGACTTTCTCCTCCTCAGTAAAATTTGCTTTCCTCTTTACCTCCATCTTGATCGATCGTTATGATGAGATTTTTGCTTCAACACGTAAAACGCATAGACACATAGACTGAACAGGATGAAAGAGACAAAGTTTTATCGCCCAAAACCTATCTGAAATACTCAGCTTTTTTTTTGTTTTGATATCATATAACATGGCACTGATGTGGAAACATTTGAGTCTTTTCATATTTCTTGCAATTTCATTCAAATTTGTTCAATGTTTAGTTGGACTTCTTGACAGTACTATCTAAACAAGAACATGCTTATACAGAAAAAATTGTGTGTTTAAGAGTTCTATGACAAATGATTCCCTGTATTCACTTATTCTTTTTGTTTTTATAGCCGCCTGGCTGCCGCACATTTAGAATTTTTCTTTTCTTCATGGAACTCTGGCTGTTAGGCAAGCAACGCCGCTTGAGGTCCTGAACTTCCAACTTCCTGAAGTTCCAACAAAGCATTTTTGTTTAATGGAATGGGCCTTGAAATAGAAAAAGAATATTGTCGCCTTTTATTTCATTGAGATTTCGGGGTTTAGAGCGTGGTGGTCCTTATCTCCCACCTTGTTAACTGCTATCCGACTCCCACAGGCCTCCCCATGGGCCAATATATCCTTCTCAAAGACACCCTCCAGAAGTGCGAAGAGAAGGGCTATCTTTGTCTTCCCCTTCTGAAAGGTTACCTTCTTCTTGAATTCTCCTATGATTGGTACTCCATCTTCATACAAAGGGACAAGTTCCTAAAAAAAAGTATTTGAATAATGGCTACAGTTCCATTATGGCATTTTACCCACCAAAACTGCTCTTTTTGTAGCCTAACAAAAGACATTCATCGACTTCCTTCATATAGATTATCTCTTTCATTTAACAGATAACATTGTCATGAATATAAAACTACATGTACAAATATGGAATAAGCAAACAAAGCACAAATGAAGCAAGTTGAACGCCTCTTACAGTTTTGCCTGCATGCATAACCTGAGAAGGGGTGTTTCACAAAAATTAAAGTCTTATTGAGAGTTGCACAAAAATGCACAATTGTATGTGTAAAAAAAGAAATCACTGCATCGATAAGAAAAAAAATCATGCTACGGTAAGAGGATATTGTCCTGCTGCATATGTGTCCATCTGCTGTTATTTAGATCATCAATTCTTCGGGGACAGGAATCTCCTCTCCATCATCTCCCTCCTTGAATCCAATGTAATTTCCATCTGGTGCAGGGAAAGCCTCATGGATCCGTGTGACAGCACAGGCAGGAATCACCTGAAGGATGCCCTTTCCCAGGTAGCGATGGACCCACTAGGTAAATAGCCTGCAAGCTACGTATCTCTGGGAACTGGAAAAAAGGAAGAATATGATTACTGACGTTGATACTGAATTTTACAATCATATAATGCAAGTGTTGGAAAAGAGCATGGTATAGACTCTGCAGCTACAAATAAGCTTAGCAGTAGCGGTGGGTAGATGAATCTTCTAATATTACATGCATCCAGTGGCGGACCATGACCCGGAGGGGACAAAGCATTGGAAGGGCACAGCATTGTTCACAAACAATACAGTGCACCTCCAATGCTTTGTCTCCTCCAGGTCACGGTCCGCCACTGCATGCATCAATGGCAATGTAGCAATTTCTGATGACCTACATGTACAAATTATTTTTTTAAAAGGTGGTGGGTTTACGTCTGAATGTGTCCAATGTCTGGGCATGTGGTAGAACATGTTTTGGAAAGTGGCAAGGTCGCAAAGATATTGTCATTTCATTTTGCAGTTCAATTACACATTATCAAGCACTTCAGGCAAGTTCCTTCGATGTCCTCTCGAATCTAGTCTGGCGACAAGGGCGGTTCGTAAAACTACTCTCTCGAGGCATACTTTATGAAAGTCCTCGTGTCTTACAATGCAAGTTATTCTTTCATCTCGAAACCTATCACAGTTGTCCACTTCATGGCTACAGCGACACTGAATCACTGACGGCATGGGCACACAGCTCCCACACTCTTGCCAATTCTATTCGGAGCTGGTACGGGGTCAGGTCCAGGTGGCGGCACCGATGGAGCCCTTGCTGCATTTGCCACTGGCCTGGTGGTTATCTCCTTGTCATTCCCACTGATGGTGACGTCAACTTGGATTATCTGTGTGGAGAGAGGTTCATCAGCCTTTAAGAATGTTCAAAGAGTACATGTAAGTCTCTGCTAGATATAGTTCGGGTAAAGGAGTTTATACGGCAGCTGCCGAAACTAATTCATCGGCAATTTCTCTGATGTAAAAAGTCTTTGCTGTGAAGAAGTAATTCGTCCCATCTATCTTGCTCGAATTGTACTTGTATGTTGTGCTGTCCATGTCTTGAGTAGACAAAGAAGTCACACCATTTACGCTTCATTACTCCCATTTGAAATTGTATTTGAGAGAAATATTGGTGGGACTTCTTTAGACCAACAGTCCCATCATCTGATGCCTGTAGGAATTCAACATTCTCTGGCGAAGGAAAGGTGTGTGATGCACTAAATGGGCACTTTATTTCAAGTACGCCCTCTCCACAGTACTGGCAACTCACCACTCCATCTGGACTTGCCCCCAAGAATATTTGTGTCTCTGATACAAAAAGCCCACTCTCTACCACTGTCAGCTTCCTGTGATGAGCTCGCTGGGATGTATTTGATGTATGCTGTATGGAACATCTGAACAAAAGCAGCAGATGACGTAGGCAACTCACTGCAAAAAATTGCATACAGGTCAGGTACAAGCTTCCTTGATTGGCAATAAACAATGGCACGTTCACACCGCTGTCCCTTGGTCTTCAGCTCATCAATCAGAAACTCCATGCAATCGGCGACATCTCTCATTCTGGTCTCCAACATGACATGTTTGATATCAATTGGGTTTATCTGGAGACTCCACGATAGTGGCATAGTTCCTCATGGCCAAGCTGTGTGTAATTTGCTTCCTTGCCTCTGTTGTTGCCGTTGCTGTCATAGCAATGACAGGGACTGATGGTAGTGTTGACCGTATCTCTCCGAGTTGGCCGTAACTTCCACAGAAAGCTTGTGTCTTCCCTGATGCCTGACCCCTGCATATAGAAAGAATAAGTATGCTTAGACTTAATACAGATGACACATCAGGATGAAAAGTCAACAATGTATGAATTTGTAATGAAAATGTTGAATATTTTTTAATTAGATTTAAATGTATGCATCTAGTCATACTGTAGAAACTTTTAAACCCCAAAATTAACATGTAACTGACAGAAATTGGATGATGTTGCAAAAAATAATTTCCAATGGTCACTGATTTTCCCCTTTGTCTAAGACTACATGTACATTTACATTCATAGTAACTTTAACATTATTATCTCCTTTCAAATTGTGGTTTTAAGACAAATTAAAATGCAAATCCACCCAAGTAAATATTGATTTGAAATCAAACAAGCAGTCAAAATTTTATAAAAATAGAATATTCAAATCTTCACAAAACAGTTCACAAAATTTTAATGGTGTTATAAAGTATTCGATGTCTAGAAGAAGGTCTCAAACGTTAACGTTAGATCTAGATTCCAGATCAAATTTTTCATGATGATACCATGATAACCAGGTTACCTAGATCTAGTTAACGTTACTTAGTTAGAGTTAGACCTGACGATAGCACAGCAGACTAACTGAAATATTAAGCTGTAGATCTAGATCTAAACTCACCATCTCGTAACACAATGACTCTCATCAACAAAAAATCCACATAGTTGCTGTTGCACAGAGTCTGACTTCAAAAATTCTGATCCTGAGTCTCCGGTCAGAAACTCGGGAGAAGACATCAAAAGCGAAATCTTGCCCACGATATTTGCTCTCTAAGTTCATCGGTCAGTCCACTACTTATGTCAGCCGCAGCAATGCCAAGTTCACCAGCTCTGGTCAGTTGATCTTTAATAAGGGCCTTCAGTGGCATGACAACAACCACAAAATTACTGTCGTCCTTCTCTTGAATTCTCTTGATGTATTCGCTACAGAATGCCGCTCCTTGGAAAACAACGCTCTTCCCATAACCTGTTGGTAACCCCATGAAAACATCGTGCCCTCTTAACATAGATTCAAATGCTTTCTCCTGCTGTGGCTTGAGAGTTGATATTCCCAACTTCTTTTTGGCATACACGATGGAATCACGAATGATGGAAGAATCGACACAAGTTGTTGTTGTTTCCATCATTGGAACAATTAACAGAAAGCCCAGAATTGACGATATCAGTAAGCATGTATCAGAAATCAGAACTCATTTGGAATCTAAAAAATCAGAACTCGTTTGGAATCTACAAATTGGTAAGCGCCGGTCTACACACAATTTGAATGTGCCGCCGTATATAGCGTATATATGTAGGCACAGTACCACCACATTCGCACTGCATGCTTTGTTTTTTACTGCACACAACAAACAAACTCGCTAGGAGGTGGGAGGGACTGGTTTTATTGCTTTGCTTCAGAATTTTGAAGCAAGGTCGTAAAATGAACTGAATGGAACTGGACGTTTGTGGAGGTAGGTGAAAGTCGGGCGGGTATATTATGTGTGCGGTGAATGCGTGCAGGGTTTTCCAAACAAATAACCACGAACGTCCAGATCTAGACTAGTCCAGGCGGGCAACAAGCGCAGTTCTCAACACCGCACGCTCCAGACAAACTTTTGAAAAATCTTCATAATCTATCACACAGTTCACAAACAGAGCCAAAAAATGATGGCAGTTTCCTATCTCGTGGCAACATATGCACTCCATTTACGTTGGCATCACTGTTCAATTTCCACAATTGCACCAGTCAAGACAAACTTTTGAAAAATCTTCATAATCTATAACACAGTTCACAGACGGAGACAAAAATTGACTGCAGTTTCCTATCTCGTGGCAACATATGCAATCCATTTGCGTTGGCATCACTGTACAATTTCCACAACTGCACCAGTCATCGTCCAGTCTATCTGGTGGTGGTGCGGTGGCTCAACATCGGCTCCGTCACTGTCACTCTCGCTGCTGCTGAAAGTGCACCGACGTGGCTCTATGCTCGTTGAGCGCTTTCTTCAGCCGAGTACGTGACTTGAAGTCGTAGGGTCCTGGGCCTTCCGTTTCAATACAAACCGTCCGCGATAAGTTTTGTTTTATTTGATATCGACGGTAACAATAAATAACGGTAGATATATAGAAATAAAGCACAATCTTACGATAGTCAAACTTCCAACATTACACGATAACTCTGTTCAGCCTTCAGGGGTCCGTACGCAGTGGTTGTTGTTACTAGCTATAGCTTTGTCAAATTGGATATCGTAAATAAATGTGTAAAATAATAACTCATTAATTTGTAGTAAATCAAGAGGCTTTTATAGGAGGAAATGATAATTTGTTAACACTTTTCCTTTTTTCCTTTTTGTTGCTCAGGTCAATGCTATGTTGCAGATGCTTTCAGGCCCCCCCCCCCCACCTTAGTGTGTGCCCAATAAATTTCCATCATCTCCTCTTTATTGTAATTCATAGGTCTGAGCTTCATTCTCTTTATATTTGAATAATCATTGGACACTATCAGATTTGCATATGCAAATAAGTATTAAGGCATAGAGAGCGGTGTTGGCTCAGTCGGTAACGCGTCTGCCCGTCGAACCAGATCGTGGGTTCGAGTCCACCCCGGGCGGATGACTGAAGCCAGTGCGTTTTGTGTAAACGTCTCTCCCATGTTTCATAGATGCAGGCTATGTTACAATGGAACACTCAGTCCCTCGGATAGGACGTTAAATGGAGGCCCCGTGTAGAGGAGAGTCACCACCTTTGCACGTTAAGAACCCACTGCACTATTCGTATAGGAGTAGGGGGAACCCCGGTGAAGTGGTCCACCTGCATTCCCCCCAATCAGTTATATCGGGAGGAGAGACCTGCGGGTCATAGTGATTCAGTTCACTTTTCGCCTCCCAGGCACAGGTGATGCCAAACAAATAATAATAATAATAATAATAGAAGTTAACAGATGTTTTTCAATTATGTGCAGCTTACTTGTGCTGGCTATTAATGAAGCGCTGAACCTTCGCTGGCAACATCTTGTCCATGTCAAGTCGCAAACTGCTGTTGGTACAACAGCGGTACATTCCTACCATTGCGGGGGTACTCCACTCCAAAGATAAAGTAGGCGGTAAAGGTTTCTGCACATCCCTTCGCCAGATAAAGTTAAAACTGCTCTAAAATCTTTACCCTTCTGCTAGAGAAGATCTGGAAGACTTTTCATCCTCCAGGCACTCGATGGCAGAATTAAATCGCCCTGCCAGGCGATGTTACTGGGAAGACATACCTGCGATATGGCCTGGCCTTGAGTCATGGAAGTATGGCAGCGTTAGCGCACCAATGCTAGCGCTTTTGCAAGTGCAGAAGCATGCTCCGGGACACTATGCAAGATGGCAGCTAATTGGCCAATCGTCTTTACGTACAAGAGTTAACTAGTATACGTACAAGAGTTAACTAGTATACGTACAAGAGTTAACTAATATACATACAAGAGTTAACTAGTATTCTTTCAAGAGTAAACTAGTATACATACAAGACTTAACTTGTATACGCACAAGAGTTAACTAGTATACGTGTAGAGTTAAATAGTATATGTACAGAGTGTACGTATACTAAAAAAGGCCTTCTGATTGGACAATTTCTGTACGTATAAGAAATTGAATATATGTTTAGCAATATGAATTGTGGTAGCAATGGCTCTCCATATTGTACTCCTGTTGTATGAAGTACCGTGCTCAAAATGTGTGAAGATCGCTTCCCGGAGAACAGTTGTGTCCTCATGTGTACTAAAACCAGTTTACCAAGGCGAAGCGATTTATAAAACTACATCTGGAGGTGGTTTTCTGAACCAGTTTGGAAGATCCCTTCCAAGATCGCTTTGACCGTTCTCACGACACGTTCAACTAGTTTCCACTAAACTAGTTCCAGTAAACTAGAACTTTAGAAGGTAGTGAGAACGGTGTCTATGACCCTACAACACTCATGCATATAGTTTTCCATCTTTTATACATATTCCCTCCCTCCTTGTCCCATCACTTCAAGCTAGCC
The DNA here is from genome assembly GCF_018143015.1 of Lytechinus variegatus. Taxonomy (NCBI): domain Eukaryota; kingdom Metazoa; phylum Echinodermata; class Echinoidea; order Temnopleuroida; family Toxopneustidae; genus Lytechinus; species Lytechinus variegatus. The sequence goes on along the minus strand of NC_054758.1, from coordinate 4,910,276 downwards.
CCACATCTGCAATTTGGATTTACACCCCCCCCCCCCTCAATTTGGTAATCCTTTTTTGCTTCTGTAGGCATCTGCAAAAATGGAAAAAACGATGATATGAAATGAAAATGTTACTCTGAAAGGATATTTTTTTAATCTCTGTAGGTGAATTCTTGCTAAAATGATCCTTATTAACAACCTTTCCCTCTACTTGGCTCGCCCCAAAGCTGCATTTTTGTGTCTTATTTGAAATTTGCTCCATGCGTTTGGGGTTTATTTTTGTTTGCTTTCAAATGTTGCTTTTTTGAGATTTTTATTTATCTCTGTAGATGAACTCATGCTAAAATAGTTATTCTGAGAATGAATTCAAACTAATCAAAATAAGATTTAATCAACCTGATAAAACTCAAAATTGTATTCAAAAGGTGTACTTTGTTAAACCGATGACAATACATGGAATACTTTGTTGTTTTTTTTTGCATTATTATATTGTATTTGTCATGTTTGTGGACTGTCCTATGAAAAAATTACTTGCATTTTATGTACTTTTTCATGTGTAGCGAGTTCAACAATAATCAGTGGTCAATTGGTTAATACTAAATTCAAATGTTATTTGTAGGACAAAGAAAATGTGTGTGATGTGTATATGAATTATATTGCATTTAATCTGTTAACTATTAGTATTAATATATTATTGCACTGCAAAAACTCTGGTGTTGACTTAACACCAGCCTGGAATCTATATATTATGTCCACACCAGCGAAGTATTGAAACAACACCAGTTTGGAATCAAACCGATGCTCTTTTAATACTAATTGGTGTTGTATCATCACATATCTGGTGTTAGACCAAAACAAAACCGGTGTTGTTTAACACTACTCTGGTGTGGACATATATAGATTCCAGGCTGGTGTTAAATCAACACCAGAGTTTTTGCAGTGTGCATTCCTCTCCTATTCTTAGGTGAGTCACTCTTGGTCTCATTTTATCAATTTTGTTTGCTCCTTTCCCTTGCCCTCTCGTTCTCAATTTACTTATGTATTATTTTCTCCATTCATGATCTGTTCCCATGTTCTTACATTTTTTTAACCACCCCCCTCTTCTTCTGCGAATGAAACTGAGAAAAGCAACGACCGTCAATTAAAATCCATTATAAAGTAAAACATTTTCATTTATTGTATTTGGTTATATAAAGGATATCTCATGTTTTATATTGTTAACATTGTTAATTTCTTAGAATGTCACAGTCTACAAAATATGGGTGTCAGATTTTTTTCCTTAGATTTGTTTATGTTAAATAAGAACTATACAAACTCCCCCCCAGAAAAAAATATATACTAGTATATAAACACACATATATCATGTGACCTTTAGGTTAGCTTGCTTCCTACCCCCCCCCCCCATAAATACACTTGCTTGCCCAGATTACACAACTTCAATTAAGAATTCCAAACAACCAAATTATATTTATCAAAACATGAAATGACAGCAAAATAAGTATTAAAAACAATGTTCAAGCTGCAGACCATTGTTAATTAAAAGTAAAGTCATTCCCCCCCCCCTCTCCCCCACCATCCTCCAATCAAACTCATTGCCTCCCTATAGTATAAAAATTATGCAGTGAAATTGAATTGAAGGCAGTTTTGACATGTTTTACCACTGATCATCATTCGAAATTACATTAATTTGAAATTGAACATTTCCTGTAAAAACCTGGAGGGATGGGCGAGAGGTGGGCTGATGGTGATGTTAAGAAAAATTCCTGGCTCTATGTGTGATTACACTGTAAAAAACTGGTGTTAAAACGGACACCAATTGGTGTTAATAGAGGACCACACCCCGAGGTGTTAAAATTACACCCTAGAGATTAAATGTAACACCAGAGAGTGTAATTGTAACAACAAAAGGTGTTGTAATAACACCTAAAGGTGTAAAACTAACACCACCAATTTAACACCGGTGTAAAATAACAGGTGTTGTCCTCTATGTACACCGGTTAACACCACAGTTTTTTTGTGTATTATGGAAACCAAGATTCAGTGTAGATGAATTAAGGTTTTAATTTCTGATGAAAGTTATAATACACTGCAAAAATGCCAGTGTTAATTAAAGGTCAAGTCCACCTCAGAAATTTTTTTTATTTAAATCAATAGAGAAAAATCAGACAAGAACAATGCTGAAGATTTCATCAAAATCGGATGTAAAATAAGAAAGTTATGACATTTTAAAGTGTCCCTTATACATTATTGTCAACAAAATAGTTATATGAGCGAGCCAGTTACATCCAAAATGAGAGAGTCGATGATGTCACTCACTATTTCTTTTGTTTTTTATTGTTTGAATTATACAATATTTCAATTTTTGCGAATTTGATGATTAGGACCTCCTTGCCTGAAGCACAAATTGTTAAAATAATGGAATTCCACGTGTTCAGGGAGGAATGAATCTTCATTTCACATGACAATGACGAGAAAAATCAAAATATTTCATATTTCAAACAAATAAAAAACAAAAGAAACAGTGAGTGAGTGACATCATCGACTCTCTCATTTTGGAAGTTACTGGCTCGTTCATATAACTGTTTTGTGAAATGAAGCGAAACTTTAAAATGTCATAACTTTTATTTTACATCCGATTTTGATGAAATTTTCAGTGTTATGCTTGTTGAATTTTCCTCTTTTTATTCAAATCAAATTTTTGTTGGGGTGGACTTGTCCTTTAAATACCAGTCTGGTATCATTCCACAACAGAGAAGCATTGAAATACCAGTAAAGATTGACACTGATATTGGTTTAACACGAATCGGTGTTGCTAAAACGCCTAATTGGTGTTAGCGTAATGCCAAACCTGTGTTGTGTAAACGCTTCTCAGGTGTGGACTACAGATACCACTGGGCTGGTGTTGAATTAACACCGGCATTTTTTGCATTGTACATGAAATCGCCGATTGAACTTGTCCAATTTCAATAGATCTTTTCAGCCAGCCCCTCTTTCCACTTTCATCCATTCATTTCTGTTTATTAATTGCCTTGTCGGCTGGGCTGGATTACCCTGAAACAGTACTGTTTTTGTGTGTATAACACATGAGGTGTAAAACAATGATTATTAATGCTTCTGTTGAATTCATTGTCAATCAGTATATTTATGTCACACATGTTTTTCATTTGTTTGTTACCAATAAATACTACCAAGATGAATGGAAAGAATATCGTTTCATTATTCAAGTTATGAGCAGAATTACTTTAGTGTTGGCTGTTTCTATTTGACCTTAAGTTTGATTATTTTCAGGGTAACACCACTTTCATGTACATTCTCCAGAGCATATATCCATACATCAAAGAGCTATTAGAGCTCCATGATATATGCATGGAGCTATAGCTCTATGCCTATATATTAAGGCATGAATGGGCCACAGTAATACCTTAGAGTTGAGGCTAAAGAGAGGGCCAATAATCAAGGCATTTTCTCCAGCGACAATTGCTCAGATTGAAAATCTGTACATTTAGCAAACATAAAATGTATCTGCCAAAACTAAATAAACCCAAATCTTTATCTTTAGGTTATAGTGAAACGAAAACTCTACCATAATCCTCACTCTGATCATTTGCTCTCAGAGATATTAAAGCACAAGTCCACCCCAACAAAAAAGTTGATTTGAATAGAAAGAGAAAAAATCAAACAAGCATAACACTGAAATTTTTTATCAAAATCTGATGTAAAATAAGAAAGTTATGACATTTTAAAGTTTCGCTTAATTTGGTCGGTATGCTAATGAGATGACTGACGTCATCCACTATTTCTTTGGATTGTATTATATGAAATGTTCTCATTTTCTCATTGTCAAATGAAAACAACCATTAATTCCTCCTAGAACATGTGGAATTAGCATTGTTGAATACTAAATGGTTTATTCAAGTTGGTCAAATCTGTAAAAATATAAATATTGTATAATTCAAACAATAAAAAACAAAAGAAATAGTGATAGACATTGATCAACTGTCTCATTTGCATGTCACTGAGCTGTGCATAATGATTCGTGCAAAATAAGCGAAGCTTTAAAATGTAACATTCCTATTTTACATCCGATTTCTGATGAAATTTTCAGCACTATGCTAGTTTGATTTTTCTCTGTTTATTCAAATCAACATTTTTCCGGGGTGGACTTGACCTTTAAGACCGGAGCAAATGTTATGTCACCATCTATATAAAGCATCCACTGCCACAAGCTCTGATCTTATGAATATGAAATCATATAAATTCAAAAAGTAAAAAAAAAATAAAACTCAGCCATATTAATATTGAACGAACTCTGAGTTCATTATTTTCCTTCAGTATTTCTAACGATCGGTGATTGAGTCCAGCGGGATCCCGGGGCTACCCACGAACTTCCCCAACCTCCGGTTCTGAATCTGGAGCCTCCGCATCACTGTCACCATGGAAACGAGAATGGCTACGAGGATGAGGCTAACGATGAGGGCGCTCACTGACACGTAGACGGAACCAAGAGGGCTCTGGGACAGAGGCTTCTTGTTATCTGTAAAACAGAGGAGAAAGGAAGAGAGCGTTGGACAGAGGCAGGGGGTGGAGATGGAAAGAGGGGAAACGGAAAAAGAGGGAGAAAGTGAGATAGAGACGAAGGGAGGAAGATGTATACAGAGAAGGAAACAGATACATAACTGTCATACATGAATGGCAATGAAATGAACGCAGATTCCCTTCTCCCCCCCCCCCCCCCCCCCATTAAAATCTGAGCAAAGCTAAATAGTGAAGTGAAAATTCTTCTTGAAAGTCCATCCCCATATTTTATGTACCCATCCCCCCCTCCCACAAAAGTGGATTGCACAAAATTTTTAAGCAGACCCAGCCCCTTCCCTTCGTCACGCTCGTAGTGCAGTACCATCCCTGCTGTGTGCTGCACTAACTCATCAAGAAAAGTTTTCTACGACACCAACCTACCTGGATCAGAGAAAGACTTGCCACGCCCCTTCTCAGCAACTACTCTGATTGGTCCATCTGTACCAAAGAGAGCGTGCGATAGGCTGTACGTATCCGCAAACCGACGCTTTCTATTGCTCGGCATACTGTACACTGGACAGGAACGTTCGCTCGCACTGTCCTGAAGTTGTATTTCACAATGAACAAAGATCTGCAAAGAAAGCCAAGTCGAAACATTGTTTCAAAAGACTAGTTAAAGCATGAAATTACAGTTTAAACTTCTTCAGTTGAGATTAATCTTAAATTAAGGATTAATCAAAGAACCAATGAGAAGCATTTGATAATACAGCAAATATGTACTGCATTGATATACCATAAAAGTTTTATGATTATTAATAACTCCAAGTTGATAAAAGATCTTAATTGCCGGGGAAACTATTTAATTCAAGCTTTAGTCATCAAATTAGATTAGGCCCCTCTCGTCTGTCTCATCTCTTTATGGTTGCCAAAACTTAAATCTACAAAGTCAAAGGCTGAGTGCTTCATTTAGTTAATTTCATACAGATTGCAATCACTGATCTGTATACCATACTGATCAATGACAGTGATTGCAATGCAGCAACCATGATCCCTATACTTTAGATTTTCTCATGTCAGTATAAATTTGTCCAGATGTCACCTGCTGGCGTTACGTACCGACTCGCTCATGAAGTGTCCCATAAAGGCTATAGCTTGAATGGAGAACCGTGTCTTCAGGCGTCCTTGTAGTCCGAATTGGATGGTATGGTCCATAGCACAACTTTTAACAAATGAAATAAAAAGTAAGAAATAGGGTTATTTGCACTCTTTACATGCCAGAATCCTGGAGTGTATCAGAATTTTAAACCATTTACAGCTATTACTCAACTGATCTAGGAAAAGAGCAAGGGCGAGGTGTGCATCCTGGGGAGGTGGAACTAAAGTGGTATGGGGTGCACATCTTGGGGAGGTGGAACTAAAGTGGTATGGGGTGCACATCTTGGGGAGGTGGAACTAAAGTGGTATGGGGTGCACATCTTGGGGTGTTGGAACTAAAGTGGTATGGGGTGCACATCTTGGGGAGGTGGAACTAAAGTGGTATGGGGTGCACATCTTGGGGTGTTGGAACTAAAGTGGTATGGGGTGCACATCTTGGGGTGTTGGAACTAAAGTGGTATGGGGTGCACATCTTGGGGTGTTGGAACTAAAGTGGTATGGGGTGCACATCTTGGGGAGGTGGAACTAAAGTGGTATGGGGTGCACATCTTGGGGTGTTGGAACTAAAGTGGTATGGGGTGCACATCTTGGGGAGGTGGAACTAAAGTGGTATGGGGTGCACATCTTGGGGTGTTGGAACTAAAGTTTGGAAATCAGCTGTTGAAAGCAGGAGAGGGTACAAGTTTTGTTTTGTTTGCCAGTGTTGGAACTCCTCTGCTTTAGTGGGAGGGTGCACGTGCACCCCCCCCCCCTACGCCCTTGAAGAGTAAGAGAAATTTTTTTACTCCATTCTATAGTAACCTACTGCACTGGGGAGTGTAAAAGAATAATTACATCCATCCATTTAAAAACATTTGGTCTATGAATGCATACTCCACAAATGCACGCATCCCTCTCCCCCCCCCCCCCTCTCCCTCTCTCTCTTTCCCTCATACACAGACACCTGTGCACACACACGTCCTCTCATTATTCACCAATAAACTTTAATATGATAAAATTATGTCTAAATAAGTCTTATTCCATGCATTACATAATTATTTTGATATTTCTTTCGATCTTATATTATATGGGCATCGTCTCATTAATGTAATAATGCCAGATGTTGTTCTGGGCTGATCATAAATACTGTAATTTCCTAATAGACTTTAAAATTACAAACATAGCGACGTTATTTTCTTACTCGTTTTCTATAAAGCGGTAATACAACCGGTCAGCCGGATTGGGAGTGGGCGTGGCTTCACAAGACCTCAAGAAAATGCGTTGCCCTGGTAACGTATTGTCATCCGGAAGAAGGACCTTTGCCTCGAAGAATAGCCGATCATTAAGATCGACTTCAAGAGGATAATCAGAATATCTGAATAAGAATAAAAGAAATTATACTTATTATTCAATGTGTAAACATATTAAGGATTTAGTAATTACGCTAGTCAGGGAAATAGAACCGAAAATAGATATATGACAATTAATTATTAAATTGATGAGAAAAAAATATAGAAAAAATCATTCATTGAAACTATAACGTTCATCTACAACTTTGAATTCTTGAAGACATGTTTGGTGTAATTATAATAATAATAATAATAATCCGCTTTTATATAGCGCTTAATCCATCGGAACAACGTTTCTAAGCGCTTTACAGATATATTATTACCCCGGTCATCGGATTCAATCAGTCATTCCCACACACAATGTGTGCACATCCTCCACTCCCTGGGGAGTATTCCAGTCAGTCGCCTGTGAGGCGCACACAATACTGGACAAGCTACAATGACTTTCACATCCTACCGGGTACCCATTTAGCACCTGGGTCGAGAGTGGCAAAGTGTGGATTAACGCCTTGCCAAAGGACGCCAGACCGCGGTGGGATTCGAACACACGACCCTCTGTTTACAAGGCGAGAGTCAGAACCACTACACCACGGCTCCTCCACAATTATCTTCTTGTAATTGCTTTGGGCCATCTTGCGGAATACATAACAATTCAATTACCCCCCCCCCCCCCCCAAAAAAAAAATCCATGACTTTGTTCATTGTACATTGTTCACCCACACAAAAAAAAACAATTCATCCCAATATTCTTGCTATTATTCCGAAAGACCATCTAAGCATTACTTATTAAAAAGACATCAGTGACAAATAAATATTAAGGAATTCTTCATAATAGGGTCTCAGATGTAAAATAATTTATCCGTAAATAAAGTCAACAATTGATAAAAAAAAAGAAACACATTCCATAATTTAAAACGGACATCCACTCACACTTACTTAAAAATACATTCGTTCCCGTATATTCATGAAGCCAATATTCTAGCTATTAATTATTCCGAAAGACATTCCAAGCATTACTTTTTACAAAGATACCAGTGACTGAAATAAATATTTAATGTAATATACAAGGATTTGATTTTGTCATCGCCATCTTCAATATTATTTGTGACATTAGACTTTTGATAGGAAAACTGGTTTACAGACATATGCTACAGTTACACAAACGAAACCGACCGATGATATCCGAATCGAAGTAACCTCATAACTTTGATCGGTTTAGAGTCGGTTTCGTTGGTATGTCTGCGACATTACATTCCAAGACCAACCCGTATTTTCTGTCGTAAGGTGCATCCTCATACATCTTCAGTGAGAAATTGAACGCGCCATGACCGGTTCGGTTATAAACCACTGTGGGTAGATCCGCATCGAACTCGACAAACGTAACCTTATCCTTGTCCATTTCGCAGATGACGTTGATCGCCGTGGCGTTGTGTCGGGTAACCGCCGGGTGTCCGGGTATTGTCATAGTCGGTATCCGAATGGTGTTTGATATTATTGACTTGCCACGTCCTGAATCCTATTGAGAAAGAAGAAACATATCAATGGCAAAATGTAATTTACAAAGATTTTTTGTGTAGTTTTCACGAAATCGGTCTTTATCAGGTGGAAAGTATCTGCGTTTGGGTCAACTTGAATAAAAACCGTCATTCCACGACCTATATACTTAGGCATTATATTGACAGAGAAAGATATTGATTCTTCCAATATGGACAAAGAATTTTTTAAAGAAAAATAAACATAAATAAACAAAAATATACATGTATTTAGGCGTAACTTCAAGTTTACCCCCCCCCACACACACACACACACATAATAATTATGTTTGCCAGTAGTGTACAGTTATTTTTTTACAGGGGCGTTGCCGGTAGTGGCATTAAGGAGGGTAACATGTTTTGAGTATCAGTGTTGCTATATTCACATCTACTGTAGATGTGATACATAATTATCTGCACCACAGCCTGACATTGGCATTGGTAAGTGTTGTCTTTTTTTTCCTAAATCACACTTCCCCCTGATAAAAAGCTGGTGATGGCACTGGTTTAGCATGGAAATATAAACCATACGCTCCTCCCCCACCCCCACCCCCCTCAAAAAAAAGATGAGTGAACCCAACTTTGGTCCACTCGTCTTTTTGGGGGGTGTACGCTGCAAAAACTCTGGTGTTGATTTAACACAAGCCCGGAATCTATATATAATTATGTCTACACCAGAGAAGCGTTAACACCAGTTTCGTTTTGGTCTAACACCATATAGATGTTTATACAACACTAATTAGTTTGATTCCGGGCTGGTGTTAAATCAACACTGGAGTTTTTGCAGTGTATGGTTTGCTAAACCAATGCCATCCCAAGGATTGTCAAGAGAATGCAGGACGTCTTACGATGTGCGTTCCGCAGTATTGGTAGTGTGTCCCCATAACGAAATGCGTGCCGTTGTGATCCCGCCCAACGCACGTTGGCTCGTTGAAGTGCATGTTGTTCGGGTCCTCAAACGGAACGATTGTCTTCGGGATGAATATCTGCATGAAAGTCCCGAAGCACTGCGGTCGTGGAAGGAAACGCTCGCTTGGCGGTCGGGTAGTACCTCTTGAATCTACAAAGAAATGACAAAAATTGTTTGCTTGCTTATTCATGATAAAGAAATATACAATATAAAAAAGTTTCCTGTAATCGAAGATTCCCCCACGCCCCCCCCCCCCAAAAAAAAAGAAACAGACAGATGCGTGGATTTGGGAATGCCACCCACAACTATAGCCCCCCCCCCCCCTCCACAATATCCCTTTCAAATAATTATAATAAAAAACAATCTTATGCTTGCTCACCGCTGAATTCCGAAAATAAAAGTTGAAAGGACATTTTTCCATGGTACCCATGTCCGTACATTATTGAACGATACATTATTAGTCATTTTTATTATTTTGTATGCAATAAAATACATCTACATAATAATCTCTCCCCACCCCACCACCGCTCACTCTCTTTCTCTGAATATCACCTCGGAGTTAAATATTGTATATCTATAATTCTCACTAATTCAGCGATATGATAAATCAAGAGAAGTAACTGTTTTCTACATTTAACGATACACTCGTAAAACCACTTCCTCGAATAGCAAAAAGAGCAGTAGGTGTGCTCGAACAAGACAAGTGTTGAAGGGGGAATCTAATCAACATGTGTTTTGTTATTGTCTTTTTAGCAAAGCGAATGTACATCTCAACGTAAGACTCCGTCCCTTTACTATAAATGACTGTGTTCGGTTGGGTGAAGTTTAGCATGTGGGAAGCTCTTAAGATACAAGAGAATGGGAAAAAATGGTTCCTTTAGGTTAACACCCACTCATCAATTTTCAAGTGATGAAAAGGTGTTAAAAGGGAAGGGGAAAGGCACTCAAAATTGTATTGACATGAGTTGGGTGTTGAGTTGAGTGAAAGCTAGAATACCCCTTACTTTCCTAATAGAGAAAGCAACTAAAACTCACCCTCACATCACCATGGCCTTCCCGTTAAATCACCCTCAGCCACCACAGCAAAACAACTATCTACATTGAAAGCGCCCTCTGCTACTCTGTATGATCTATACTTCCTTGAAAGACTAAAGCTAGAAAGCGAAGAACCAGTCATCTAGGAGAGCGGCGGACCCTGACCCGGAGGAGACAAAGCATTGGAGGGGCACAGCATTGTTCACAAAGAATACAGTGCCCCTCCGATCATTTGTCTCCTTCGGGTCACGGTCCGCTACTGATCCAGGATCAAGAAATCTTTGCTACCCCAGCAGAACGGTACCTACAATTAAGCATACTCTGCTATTCTACATGGTCTTTGTCATCTACCAGACTATAACTAAGAAGCTAATCAAGTGATCTTGTCCGATCGATCGTCTATGAATTACTTTTCTTCTCCTTTGGTCCCCGGTAACACTCCCGGTAGCCATCTTTAAATCTACCTGATCCTACGTAGAAATCCCACGAGGCCGCCTTGGACCAGGGCTCACAACTGCTGTACCCCCTCGCCAGACCTTCCGGCAGGCTAAGAGTGTAGTTGGTGCCTTCGACCAGAAGACCGTAAGGAATGCTAAACAAGATGGCGTCGTAGTCATAGATGAGATTGTCTCCTGGTTCGGGTTCGACCTTGACCTCGTGAACCAAGGAATGGTCGTCGGCTCGAAGGATTTGAATCTCGGTTGTATGTTGAGGGCGGGTTATCTGCAGTTAAGGAAATAAGATCATAAATTTATTGTTGTCTCAAGAATTTATGTAGATCAAAAATATTCCAGCACATACTTGATTATGATATCTTGCGTTCCTAGAGTTAGCATATATCCACAACACCATTAGCAAATTAACATTAAATGGTGATATTTTATTCACTGGTTGGTCAAAGATATATTTTATGACACATCTCAATTCATCGTTTCCTGAAAGGTAATGCTTCGCTTGCAATAGAAGGAACATTGCCAAAGAAGTCAAATGTACATGTTCGTCATTCTAGTCATATTAGAAATATTATTCATTGACTTATCTTGGAGCAGAGTCGGGCAAAATCAAAAAAATCTTAACCCATGGTACTGTTGTGTCACTTTGGTGAATTACTTCTCGCATGTCGAGTATATCATCCTGGTATAACCCTGAGCACATCCTTGACCTGATCTTCCGGACAGAATAACTCTTTGAGCGAGTAACTCGAAGGTAGAAGCCCCCACATAAGTATCTTAAATTCAGTGAAAAGTAATGTCTTTCTTTAACAGGGTCTTACCAGATCGTCAAAGACTATCTCGAAAGCTGTCCCTTCTGGACGAACAGGAAAACCGGCGGCAGGGAAGGAGAACAAAGGGCTAGGCACCGGAGCACGCTCATCTGAGACAAGAAAACAACGGGATTTGGATAAAAACAACTAGCATGGCCAGAGCTGCCGAATATTGGATATTTTGTACCAGTGGCGGAACCAGGATTTTCCAAAAAGTGGGGCACATTTTTCCGAGGAAAAATTTGACAAGCAAAAAAAAAGGTCTTCACTTTCAAAAGGGTGGCACATATCTGTTTTAATTGCATTTTTACACCTACAGATTTTAATTTTGCTTCTCAAACTCAAAAGGGGGACACGGGTCGGCTGCCCCCCCCCCCCCGATCCGCCAGTGTTTTGTTGCACCTTAATTCCTTTTATTAACGCAAAATTATCCTTATCCCTGTCATTAAAAATAGTGTTTCACTAAAATCCGAGTAAGACGTACTGAAGTAAGTTTACATAATAATGCTGTCATGCAAAGGCAGTTAATAAGCTTTTTATCAGTAGAAATCAGATCAATGTCATATCTGTAATGTTGTCGCCGCTCAACAATGATACTTTGGTTTCCAATTTCCATATCTTGTACTGAAAATTATTAGGCAGCATTTTCGACATATGACAAGGAACCACCTCCATCTCGAGGCAGTCAAGGGTTCATCACCTCCCCTTTATTATTCAGATAGTTGTTTGCAGTTATTTTACGTATGAATAAGCTAAGAAGCCTTTAATTCTTTAAAAGAATTTATCGTCAAGTTCTGAACAAATTTATCGTAAAGTTCTGTCTATTAGAAAACTTCAGGAGCTTGCAGCCCAATTTATCAATGCATCGTTCGCATCTGGTTATCAGAAGCACTGTAATGGTTTTATTTCGTTGTTGAATTCGATAGTTCTTACCTCCTACAGAAATGTCAATACACCTTTGATTTCCTTGCAATCTATAAAAGGACGAAAGGAAAAACATATCATAAGGTCTAGTTTTCTTCAATGTGGCTATGATATATTGTCTGTAATTCACTATTCTACAGAGAATTACACAATCGAAAATCTACCCCAGCTCAAAGTGTCACTGCTATTTTTTACACGAACATAATTGTCGATTGTAAATTATTTGAAAGGGCAGTTCTGATTGGTAATACGGTAGTCAGACGTTTGAACAAAATGGGCATGCAACAATGGTCTTGTCTGTGTAATTTAATTTCGTCAGTGTGACTAAGACAGTATTACCCATTATTATCCTCTGGTTGGAAGCAGAATAGAGCCACGCGTCTGTCTTCATCAGTCGGTGTCCAAGACATGGTGACGTAAGCCATTAGAGGTTTGGTTGGAACCCGTCGTAGGGGGCTCTTCTGCATTCCCCGGACGCTGGTCGTGGCAATCTGTCGGATGCTGTGACAAGGTAAGACAATGAGAATCTTTTAACCTCGTTGAAACATATTTCGAACCTACATCTTGGTAAACACTTCTGTAAAATCGTGCTTCACTAAAGGACAATTTTAAGCGAGGGAATGTTTAGTGACTTGTGGATCACATCACGAAATCCCTTGTGACGTTCTTGTCAGTTGTGAGATGAAAAATTAATTACCTCGTTTCGTTAGTCGGGGTCTGTGCGGTTACGTTGAATCGAAACGTCTGTCCCACTCTAAGGATCCAGCAGGAATCCGCCGACGGCCCAATGATGATTGGCTTCGAACAGGTCATATCACCTGTGACCTCCAGCATGAACTGGAAAGGGACCTTGCTGTGGACGACGCCGTTCGAGGAGTCCTCGATCATGATGGCCACTGCGTACCATCCTGCATCCATGGTGCGAAGTCGCGGGAGGATGAGGCGACAGCCTTGTGGCCGATTCTGAAAAGGACGACGTGGAAATTGGGAGCATATAAGAATAATGGATTGAAATGGGGAAATGAACCCAAATAAACTTTGTTCTAAAAGGAAATATGGATATTGTGGGGGATATTGGAAGATGGGCCGAACAACGGACAAAATTTTAATGATTTAAAAAGTCATGTAATTTTGAAAATTGGACTCATGATTGTAATGATTTGAGATTGAATCGACTTGTTGAAAAAAAAATTGTTACAGTGTAATGGCCTACCTGTAGAACCCACTGAGATCGTGGCCAGGCATCACAATTACTCCTGCACTCGGACACGTCTCTGGTGCCGTCGACCCAGCGACATTCTACATCATCACCATCTGCATCATAAGCTGCCGAGTAAAAGGGATATTGAGGGGATGAATCAAGTAAATAGGCCTAAAGTAATATTTCCAAGCAGAAACTGTGGTGTTAACCGGACCACACCAGTTATTTTAGGTTTTGTGTTTGGCTTAACATGCAGATTTTCCATCGAAGCAATTATCACCGGAGCAAAATAACTAAATTTCACTTTCAAAACATATATTGGATTTTGTTTTGAACTTACTTGGTATATTAAGAACTGCTCTTGTGCACCCCTTATTGATCCTCTGTACTGGTAGACCAGTGGTGATAGGGGCGTGGTTTATGGCTCCAGTGTCGTTCCGTACCGTGAGGTTTACAGACATGACGAAGTCCCAGCTCTTTGGTGGGGCGTAGTTCTGCAGACTATGTACCCAGCAACACGAGTCCCATCTGAAATAACAATATTATTTATCCATCTATCTATCTATCTATCTACTTATTTACTTACATACTTACTTATGTACATGTACTTACTTACTTACATATACATACTTACATACTTACTTACATACATACTTACTTACATACTTACTTACTTACATACTTATTTATTTATTGATTAATTTATTTATCCATTCATTGATTCATTCAGGGTTCATTACTTCTATATTCATTGATTTGATATATCAATAAATTTATTACTTATGTATTAATTTCTTTATATAATATATTCATCAATTCCTCCTTTCATTCATTCATTCATTTTCTCATTCATTCATCCATCTATCTATCCTTTCATTTATTTTATCCATCCACCCATTCATTCATTCTTATGTCCATTCATGCATCCACACATTCATTCATTCATCCATCGACCCATCCAGCTATCTATCACACCCCCCCCCCATTTCTTCATCCATCCATCTAACTATCCATCCATTAATCAATCCACCCAACCATCCATCCACCCACCCACATATTCATTCATCCACCCACCCATCCATCTATCCGTCCATCCATCCATCTATCCATCCACCCATCCATCTATCTATCCATCCACCCATCCATCTAGCTATCCATCCATCTATCCGTCCACCCATCCATCTACCCAACCATCCGTCCATCATCAATCCATCCATCTTTCCATCCATCCATTCTTCCATCCATCCACCAATTCATCTATCAATCCATCTATCTGCCAATCCATTTATTCATCAATCCATCCATCCACCAATCCATCCAACCAACCATCCACCCAACCATCCATTCATAATTATGAAACGGATACAAAACCGTATAAATCATCTCACTAACAATAGATCAAAGTCTAGACGTCCATTTGGAGGCGAGATGATCTTGGTATTTTCTCCCATAACCCAGCTCCTGTCCAGGCTACTCGGATAATCCGCAGCCTCATGCCTGTCACACAAAATTAAAGAGAACAAAATAACACAAAGCAGCGAATTCTTCAGGATAATTTCAATGCGTTTCCAATATTTTTTTTTTGAAAAAGTAAAGATCGTCCGGAAGAAAATATCAGAAAGAAAAATCAGGTATGTGCGGATGGAGAGGGGAACAATGGAATTTAGGAAACGTTGAGTGCGACAGCTCAGTGACCGAAGTCGTTTATCTGATTTATCACGTTATTTATTAATAATCAAAGAGAACAGAATAACACAGAGCAGAACCTGCAGAATGGTGTTATTTTTTTAATAACGTGATTAATCTATTATCAATACTGAAAAACAAAAATCAACTCCTCTTCTCCAATAGACCGGTTTACTAATGTAGTCAAATTTATGGACGTTTCTTCCCTCGGGACTAGTAACGGGTTACTCCATTAACCTGTACCTAACAATGGTATTTCAATACTTGGAATCCAATTTGCATACATTAGTTTTTGCTATGTCGGGCAAACCTCGGGCAAGCTTTCCGGTTGGTAGGGGCAACCTTTGTTAAACTGGTATGCATGAAATTTGAATATGTTAGTAAACCGGTCTATTGTGTTTTCATGCGTTCAGGTAAACGACTTCGGTCACTGAGCTCTCGCACTCAACGTTTCCTAAATTTATTCCTTCGTTCCCCTTTAAATCCACACATACCAATAATCTCACCACCTGTTTTTTTTTCTTTTCTGATCTATTTTACCTGGACGATTTTTAATTTTCACATCCATAACTGGAAAATTTTTAAAAATGTCTAAAGACTTTGTATTTGTCACTTTCCCTTGTCCCTTGTATTAGTCACTTTCCCTTGTCCCTTGTATTAGTCACTTTCAAAAGCATTTTTGTGTAATTGTATCTCTGCCTGTAATGTGTTATTACAAATGTACATAATGTGAGCAAAAGGAATAACAACGTGAACGATGAAACGAAATTGAATTGAATTGTATTACAGTGTACATGAGTGGTACTTATGTAATATATTCTTATTCTTTTTCACATTTCGGCAAGAGTGTCGTTAAAACCCGAACAACAACAACATCACTGGGTTGTGTGATAAAAGTCAATCATGTTTATTAGATACCACGAATAAGTGATACTATTCATTAAATATATGATTGAATGTGATTCCGCTGTTTGAAAAATTAATCAAATTATCAGAAATTAGACAAATCAAGATTGTGTCGGCCTTTTATGTTCAAAATACATAATCGATTACAAACTAACGCACAATAACGGGTCTACATATATAGAGGTAGAGAGCAATATATATATTCCAAAGGAATAACAACGTGAACGATGAAACGAAATTGAATATATTATGAACAATAATCACACTGTTCTATCAAAGTTTTCGTTTATAATGGATAAGACACTTTCTTTCCTGTTCAATTACACACAGTTATAAATAAGAATTTAAAATACCCCATTAAAAAATTGTATAAAAATGTATATATCAATGTGTTCGTTCAATGACATGTAATGGCGATTTTGTATAAACACATGAAAAGATATGTGTGTGTGTGAGGGTGGAACAAGAAACTAATTGATTATTTACTATGCGGGGTGTGTACTCCTAACTTCTTGCTATTGTAAACACACAGCTCCGATCCTAGGCTCCATACTTTTGTAATCGATTCAAAAATACGTATTTTACAAATTTCATTGTCATTTCCAATACCGATAGCTATAGTTATACATTTTTTATGTTTAACTGTATTTAAAAAATGCATTTAAAAAAAGATCAAATCAAAATTAAATATAAACCATGTTAATGATTGGCTCATTAATGACAAAACGAAACAAAGCCGTTAACGTTTCGTTATTGAAGGTATTTTCAATATTATCAAATATCCGCATGCGTTGGTGCAGAACGCCGGTTGGTCCGTGACGTTGTCTGCTAGCTCCGCTGATTTTCGATCAGGAGGGGAGACCCCCGGTTGGATTGACGCGGGAATATTTGACCGGGACCAATACGCTGAAAAAGTGTAGTCCCTAATACCATGGTCACATTTTGTTCTACGGCGGCCGTACGGCTAGTCGAAAACAGCCGTCTTATCCATTTTGATTCAAACCACCTATATGTAGTTGGACAAAAAAATGTTAAAACGGCTGTTTTCGACTCGCCGTATGGCCGCCGTAGAACAAATGTGACCATGGCATAAGCCTGACTTGACAGTAAGTCAGCTTGGCCTCAGAGCTCCATTCTGCGCATGATCAAATTAAGGTAATTTGTAGTTAAAGTGATGTGGTTGTTTAATATTCAATGAGATAAGCACTGACTTTGATGCCTTGATTATTCATATACATTTTTTTAAATAGTGTTTTTCATTAGCTCTACGAAAAACAGCAATGCATCCACTAGCGACAGGTATTTAACAGTTTGGCCAGTACATTATAACAACATGCTAATGGATTCAAGTTATTCTAGTAACCGGGTCTATTCAATTTCTTTATCCTGCTATGTAAGGCATGCTAACATGATTGAAATCTGCCTATCAAACTCTAAGAATAAAATGGACATTTGACCAAAATTGTCCAAGAGGTAACTGCAAACTGACGCCCGTTGCAGAAAGAGTTGCAATCAAACGCAACTCTAAAAATCATGCGTAACTTGATTTTCAACCAATCAACAGCGCGCATTTGGGACTTGCGATTGATTTTTTGACTTGCGTTTAAACGCAACTCTTTCTGCAACGGACCCCAGGGGAGCGTTTCATGAAAGGACTTGTCAGACGTTTTATCCGACAGTTACTATAGTAACAGTGCTTCTCAACCAATCAGAATCCAGGAAAGTTGTCAGATCTGACAACTTGTCGGACGAAAATATTGATGAAACGCCCCCAGGTCTCTTAAAAGTGATATACACGCTGAAGAAAAGGTTTTCCACCGATCTCCGTACCTCGAAGGAATGGATTCTACAAGTAAAAGTTGAAATAATAGCAGAAAAATAACCATGATAATGAAGTAAAAATAATGAACAAGTATTCACTCCAAATTGGGTAATATTTGACCCTACTCCTAGGGAAGTTAAATGAACGAGAAGCATTAACTCCAAATTGGGTAATATTTGACATTACTCCTAGGGAAGTTAAATGAACGAGAAGTATTAACTCCAAATTGGGTAATATTTGACATTACTCCTAGGGAAGTTAAATGAACGAGAAGTATTCACTCCAAATTGAGTTGACATTACTCCTAGGGCAGTTAAATGATAGAGTTCACTCATTATTTTTTCTTTATGTTTTTCGATGAGATTATATATATTTCGACATTTCCTGGGGAGCGTTTCTTTAGAACTTGTCAGATGTTTTGTCCAAAAGGTTCCGTTTTATCAAACAGTTACCATAGCAACAGTATTCCCCAGTCAATCAAACTCAGGGAAAATGGTCGGATTTGAAAATTTGTCTGATAAAAACGTTGATGAAACGTTCCATCGATTGGAAATTCGAAGGAATGTATACGCGATCTCGCGAATACCTAAGCATTATTGGGACGACGCTCGTCCAGAGTCCTGGTCCCGCCAAAAATAATTATACGTTGGAAAAGTCGTTTCGTCGGAAATACTTGATGTGTTGAATCGACATTGTCATAAAGAGAAGGGAGTAAGTTTCATATAAATTTGTATCTTTTAAGAAAATAAGTTCATTAATATTTTTAATGATTTTTTTGTATACTTTTATATTTTGCAAGGTAGATAGTAGAAAAATAATCATTTTTTTTTCAAAATTAAAAAATCAAGAAATACATTTTTCAATAGAAATATTATGTAAAAATGTAAAAATAATAAACCTACAAATTGGCACGTATATTTTTTTTGTAAACAAATGCACACCTAGTTACCAATAATGCATATAGCATTTTCATTTATTTGAAAGCAGGATAAAAGAGCATTGTAGTTTAAATGCCTTGCTCACGGGCATAACTGCCGTGGAAGGGGATCGAATCCCGGACTTTCCATGTGTAGCCAGGCGCCTTAGACCACTCGGTCACGGCACATTAACCTGGGTTTTTTTTTACTTATAGTATGATTGACTTACAATAGTACATTAATTATGTATCATTAGTCTAGTCAAATTACGTTTTGTAATATCTTATTTTATACATTTAATCACAATATAAAAATAACTAATCACAATATAAATATAACTTTTTATATTGTGATAAGTTAACAATTGAAAAAAAGATTTGAGTACGTTGAGTTTATTAGGGATTATTGTAGCACTCAATAAAAAAGAAGAAAAGATGTGAAGTGTTAAATATATGAGTTCTCAATTTAGTATTACTATTTTAGTTGATGTTTGAGTTTCATTTTGTATACGAATCGAAGTTGTTAACAAATAAGGACGAAAATCTTAGGGAGGGGAATTTGGTAAGGCCCTGGGCAGGGCTGAGATAGTGTTTTTTTTTATATGAAATATCTCAGTGAAGAGGCCGAGGTGATTGGGGTTTTTTTATTAAAATATTTTTATTGGCTTTAATTCGACTAGGTTTTATTACTGATTTATTTTTGTCTACTTGTAATATCTCTTATTTCATGCTATGTCGTGAATATTTGACACTTGAAAAAAAAGTACGTTGAGTTTATTAGTACAGTTATATGTATATGTAGAGTTATTGAAACAAAATATGCTGAGGACAATGCTTTCATTGCCAATAAAGTTTTTATTTTTTCTCGAATTTTCGACGGTCCTCCGTCTTCTTCAGGAGTATATATATATTGTTACCTTACAGAAGCCAATACGTGAAACTTTAAGATATGTAGAGTTATTGTATATACATATGTAATGATAATAATAATAATAATAATAACAGCATATTTACCTAGGGTAGACATTTCAGTTCCGATTCGACCACACGACCACCTGTTTACAGGGCGAGAGTCAGAACCACTACACTACGGCTCTTCTTGACAAAAAAAATGCATTATAGTTTCGAAATTAACTTAACCACCATGCCCTTGAGAGCAGTGGCATCCTTCGAGGTTTATTCAGTATATTCAGAAGCTCAGTATAAGTAAATATTGCGTAGTTCAAAATGAGTCTTTATTAACTTTGTAAAAATAGTACTGTTCGAAAGGGGTGTTCTTTGTCATTCAGTAAATTGATTTTCTGAGAGAAGTTAGTATTTTAAGGATTTCCTTTAAAAAAATGCTGCATGCGATGCCGCCAATTCAAATCCTAACTCTATTCGTTTTTTTTATGAAATTTCGTCAAACCTCTAACAATATATATTTTTTAAAAATCTTATTCTCCGTTTGTTGAAGCACATTTGTCATCAGTATAAACTTGCCCTTTCATAATAAAAAAAAAAGTAGTAATCCGGAAAAAAACTATAAACATACAGGCGACTTACAGAAATACAGCCTGCTAAAGTTTCATCAAAATCTGACGACAGTTATCAAAGTTATTTATTTTTTAGAATTTGGTAGTATTTAATGATATGCATGAGCGTTATGAATATTCATAACGATAGGCTGATGACGTCATTGCAAAACGTTAAAATGCCATGAATTCGTTTTTCCGATTTTTTATGAAATTTATAATTCTGAGTTATTCTGATTTTACTTTATCTTTTTTAATTTTTTTGTTCAGCCTGGAGAACCTCTTCAAGAGTTGTACCCTCCTGTCTATTTTAAAAAGGATGTAGAGAAATGAAATGATTAAATCCTATATTCCCAGATTCCGAATGACGTTTATTTTTTTCGTCTATAAAATGATCTTGCATAATAATGCAAGATACATTTTCTCTTTAATCAATTTTTTTTTTAAACTTCGATTCTTGGAATATACAAAACAAAATACATATAGAAAATGAAATATCATTTCTTTATCAATAAGTAGATAAATGGAAAACTCATATACTTAATATGTATTTTGTGTTCTTTCTTTTTGGAATCACTAACACAATATATCAAAATAATGTTGTTGTTTTTCTTTTACTTGCTACTAATTTTCTTGAATGTGTATCAATACAGTATTTTATTACTGCGTGTTACATTGAAACTCCATATCACACTTTCTTTCAACACATGGTTATAAATAATATTGATGATACTAATGTACCTGTATATTTATACTGGACATACTTTGAAGAATATGTAATCGATTACATTTTAGGAGCTTGTAATAGGTTAATTCTTATCTCATCTACATACATCAGAATTCGCAAGTTATTTTACACTGATATAAATTTTAACAAAATTACATCTTTTGTTTTAAAAAATATTAAATCCACATTTTTGTAGATGATATTATCTTAAAAGGGCTATGGATAAAGCACACTAAAATAATATTACTTTAAAATAATTTACACAAATATACACTTTTCTTCTTCGTGTACCTAGCTAATGCTGTAAATTAGTTTAGCAAGAGGATTGCTTGTGAGGTGTTTACATTGTGTAAATTCTCCTGTATGTCAGATTGGCATTCTACTGAGGTTTTGTGGCTCAGAGGATAAGTGTTCGGAATTTGAGCCCTGATATCCGCCGGGGTTCAAATATCAATGCAGTACCCCCCCCCCTCCTTTGGCAAGGCCTTTATCTACATTTGGCACTTCAATATTTATAGTCTGAATTAATTTTATCTCTCTTTTATTCTTGTTCATTTATGTGACTTTTAGTTTTGCGCTCATTGTAATCGAGGTCACACAACAATCAATTACACAACAAAATCGATTATATATTAATTAATTGCTAATGTTGAATTTTTCTCTCATAAATGCGCTTTTTGTTTCATATTTATTGTTTGATATTTTAATGAATAATTTATTTTAATATTTATCTTTACATATTTTTTAAAAATGTGTTTTGGGTTATTTATGTGACTATTTTGAAGCATTACTGTAATACACTACAATTATTGATAATTTGGATAATATATAAATTTATGTTTGCCAGCGACGTGCTGGTTATATCTTTTTGTCATACGTTGATAATTTGTACTTTTTGCCAGGATATTACGTTATGAACGTAATGTCCCCATTATAGGTCATATATGCTTCTCACCCGAGCTAACTGCCGGTTAGTTCAGTGTTTCCACTCTTCCAGAAATTCGGGAAATTTCAGGAAATTTAGACTTTTTCCAGGAAAGGTTCAGGAAATGAATGTATTACAGGAAATCCGAAAATTACAAATAAACGACAATTAAACATAGAAATTATCAATATTCATGATATTCAGGTTATATTTTAATGTTTTACAGCCATACGTACGGTAGCACAAAATTTTCCGCTCGCGCTCCGCGCTAGCATTTGTAATTTTGTTCCTTTTTTTAAAGAGGGCGTGAACAAAAAACTGCAAAAATCCTTGATTTTGGCCACCTAGGCCAAGTTTAGGCTTGCTGTATTATTGCCCGATTTTCGTGTAAAATCAATCTTGAAAATTCCAGGAAATATCTATGAATTTCAGGAAATTTGGGTTTCAGTTTCAGGAAATTTATTTTTGAGCTGTGGAAACACTGGGTTAGTTCGTTCTTTCCACGCCATATATAAATACAATCGATTGTATAAAAAGTTATTATCAATGTTGGATTTTCTCTCATGAATGTACACTTTGACTCATAATTATTAATTGATAATAGTAAATGCTTTTTTATTATTTATTTTTACATAAGTATTTAGAAAAATGTTTTTTTTTTGTTAATCATATCACTATTTGGAGATTTTTTTACTATTCCACACTATAATTATTTATAACTTTAGTAATATTTGAATTTCTGTACTCCTCAACTATTGGTTGACGTTTTGTCAATCGTGAATAAATTATTTTCAGTCCATTTTTGCCAGGATGTTACATTACGATGGTAACATCCCAATTTGCCTTTTAAACGCCCCTCACACAATTACTGGTCAATCATGTTAATTAGCTAATTCCACACATTATGAAAGAGAAGGGAATCCAGATATCAATAGTACAAAAAAAATTTAGAAAATGTTAGAAATAAAAGAATTTAATTCTTCATTCCCCGATTCGATATTTATAATCTGAATTAATTTTATCTTTCATTTTCTTGTTTATTTAAGGAGAAGTGGTGCCACACAAGCCCCGTGTAATCTTGAAAGATGCATAATGGACATTGTCACTTGGTTGAAGTCAAACTCGTTACTTATGAACCATAGTAAATGTGAGTTTTTAGTTTTTGGCTCAAAGTTTCAACTCAACAAATTCAACATTGATTCATTTTCAATCTCAGCCAATGACATTCCCTCGTCAAATTCATGTCGCAATCTTGGAGTTATTTTATTCTCACATGTCCATGTCCAACCAGCATAAAGCCAATATTGTATGGGATTCATTAGAAAATATCTCACTCGCTCAGCAACATAGAAAGTGGAACATTCACTAATTTCTTCACGATTCGATTTTAGTAATAGCCTCCTTTACAACTTACCAGATTCTCAACTTGGATAATTGTAGAGGATGCAAAATACAGCTGCGCGTATATTGTAACTTTTATCTTGTTTACACTTAATCGGCTATTGAATCGGCTCGCGTGCAAACACGGTATATATCTAGCAAGCGCAGCCACATCACCCCTATATTGAAAACTCTTCACTGGTTGCCCCTGAAGGAACACAATAGTCTTTAAAATCCTTCTTTGGATCTTTCATAGTCAATGGTACTTCCTCAAGTTATAATTAGTCTTTGATGCATTATTACCAACCGTCAAGAAATTTACGATCCTCATCATCTAATCTCTTACAAATTCCAGTTGCTATGCGGGCCTTTTCTCATGCAGGGCCTAACCTATGAAATTCTCTTCCACAGAGTTTGAAAACCCAGACTTCAGTGACCACCTTCAAGGGCAACCTGAAAACATACCTGTTTAGTTCTTTTTGATAGACATTGACTTATTGTTTCAGACATGTATTATATGTAAATAGCTTTGTCGTTGTTTTCTGAAATTCCTTGAGCATGTAATCAAGATAAAACGTGTGCTACTTAAATCTCAATTATTATTATTATTATTTATGATCGTGATGATGTAACTGGTGACATTATTTTTCATTGTAATCGAAGTCACTGAAAAGACAATCGATTATATTTTAATTTATTGCTAATGTTGAATTTTTCTCTCATGAATGCACACTTTGCTTAATATTTATTGTTTGATACTTTAATGAAGAATTTATTTTATTATTTATCTTCACATATTTGTTTAAAAATGTGTTTTGGATTATTTATGTGACTATTTTGAAGCATTGCTGTAATACACTACAATTATTGATAATTTGGATAATATATAAATTTCTGTATGGTCACAATTTGTCAATTAGATAGGTTTTTGTTGACAAATTGTGTTTTTTGTCAGGATATTACGTTGTGGACGTAACATCCTCATGATAAGTCATGTATATTCTTCACCCTCGCTCACTGCCGATTCGTTCGTTATTTCCACACATTTTTTTATTTCAACACATTTCACAAATACAATCGATTGTGTAATATAGTTATATGTGGAGTTGCCGTGGCCGAGTGGTCTAAGGCGCCTGGCTATACATGGAAAATCCGGGGTTCGATTCCCGGCCGTGATACCTATGCCCATGAGCGAGGCATTTAATCTGGAATGCTCTTTTATCCTGCTTTCAAATAAATGGAAATGATTTATGCATTATTGCTAACTAGGTGTGCACTTTATTTTTTTTAAGTTATTAATAATTTTGGATGTTACTCTCATGAATGTATACTTTGTCTCATAATTATTATTTGATAATAGTAAAAACCTTTTTATTTATTTTTACATATGTATTTAGAAAAATGTTTTTTGGTTATTCATATCAGTATTTTGAAGATTTTTACTATAATACAATATAATTATTTATAACTTTAGTAATACATTGATTTCTGTACTCGTCGCTATTTATTGGTTGACATTTTGTCAAACGTGAATAAATTATTTTCAGTCCATTTTTGCCAGGATGTTACATTACGAAGGTAACATCCCAATTTGCACCTTGAACGCCCCTCGCACGATTACTGGTTAATCATGTTAATTAGCTAATTCCACACATTATGAAAGAGAAAGGAATCCAGATAGCAATAGTACAAAAATGATAGAGCATCATTTTGTGTCGTTATCCACTCGCCATCGGATTGGCGATTCCACCCTGACTATAGGGAGAGCGTGACCCCATAACAGAGGTCTTAGATTCCTTAAGTGTTTGGATACGAGATCTAAGTTTGCTGTTATACGGACCGATTTTTGTTTAAAATGAAATTCATGTTAAACAAAAATCGGTCCACATAACAGCAAACTTAGATCTCGTATCTAATTAGATGCTCAAGGCACTTCAGAGCAAAACAACGACAAAAGCTATTTACATGTCTGAACAATAAGTCAATGTCTATCATAAAGCACTACAGGTATGTTTTCAGGTTGTCCTTGAAGGTGGTCACTGAAGTCTGGGTTTTCAAACTCTGTGGAAGAGAATTCCACAGGTTAGGACCTGCATGAGAAAAGGCCCGTTCCCCGCATAGCAATTGGAATATATGAAAGAACGAAAGAAGGATTTCAAAGACTACGCGATCCTTCATGGGCAACCAGAGAATAGCTTTCAATGTAGGAGTGGTGTGGTTGCGTTTGCTAGATAGAGTTACAATACGCGCAGCTGCATTTTGCAACCTCTGCAATTTCCCAAGTTGAGAATCTGGTAAGTTGTAAAGGAGGCTTTTACCAAAATCGAATCGTGAAGAAATGAGTGAATGTACCAGTTTCCCTGTTGCTGATCGAGTGAGATATTTTCTTAAATGAAGCCCATATAAAGGCTTGGTCACACCGCCCGAGCGTTGTTGGAGCGGTAGGGAAAGAGGGTCGAATTTCGCTCTCGAAATTGGGGAAAAAATCGAAAGCATAAAAAAAAAATCGAAATCGAAAATGGTGAACGGTAGCGAGCGGTGATGATTTTTTTTTTCTCCGCTCCACGACCGCTCCAACAACGCTCGGGCAGTGTGACCATGCCTTT
This sequence comes from Lytechinus variegatus, assembly GCF_018143015.1. Lineage (NCBI taxonomy): Eukaryota > Metazoa > Echinodermata > Echinoidea > Temnopleuroida > Toxopneustidae > Lytechinus > Lytechinus variegatus. The sequence continues at coordinate 4,883,951 of NC_054758.1, read as the reverse complement.
ATATTGGCTTTATGCTGGTTGGACATGGACATGTGAGAATAAAATAATAATTCCAAGATTGCGACATGATTTTGACGAGGGAATGCCATTGCCTGAGATAGAAAAGGAATCAATGTTGAATTTGTTAAGTTGAGACTTTGAGCCAAAAAATAAAAATGTGATATTTACTATGGTTCATATGTAACGATTTTGACTTCAAACAAGTGTCAATATCCATTATGTATCTTTCAAGATTGTGCGGCACTAGTTCTCCTTCTTGAATAAACAAGAATATTAAAAGAGAGATAAAATTAATTCAGAATATAAATAGTGAATCGGAGAATGAAGAATTTAATTATTATTTTTCTAACATTTTTTCTAAAACCAGACAAGGTGGAGAAACGCTTACGGGGGTCACCCTTCTAATGAAGGTATTTCTAATAAAGCAAAACAAAGAAGAAGAATGATAATGGAAGTTTAGTTGAAGATTTGACGGAGATTCATTTTTGTCTCACCTGCGCGAAGCAGAGTGAGACTATAGGCGCCGCTTTTCCGACGGCGGCGGCGGCGTCAACATCAAATCTTAACATGAGGTTAAGTTTTTGAAATGACGTCTTTACTTAGAAAGTATATGGACCTAGTTAATAAAACTTGGCCATAAGGTTAATCAAGTATTACTGAACATCCTATTAGAGTTTCATGTCATATGACCAAGGTCAAAGGTCATTAAGGTTCAATGAACTTAGACCATGTTGGAGGGATCAACATCGAAATCTTAACCTGAGGCTAAGTTTTTGAAATGTCATCATAACTTAGAAAATGTATGGACCTAGTTCATGAAACTTGGACATAAGGTTAATCAAGTATCACTGAACATCCTGCACGAGTTTCACGTCACATGACCAAGGTCAAAGGTTATTTAGGGTCAATGAACTTTGGCCGAATTGGGGGTATCTGTTGAATTACCATCATAACTTTGAAAGTTTATTGGTCTAGTTCATTAAACTTGGACATTAGAGTAATCAAGTATCTCTGAACATCCTGTGCGCGTTTCAGGTCACATGACCAAGGTCAAAGGTCAATGAACTTTTGCCGAATTGGGTGTATCTGTTGAATTACCATCATAACTTTGAAAGTTTATGGATCTGATTCATGAAACTTGTACATAAGAGTAATCAAGTATCACTGAACATCTTGTGCGAGTTAGAGTAGTATTCAAAGTCAGCACTGCTGCTATATTGAACCGAGTGATGCAGGTGAGACGGCCAGAGGCATTCCACTTGTTTATTTTTATATTTGTGTAATAAGTAGATTCTGGTTGAGAGATGGTGGAAGAGTAATCAAGTATCACTGAACATCCTGTGCGAGTTTCAGGTCACATGATCAAGGTCAAAGGTCATGTAAGGTCAATGAACTTTGGCCATGTTGGGGTTTTTTGTTGAATAACCATCATATCTCTGTAAGTTTATTGGTCTAGTTCATAAAAAGTGGACATAAGAGTAACCATGTATCACTGAACATCTTGTTCGAGTTAGAGTAGTATTCAAAGCCAGCACTGCTGCTATATTGAACCGTGTGATGCAGGTGAGACGGCCAGAGGCATTCCACTTGTTAAAAAATAAGGATTTTTTTTGGGGGGGTGGAGATTTGGATTGTGAGGCCACATACAAGCAGTTCAGTTGTCCCATGTGTTATTTATTATGAATTCCATGAAATGATATTTTCTCTGAGAAATCGACGTTATAAAAAGTGTACATCTGCTCAAAACTCATTGCCTATGCAAACCCTTCTTCCAAATAATGAGTTCATATCGAAATGTCACTGACGAAGAAATGAAAAGAACACCTTTTAAGTTAGTAATAATAATGATATGTAACCGTGCGTAGTATTACCCCGGCCTTAGCACGGCATTAAAGGAAATCCTTCCTCCCGGGTACTCATTTACTACTCCTGGGTGAGAAGTGGCAAATGTAGATAAAGGCCTTGCCAACGGACGCGAGTGCTGCGGTGAGATTTGAGCCCCGAACCTTGTGGTTCAAGGTCCGAAGACTTATCTACTGAGCCATAACACCTCTAACGCCCCTACACATCAATCCTTCTAAGATCATGTTAGGTAGTAATATGGAATAGTGTTTACTTTAAATATTCTGAGGAACATTACCGTCGGTTGTAATTTCCTCCTCCAAACATTTAGACAATTTTGGATATAGTATCATCAGGACACAATTCTAAATAACTAACTTTAAGTAATATAATTAATTCAAAGTAATATTATTTACAGTGTATCATATCAATATCCCTTTTATGATGATACCATTTACAGAAAATATGATTTTTAGTTTTTCAACACAAAATAAATTAAAAAATATTGCGCATATGATTTGCATCAGTGTAAAATCAACTGCTAATTCTGATGTAAGTAAATGAAATAAGAATCCAACTTTTAAGAGCTCCTTAATGTAATCGATTACAGATTCTTAAAAGTCTGATGAGGGGATTAAGTCGATAAGTCCAGTATAAATATACAGGTACACTAGTATCATCAATACTAGTTAGAACTATGTTTTGAAAGAAAGTGTGATATGGAGTTTCAATGTAACATTCAGTGATACAAGACTGTATTGATACACATTCAAGAAAATTTGTAGCAAGTAACAGAAAAACAGCAACATTATTTTAATATATTGTGTTAGTGCTTCCAAAATAAAAAAACACAAAATACATAGTGCTAAGTAAATGAGTTTTCTATTTATCTACTGATTGATAATCAGCGCTTAGAAACAATGCTTATTATAGGCGATTTATAAATGTTGATTATTATTGTTATTATTATATGATATTTCGTTTATGCCAAGAATCGAAGATATTATCAAATAAGAAAAAACACTTCTTAATACAAAAAATAAATGTATTTAGCATTATTATGCAAGATCATAGATGAAAAAACTACATGTCATCCGGAATTTAAAAGTTGAATCTGGGAATATAGGATTTAATCATTTAATTTCTCTACATCCTTTTCAAACAAGACAGGAGGGTACAACTCTTAAAGGGGTTTTCCCGGCTGAAAGAAATAAAGGATATAGTAAAATCATAATAACTTAACATTAAACATTTCATCAAAAGTCGGAAAAAACGAATTCATGGCATTTAAACGTTTTGCATTATTTCGATGTAACCGTTCTATGTATGTCTTCATGTTTAATGCAAAGAGCAGGATGATTATGTCATATCCCACATAATCTTTTGCATCTTACTATAAGAAAATTCAATTTTTGCCATGGAAGGATACAAAAAAATAATTGACTACTGATTTATTGTATAAGATAGTCATTGTACTGACCTATTTTTATTCCTTTTTTTTTCTTTTCACAAGGGACTCAGAAACATGACAAAAGTTGTTTAAAAAGCAAACATGACAAACGCCTTGACGATTCTCGAAAATGCCACTGGATTTAGAGGGATATTGTTTTTGAGCTGTGGAAACCTCTTGTTCTTACCTTGTTGTGCAATAATAGTCCAGACGATGCCGTTGATAGCCGATGCTATCCGGGACGTTCGGATACTGGATCCGAATGCCCCTTGAATCACCACTGACCAGGGTGTTGGTCGGGGAGATCCGGGCGAAAGTGCAGTTGTGGTCTCCCTCGTCCGTGTCTGCTTTCCAGGCAAGTCGGTACATGATCTCGACATCCTAGAAGAGTGTAAGAAAGAATTAGGATGTAAGGATGATGGTAGTGGTAGTGGTGGTAGCAGTGGTGTTGTTGGTGTGGTGATGGGGGAGTGGTAGTGATCCGTGGTGATGATGATGGTGGTGGTGGTGAGGATGATGATGATGATGACGATGATGACGACGATGATGACGACGATGATGATGATGATGATGATGATGATGACGATGGTGGTGGTGATGATGATGGTGATGACGATGATGATGATGATGATTATTATGATGACGATGATGATGATGATGATGATAATGATAATGATGATGATGACGATAATGATGATGATAATGATGATGGTGATGATGATGGTGATGATGATGGTGATGATGATGGTGATGATGATGGTGGTGGTGGAGATAGAGATGGTAGTGGTGGTCAGAGGCGTTAACCCGGGGGGAGGGGGTGAACTCCCCATAAAAAATATTTGGGGCATATCGATATGCACCAGCCCCAATAATTTTGACAATTGACAATGTATAGGATGCATTGTAAATATACTGTATGTTTAAAAAAACATCGGAAAGCAGTAAAAATCATGAATCTATATGGCGCTATACAAATGCTGTGCATCATCATCAACCTTGGTCTAAAAAATATCGCACAAAATTCTAATTTTCCAACTTTCTCTCAATTTTGCCCCCCCCCCCCTCCCCCATCCGAAAATTAACATTCATGAAAATATACAAATATTGATAATTCCGATTATCAGTACGAAAGTCGTCATCCCAGTCGAGAAACTTACCCCATTGTCGGTTGCTCTCCATGACATCGACCCTCCTCGAAAATGCTCACAATAGCCGACGTCGATGATGTCGAAAACGAAACTGACTACGAGCAGTCTTAATGCCAATCCGCTTGACGTGCTCATCATTCGAATTCCGTTGCTTTCAGAGAAGGGAAACTTCAGATTGAGTTGCAAAACAAAACTACTTTTCAGGAATCCCAGCCGAGCGAATTTTTGAATATAAACCGAAATCCCTAGGTCACCACCCGATAACAATTTTTTTAAAAATGAATTCCCCGTCTCTCAATCTGATGCGAGCGATGCTCCAGTATGTCGTCAAATCAAATTGTTATCATGTTCGGTATAGACAGTATATCTGAAAAAAAATGAAAAAATAAAAAGCACGTCAGGCATTTTAATTTGGATTATGGATCTAACTAATCAAAATTATTTTGAAATCAATGAAACTATTTTGTTGGCCATTGTTTTGGATGGCTTTCAATTTTTCGGTACGCGCAGCGATTAAAACTAACTAACAACCTCAATGTCTGTTTCTAAATGATCACAATATCGTCAACTTACTAAAAATCTTTTCGATAATGCGTCAATCTGATTATTTTGAGAAGATTCTGGGCTATTTGTATGATCTGACAATTTGAAATATGACACAGATGACCCAAAACGTTGAATGACGTCGTTGACGACGCATAAACACATGAAATACGAGAAATTAGGGAGTAAAGAGGTTAGAAGAATTGTTTTTACCTCGAAGACGGCCTATTTTTCTTCTCCGATTCGTTGTAAAAAAAATATCATCAATCTCTTACAATATCCACCAAAGTACAGCAGGAATGTGAAAAACCTCCCGAAATACAAATTCCAAGAGATGATTTAAACAGAAATGTTGACATTAAGCGCATTTGAATCATAAAATACTAAAATTTGATCAAAATTAATAATAGGGCAAAAACGTTATAAGGAAAACTCTCTCTATCGATTGAAAATTGTGTTTCTCCCCCCCCCCCCCATCGGATAAAAAATGTGTTTCTTGCCCCCCCCCCCCATCGGTTTAAAAAAATGTGTTTCTTCCCACATTCTACAATTTCTACTTCGGAGGTGAATTCCAGTTAAGTTTCACTCAAATCACAATTTTCGAGTGAGCGTGTGAAAGGTCCGATGATGCTTAAGACGAATTGCAATAATCATTACAATAATGATTCAAGATTCACGTGTGAAAAGGACCTAAGCTTTTCAAATTTTTTAAAGTAAATCAGATCACGTTGATGTAGAGTATTTTCAATGTCAGAAGTCGGGCAGAGTCAGATTTGGAGTTAGTTATCTTATTAAGTTTCAATTCATTCCCGAGGCGGGGCTTTTCATAGTTTGTTTATTTTCATTTTTAATAAAGTGACCTTAACATTATCATTTTGACCAATTTTGCAGCATCTGCATTGCCATTTCTTTAAGGAGGTTTGACGGTTACTATGCCCCGGGAAGGATAAAAAGATGTCCATATGATTTACAGAGAAACACTTTTGGGAGAGAAAAGTTTGGAGATACTTGTCGTTAAGATGTCTCATTGCTTTCCTTTCACGCATCATTTCAAATACAGTTAGCATCGCCTACTAGATAAACCTCAATATTTTTAAAGATATCATAGATATTGTGACTTTTACTCGGTCGTTTTGTTCCTTTTCCATCAAATCCTTCATCATGTTTACAGCACTTCATGTTTTTTCATATATATTTTTTCATACAATTTCAATTTTTCATCAAACAAAATCATCACATCAGGGGCCACTTCAGTTGCGCCAGGGTATTTTAATTTGGAAGTATAAAGACCTATGAGCCCGTATTCTAAACTCAGGTTTAAATGAAACCCTGGTTTGAAGTTATGGTTTAACTATGGAGAGCAAATTGGGGCATGAATCCCTAACAGCACACATCCAATTTATTTACTCATATGACACTCATATTGTTCATATTTGTCAAGGAATGATAACTGAAGTATTTTAAAGTATTTTTCTTCATTATGAAAGCTAAAGGCTGAAACAAAATAGTAAACATCATAAATATACAATACAAACAGAATTTTTGACTTTTTTGGCTCCCCATGAGAGTTAGACCATGGCCTAAGTTAAACCTGACTTCACAATACCTGTCAAAGGTTGATGTCATTTTTTCTTCTCTCTCTCTCTCAACTGAATAATATCGAGTTACACGACTCAAACCCTTTTGTTTCTACTCTCCTTTTAATTTCATTACTTCTCTTCTTTAATTTTTCCTTCATTTGTTCACTCTCCCCATTTTGTCACTACTCTAAGAATTGTAATGTTAGCCTTCCACTCCCCCACCCCCTCTCGCAGTGTTGTCCAAGTACCCATTATCATTAAAGTGACCCAAGTTGTGGATAATATGTAGATAGCCTCAATAAAATATATATGGAATGCATGATTGCGACACAAATAGCACCCGAACTTTTACACCGTCTTCATATTCATTCAAAGATACAAATCACAAAAGACATATCTTGATTAATTCTATTGTTCCTGATGAGAAGTATTTATTTCTATTTGTACATACACATAGAGTTTCTATAATCTTTCTATACATTTAAGATCATACTACATGATTCATTTCAATTCATACATGCACAAGGATATAATAAAAAGAAAAAGGGTAATATGCTTACATAAAACCAATCAACTTACGATACGGCAATGCTCCCCCTTTCACCTACATCTACTTATAACATCCATTGATTTTGTAGTGAACAACATACATGTATTATGCCTAATGTAAATCTTGAATATTTTCTCCTTCAAATGTTTTTCAAATGCTTTTTCACCCAGAAACTAATATATTTGGCGACAACAAAAATCCGAATAAGAAATTCTTCACAAGAAATACAAGTATGTTGACTAAATTCAGTTATAATCTAGAATCTACCACAGTGCTTTTAGAAGCTAGTCTGCCAAACGTATAAATACTGTACATCAAAATACAAATGCTGCAAAAATGTTGATTATGATGATAACACGGTTCTTGTATAGCTCAGATCCCACTATAACGTCCATATGTGCTTCCAAAGGACTTGGATGTTATTACCCTGGCTTTAGCCCCACGGCCTTTTAAAGCACGGAAACAATTCAAGGAATAAATTCGTGCCAGGTACCCATTCATCTCACCTGGGTTGAGTGCAGCACAATGTGGACAATTTCTTGCTGAAGGAAATTACGCCATGGTTGGGATTCGAACCCACGGCCCTCTGCTTCGAAGTCAGAAGACTAATCCACTGGGCCACAACGCTCCACATGTGCGCTTTCAATCCCTTTCACCCAACAGTGGGCTTGACAGATAAAATCCACTAGTGATCAATGAACGTTGTAGCCAAAGCCAGAGTCAAGGTGTGTTAATTTCATTGTACCAAAAACTAAGTATTTTTCTTTAAATGTCATAACATGGAATGAATTTGTTACACATAATGAAATATTTACACACTACTTACACATGATTTGAATATTAAATATTAATCAAGGTGAAAGACTTGAATACATTGCTTCACATATAGAAATACACATACACCTAACAGAGCCTTGGTCGGTTTCACACAACCCTAAATAAGTCTAAGTTCATGGACATCCCATGGAGATGTGTGAGATGTATACGAGTACAATACACATTTCAAGGGATTGCCTTAAAAGCTAAACTGATGACGGTTTCGTGAAAACTGGGCCCTGAATACAAAAACAATGTCTAAACGGTATAATATGAATACATAAACCTCAATTAGACACAATATAATGTAGAATTCATTATTTTCATCCTCAACTGACAATCCACATAAATATACACAAACCTAGGCCTATTTGTAAGATCACTTATCAACATCAAGTATCATTAATGATTCAATACTTTTAATCAAAATCAAGGTGTCTCTCTTGAGGTAAATTACAAATTTGAGATGAATTTCTGACTCAAAAATTCATAACATATGACAATTGATAATTAAAAAAAACAGTCATTAAGAATGTTCAATATTTTAAAAAGTAATATCAATATACAATGCCTTAACTCATAATCATTAATAACAATAATGGAATACATGATTTAAATTTGATTTTACTGGGGACTCTATACAAACCAAAAAATTAATACTAACACTATTTACGTCAGGGAAATGTATAAATCATTATTTCAGTTATTCTTTTAAAAAGAAATCCTTTGCAATATCATTTATTACTTTAAAAAAAACAGCTTCATAAAATACCTTCAAATTACATTGTTTCTCTGATATAACCGGTTCTTTGAGATTCAAAACTTGGAATGGAAAAATACACTATCAATTATGTTAATTTGAATTTTAAGAAATATTTTCTCCCTCAGAATTCTTTTTTTAATTCTTGCCAACATTTCCTCAGATAATATATTACTTCCTTAGATAATATACATGTATATTCAATATATATATAAAAAGTTGTTCTAGTCTGTTTGTATTAATGAATCTGTACATCAATCTTTTACCAGTAACAATTATATATACATAAGAACTCTTTGTTTACTACAAATATACGCTCATCAATTGTTCTAGACATACATGTTCAGTACATTTGATACCATATTTTGTATTTACAACATTTAATCTTCAACTAAGAGCATATACAACACTGATAATCTGAATTGAAGTTTAGAGCATTAGGTTATCCAAAGAACTAGATACAGTATATATCATTGACACTTCCTGCCAAGAATGCATTGATTTACCCCAAAGGAAAGTTACCAATATATAATGTGAATCAATATCATGTTTGCATGAATATCAAACATATTTACATATTACATAATGCATGATAGACATACATGTAGATACATGTATGATATATAAGCTATTAATAAAGTAGAGTCATATATTCATAATTATCATACACAACACATTTACAATAAAAATTTGCATACTAGAATAATTGCTAGGCCTATGACTGTTGAATACAAGAAATCCAAGAATAAATTTTAATTTCATGTAGCGGAATAAATGTATATTACAGAAATACAGATAAAACTTTTTGATTCTAGAAAGTGAAAATAAATTGCCACAGCTTATACCTGAATTGCATTTTATAGATTACAATCATCATTGTTCTAGACTGACATTAAAAAGCAAGAAATATTCAAGTCACACAACTAGACTTCAAACAAATTCTTAAGACGTCAAAAAGGAGAAATGTTTGAGTCATAGAAGCAGACTCTGAATGAATTTCTAAAAAACATTAAACAGAAAGATATATTTGAGACATACAAGACTACTATAAAACTCTAAGACACATACCCTTTGATACCATACACTACATTGCAATGCAGTATTAAATGTACAGCCATCCTAAAAAGTATAAATCTATAAACATAGATGCTGGAGATAAAGAAAGAAATTTGAGACTGTATCTGAAACATCTCATCCAACTCGCAACATGATTAACATCAGCACGACCTTTGAACTTTGACACTGTAAAAAAGTTTGTATCACCAAGAGCACTCACGAAATCCCCTTGGGAAAAGGGATATAGGTGATAAATTTAGAAAGTAATCCCATTGTTTATCAAAGTGAGTTTTTTATAATTTTGTTAGATAGTGTGAGTATATAAAGGGACCCCCCCCCCCCATCCTAAAAGGAGGGTTTGAGATTCTAAATAATACTGATTCTACTACAGATAAGAAATGATTCCAACTACGTGTAATATATCCAGAGAAGGGGGTGGGTATATTAATCAATCAAACTACACTGAACTTTAAAGAGCCACCCCCCCCCCTCCCTTCCGACCTTGACCCAAAATAATTTCTAAAAATATTCCATTTATTCTTTATTCTCGTATTTTTTTTCTTTCCTTCATTTTTTTCTATTTTTATTATTTCCCCCTTTCTGATTTCCTCCCTCTTCCCCTCCCCATTTCTTTACCCCCACCCCCATTTTCTCTTTTCTCTCTCTCTGCCACTTTTCAAAACAAATACCTTAACCTTATTCTTTTTCAATTTAGCATCTTTCAAAATGATGTACATAACAATAACTTCTTTGACATATAAATTTGTAATTTTATCATTTCTATTATACCCCCTCCCTCCTGCCCCTCAGTGACGAGACTCTGACAATCTGACAACCAAGAAGATGAACAGGTCAAAGGTCACATTCCACGACCTCTTCAAGAGACATGTTTGTTTACACAAGGTCAAGTGCAAGAAAACTCCTCTTCTCACTATTCCCAAGGGTGCGTCATCGATACCTGTAAATCTTTAAAGGGTTCGGTAACCGATACGACGCAATCGCTGCATGAGAGCCGTCGGTGGCATCAGAACTGGGAACCCAGACCGATATTTATCAATTTTCCTCAAACTAAATCATGTTTCTGACTAAAATGGGGGCAGAGACCTTCCTTATCTACTGATCAGGTCGACCGACATTTGAGGTTGTGTCAGAGACAGCCAATTATAATTTGAGAATATAGAGTTTGTGTCCTATTTAACAAAAAGGTACATCTTTGAACTTGCCAAATCATGGATAATGACAACAGATATGATTTAAAAGGAAGTAAAGCAGCTAAGGGAGGGGTTCAGGGTGCAATGTATGAAAGATTATTTGTAAGATGAGGCTCTGATCTGAAGCGTTTGTGAATGATTGAAGAAATTCTCTGTTCTAATTAAACGCATGTGATTTTGTTGTTTTTCTTGATGACGAAAATTAATTGGGTCTTGTAATTTCATCTTGGATATACACACTCCATTGTGATGACTGTTCAAATATTGACATGTTCACACTATGTCTTAGTTGTACCCCTTACGTGTTCACACTATGTCTTATTTGGTACCCCCTTACGTGTTCACACTATGTCTTATTTGATATCCCCTCCTTAGGTGTTCACACTATGTCTTAGTTGGTTCCCCTTACATGTTCACACTACAACTTAGTTGGTTCCCCTTACGTGTTCACACTACCGTAAGTCTGTAGTGGTACCCCTTACATGTTCACACTGTCTTAGTTGGTTCCCCTTCCATGTTCACACTTATGTCTTAGTTGGTACCCCCGGATGTGTTAACACTGCGTCTTAGTTGCTACCTGACCATGTTCACACTGTCTTAGTTGGTACCCCCGACCAGGGCCAGAAGAATCTTCTTGTAATCTCCCGATGTATCATCCTGTGTATTAAAAAATAATAATTGAATAGTAATAATATACAACAAGGCATAAGCTATTTTGTGTCTCGCCCACTTATGAAAATAACCAGAAATATCGTGATTTGCAAGGGCACACAACAGAATTGTATAAAAACTTCATTGTGAAATAACTGGGATGGAATAACATTTGTCATTAGAGTTTTGCATATAAACTTGAATGTTGACCTCAAAATGAACTTTGACCTTACCATATGACCTCTGAATACAATAACATGCAGGTCTCTTAAGTACACCTACCAGCCAAGTTTGGTTTAAAAGTGACTTGCGGTTGCAGAGTTATGTGTCATAACATTGACCTCAAAATGATGTTTGACCTAACCATGTGACCTCTGATTGCGCCATAACATGCAGGTCTCCTCGGTACATCTACAACCCAAGTTAGGGTGAAAAGTGACTTACGGTTGCGGAGTTATGTGCCATTATGTTTGTGACGGACAACAGACGAACGACATCTATTTTCAAACTTTGACTACCAACATAATTTTTTGAATTACTACATAGCTGGTTTAAGACTAACCCTTTATAAGGAATGATATTTGAATACTCACAGCAATAAATTGTCCCAAGGTTTGTTGATACGCCGACTGGAACTCTCCTTTGATGTTCAACATGTCGACCTCGGCACGGGAGATTACAATTCTCTTCAATGTATCGTCATCTGTACCAGCACCCTAAAGGTAAAATAAAAATTGAAATATTAAAACAATAGGACGACCTGCAGTGGAATATGTGGAAATAATTTTTCTCTTTTAAAAAAAAGTGTCAATATACATATATTATAATGGATGGCTCAAATTGGAATATCAGAAATATTCAACAAGTTAGGCCCAATATTGCATAAATCATGGATGAGTGTAATCAGCCAAAAAAAGTGAATTTGTTCTGGTATCCCATGAAGAAAAGACATCTCATATAATCATTATCATATATTAATGACAATTATATGTAAAACTGTTCAAAAATGACTATTAACCTTATCCAAGTGGAAATTCCAACCATGATTTATTGGGTGAGTCTGAACAATACTCGCATTTTGCATGATATTTCTGTAACATGACAAATAGCCAAAACATTAAACGCTACATTTCACTCTTCCGGGTCTTATGCATCTCCTGAATTCAAGTTTGCATATTCAAGGCATGCATACAAGTTGATTTCCATCTCTGACATGTGGGCGAAGTCTGAGAACTAATAAGGGGGCAGGGAGTGATTCCCCTCCCATACCACTTACCTTCATGGTCTTATAGAGTTTGTCTGAGAAGTATTTGTGCTTGTTACGGACACACCTCACTGTGAAAGATAATATCAACAAAATTATAGTAATAATAATATCATTAACAATAACAATAAAATGATATTAATGATATAAAATTCTTTTTCAGCACATAACACATAGCTGAGCATGCCCATAGGCAGTTATATAAATACAAAAGGTATAAATTGAGAAATAAAATTAGAAAGTAATTGAAGAGTTTTGGGGCAGTGAGTTCATCACACGTTAACCAGCAAAGTCTTAAACTTATCTGAATCATGTATATTTCCATTATATCAATACAATACTTCTAACATAATACTAATGAACATTTATAAAGCACTTTATACCTTTTGTTACTACGCACTGTACAATCATAGAAAATTTCTTAATGCACCTTTTGCTTTTTAAATTCTACTTTTATTTATTTCCTGGGGAGGGGGGCTCTGTTGCAACATACAAGAAACATTGAACAGACAATCACTATTTCTCTTCTTCTTTGGCTGACTTACCGACTGTTAACATCGCATCTTTCAGATCTCCCGACATCTCTCTCTTGATGGACTGCTCGATGTCATGCTTGCCGAGCTTCCCGTACTCCTCGAATGTCGCCCTCAGCTGGGCGTAGCTCCTCGACATCATGATCACGTTGAAGCGAGACTCGTCTGTACCCCACTTAGCTTCCCCAGCCTTGTATAGGGCCTGTACAGAGAAAGGATTAGTTCTTTAAATCGATTTTCAGTCAAAGGCAATGTTTAGACTAGCCTGTATCTGAAGATATCCCTCTGGCCTTGAGCACGGAGACTAGGAGCCACTCCAGCCCATTACCCCCCCCCCTCAACCCCTTCCAAGGAGAAAGACAGACTCCATCTCACCTCTGCATCGGCTTTAGCTTTATCAGGATCCACCTCATCTCCTTCTGGTCTGGATCCCTGGAGCACAGAGACCAGGAGCCGTTCAAAGTGACCGGACGTATCATCAGCAATGGCCTCTTCCAACTCTTCTCCATATGCTGTATAAAGAAATGATATTGCAATGATAACAAGTCCAAATCCATATACTAAGTCACCATCTAGCTTAAAGCCAGGATGGATCGGAAAAGAAGACCACTGGATCATAGCTATTAATTAATTTCTCTCCCCAGCATCCATGCGGATCTCTTCTGATTTGTATGAACTGGTATACAGCCAGAATGATATATTACCTAGCAATAATCATGATACTTTTGGCATCATTTCTTCCGGTTCAGCAATCATGGACTTGCCTTTGCAACATGAACTGCAAGTATGGGAACCTCAATAAAAGAGACATCCTCTATGAACGCATTATGTGCAGAAAACTCATTCCTTTAGCATGCGTTGTGTGTATTCTATTAATCTTTCCTGTTGTTTGCCCCCCAAAAATGACAAGAATCTCTTCAAAGTCGCCCACAATTAACTTTTAGTTTATCACACATTGTAAAGACCTCAAATCCTATACTACAAAATAATATATAATTGAACAAACACAGATACATTTGTGCTCAAAAGTCAGCAAACCCCACCACAAAATGCACTCCTTCATGCTGAGTGTTGAATGCAGACAACGACCACACAATGTTCGGTTAGCCCAGAGAAACAAACTTTATGGAATGTATTATTTTACCACCTGACTTCACAATTGAATATTTATAAACATGGCAGAACTTGAACACTTTAAATATGGGATTTTCCGGTGGGGTTCACTATAAACTTTTGAGCACCACTGTATATATATCCAAGACTGAGAACCATGCATTGAAAGGCTTGGCCAGACCACAGATCAGCCTAGCGTTCGATTAGACTCTGAAGTCTGCAGTATACAAATAGTGAATAGGCATGAGTGCGATGGTGCGAAATCTCGCACCATTGCACGAATAAGAATATTCGCTATTTGTGTTGTACAACGCCTCGGAATCTAGCGAAAATATGAAAAAAACAAGAGTTTTTCCCTCCAGTAATCTATGAAAAGGGAGCAAAAATATTGAAAGCGAAAAGCGAAATCCCACATGCCGGGCCCACAAGCGCACATGATCTTGGACAGCATTGTGCATTTAGCCAGCGGGCTGTACGCGCATTGTCACGTCACCTCCTAAAGCCGTGCAATGGTACATTTTGGATGGTACGTCTTGTGTGCAACGGTACGAATGTGTGACATTCAGCCTCCCATTTGATCGCGTACAACAAGCTAAGTAGGCGTTGTACAATACTTACCGTCTTCATACACTGTTTTTATGGCTTCTATTGAGCTGTTAGTTCTAGTACACAGGATCTCAATCAGGATCTCCTCATTGGTTCCCAAGCCCTGAAAAGAAAAACAGACATAATAGTAGACTGGCCAAAACAATTTTTATACTTTGGACGGCAAAGTTTGTTAATGCATCTTAATGCTTGGCATCTCAGCTAAAACTCTTGCAAAAATACCCAGAAATAGCGTACCGTCGGATGCCATTTTTGCGTGAAAGTTTTAATTTTTAGCATAAAAAATGTCGAAAATCACGCATTTTGATATTTTGATTGAATATGTTAACATTTTTTATTATCTTTGATATGCGATTCTTTTTATTTGGTTTTTCAAAATATAAGTCTCATAAATAAACATTTCAAATTTGAATATTACACACACGTACATGGCACAATGAAACATAAAACCTCAATTTTTTTCTTCGATTTAAATTCTTTTATCCATCGAATGTATAGTAAATGTCCTAATGCCACAAATATTTTTTAAAAATTCAAATAAGATGGAAGATATCTCATTTCATGTTATCCGAAAGGAGACAATGTGTATTTTACAATGTGCGCATTCTGAATGAAAACTTGAACATACCGTACATAATTACATGTGTAAGTACATACTAATAGTACTTATAATAGAACAATTACCCTTCCTCTCAAAACATTTAAGTTTCTCTATACAAATACAAATATATTTCAATTTATTATTTGTAGTATTAGTAGATATCTGAAAACGAATATTTTAAAGAGAAATGCCAATAGTTGCAGTAAACACTGATTTTATGAGAAATTCTCATGACGAAAATCTTGCTTTGAAGAGCAGTATACCCCAGTTTCCCTTATCAATTCTCTTCTCCGAGTACTACAAACCCTATTGCCCTCAAGCATGAAATTTAAGTATAGAAACACCTGTTTCTTGACCTCGGTCCGAAGATAACACACCCCAGCATCAACGGTCACAGCAGGGGGCCACACACGATGGATTGCAATGTGTGTAGTTCTGGTGAGTGCATGGAGTTCCATGTATACACGCGTTGATAGAAACTTTTTTCTTCCTTTCTTTCTTTCTCTCTCTCTTTCTTCCTTCCTCTCTCTCTTTCTTCCTTCCTTCCTTCCTTTCTATCTTCTAAAGGCAGACAATTCTTACGTAATAGCACAGCTGTTGTTTATCATTTCGTCCTTGGCTCAACGCTCGTTTACTGGCCCGTGGTGGTGAAATTGAGACAAGGGGATTACCTGGCCAAGATGGGTTTATCGGGGTTGGAAATGTTGTTGAGATTTTTCAAATGAAAAATGGGGTATAGGACCGCAGTTTGCAGTCTGAAGTGCGGTCGAGAATCAAACGGGAGATTCACGTAATGGTAAAACAAGGCTTAATTGTCAGTATATCACCAAGGATCTAGATATGGTACAATTTCATAACTGAACTTTGTGAAATCTTGAAATCTACGCTGAAAAATGTTCATACTGAAGATCACCAACACAGATAAGCACACGTGGGACAGTGTATTATTATTGCTCTGAATGTCGGCCCGACACTTGACCTGAATCCTGTGCTTATTTGCTGATTTCTCAGCAATTAAACAATTTCTTCCAGAACACTTTGGCACATATGTTTTATTTATACAAACAGACACTTTGGTGGTCATTTCATTAGATTCTGTACTAACTCATTTTGATATCGTTACAACAACTGGCATTTACCTTTAAGCACCTTTTGTAATTAACTATTAATGCGCGCGTGAAACGCGAGTTGAAATTTGTTGTAAACTAATATGAAAAGGAGATTTTAAGTAGTTTTTAGAATGAATATAAAAGTATACATAAAATGCAAGCACGCAGAGTTGAAAAGGAATTCTTCCAATGGTTGACAGAATCTAGCTGCTACACCAAATTGGCCTGGTCATGTT
Organism: Lytechinus variegatus; assembly: GCF_018143015.1. Lineage (NCBI taxonomy): Eukaryota > Metazoa > Echinodermata > Echinoidea > Temnopleuroida > Toxopneustidae > Lytechinus > Lytechinus variegatus. The sequence continues at coordinate 4,866,882 of NC_054758.1, read as the reverse complement.
AGTAAAATTTTCAACCCACTGCAAGAGAGAAGTTCATTGTAAGTATAAATGGACAAAGTGGATTATAATCACCTTCACATTTTTTACAGACGTTTCCAAAATAGCTGAGTCAGAAATAGCCGGCTTCCCATGTATCATTACATTTTAACCATTATAAAATATATAACCTAAACTGTCTAGCGAATTAATATAAACGTTTTCATTGCACATGACCATTAAGAATTTGCTATTATGACGGCCATCTTTGAATTTTTATGGAAAAAACAACTTTTTAACGAAATACTATGTATATTGTCAATATACGTTACTTGATATTGCTCTAAAATGATACCTAAAATGATACCAGTGTGCCCGTGACAAGAAATTTCTCTTGTCACAGGCACACTACCTAATTGCACCTTGGACTTTCCTTGTTGGAAGATCAATGCCTTGCTCTATCGTGTATACTGCAATTACTTAATTGCAATTCTCAATCTATGGAAAACTGCACAATTGCAGGACTCTTTGTTCTGATTGTAAGCTCAGACACCAATGATATAATGTTTCGTTATGAACTTTTAAAAACGTGGATTTAATTGAATCGGTTTTTACAATGATCTAGGACTTTGTTTATAACCACTTTCTGTTCTTCAGATTTTGAGTGTTGTCAATCATGAGCATACGGCCACAACAAGAATTATCTGTTTGTGTGCTTTCTTTCAAAAACAGTAATGTTAAAACTACACCGCCGGTTTTAAAGAGGATGATCATAACATGGAGTAGCTCCATGATCATAGCAAGTATTGTACACTACAGTGTGTCCCACAAACATGTAAATGGCACTTTAACAGAGTATAATGTGAAATTACTAAATCCTATAATATAATTTATGTACAGTAATCATAAATTAGCATTTTTTCATACAATTGGCTTGGAATTTCATGCGTACCTATTATTCATTAAACAAAGAATTTTCATATTTTAGAATCTAGAAGGCACTGTTTCATGCAACTACGATCTCTTTTAATTGATCAGCACTGTAAAAAATATTGGGTAAAATTTTAACCACGAGGATAATTATGTGTCCAACCAGTTTGGGGCAGTATTTTATCCAATAATGGAATATTGCAATTACTTTAGAATGGGAAAATTTTCATCACACTGGATAAATAAAAATGCCCCAAAGAAATGCCCAATGTTGGTTGGACACATAATTACCCTCATGGAGCACTTTTACCCAATATTTTTTTAGAGTGAATTCATTAGACCAGAAATAATAAATAGATCGGTCTATAACCATTTGAATGAGCTAAAAGTTTTCATATTTGGAGAAAGATGTTTGAAATACCAAAAGAGTAGGCTCTTAGAGTTCACATTTTAATTCTTTTTTTTCAAATCTCATTTCTTCACATGCATTGTCATGTTGGGATATGCAGTCGTATGACCATCATGACAAACGAATCTAAAGGCTAATGACCAGAGTCCAGCGCAGATATTGAAATAAAGATTGAATGTATAATTTTACCTGTGCACGTACAGTATTATATGTTTCATACTACAATATATGAGCATGGACCTATGATAACAGCAAATGCGAAAATTGAATGTAAACATAGATTTGTTGTAATCAAGTAAAATGAACTGAGTAAAAACCAAGAAACTTTTATGACTATACTTATTCATATTTTCACATAAAGATGTTATTTCTTCAATAAACATAGCAGCATAACTCTACAAACATAAACATAATCCTCAAATCATGACGGGTATCGCAATGACCTATATACTGTATGTATAAATAGTATATAATCATGTGTAATATAGATGTATTATGCGCCGTTTGTTTTTATAAAACATGCGCTTCAGGTAAATGTACATTGTTTTCTTTCGAATCACATAAAATGATATATCTTACATCTTATTTCAATTTTTTTCGCTACATGTGACATGACAACAATTATCATGTGTTTATTCGATGAATGGGTTAAAATGGACTACTTTGAGATGTAGAACACAAACATTCTATACTAATGATAGTTTTCACAAACTTATATTTTGAGTAAATCACAATTTTGTGTTCCATATAGCCATATATGTGTGTGTAATATTCCACTTTGAAATGTATATTTATTAGGCTTTTAATTTACCACATATAAGAATGATTGCATATCAAAATAAAAAAAGTGTAATAAAAAACTTTAACATATTCCGTCAAAATATCAAAATATGTGATTTCTACAATCTTTCAGATTTTACGCGAAAATGATACTTTCACACAAAAGTGCACTTAGCATCCGCCCGTACCTTATTCCTTAGTATTTGCGCAAGATTAAGCTGGGATGCCAAGATATGACAAATTCTGCTATCCAAATTTCCAAAGTATAAAATCTCTTAGTATGTACTTTATACATGTAATTATGAACATAATGTACGGTATGTTCAATTTTTAATTCAAAATGCGCCTCTGGTAAAATATACATTAACCCTTTTCGGATAACAAAAAATAAAATATCTTCCATCTTAACTGAAAATTCTTGTAAGATTTGTAACATTAGGACATTTACTATACATTCAATGGGTAAACGCATTTAAATCAAAGAATTTAAGTTGTGTAAAATAACTTCAAACTATTTGATACATGTAGTTTTCACAAACTTTTTTTGGAGGAAATCGTTGTTTTATGTTTCACTGCACCATATACATGCGTGTAATATTCAAATTTGAAATGTATATTTATCAGACTTATGACTTGAAAATTCAAATAAAACGAATCGCATATCAAAGGAAATTAAAAAATGTGAACCTATTCCGTCAAAATGTAAAAATGTGTGATTTTCGACATTCTTTCAGATTTCACGCTAAAAAGACACTTTTATGCAAAAGGTTTGCCAGGCCACAGACCGGGTAATAATACCTAAAGTCCCTTTGGAAGCAAACTAAAGACATTAGATGATTACATAATATCCACTATATGAGAACTTAATTATTATTATCATCATCACCATCATCATCACCATCATCATCACCATCATCATCATCATCATCACCATCGCCATCATCACCATCATCATCATTATCATCATCATCATCATCACCATCATCACCATCATCATCATCATTATTATAATTATTATAATTTCTTTAATATCAGCTTAGTTTATGTGCTAAGCACAAGTTACATGCAAGTATGGAAAAAGACTGGTAAATATCCACATCTCTTACCTTGACTGCCTTGTTGAGTTGATAAGCATCGTACTGAGCAGGGGTCATCATCAGTCCTTGTACAACATCTAGGAGTTTACCACTCAACTCACTCTTGAGTTCTTTCAATAAATCCTGTTTGGAAAGAAAGAGAGAGAAGATATCAGACATGGGTCTAAAATATTAAGGTCACACAAACATTCTTGCAGGAATTATGTCTTCTGCATTTTCATTAACCTGTTGCAAATGACCTATGAGGCATTGCAGGCACTGAAGTCTATGTCCGATTCAAAATCAAGCATAAGTCCTTTGATTAAACACAAATTAATTTGTGTTCTTTTGAAACATACACTTCTTTTTGGTTTCCAATTGAAAATAAGTTTCTCGCAATGCCCTATTAGACCTATAATCAAAAGCTCTCATATGTACACTACTAATAAACATTGTTAAAGCAATGATCACTTTTCTATTCAAAATGATTGAATTTCAAGTGTATATCATCTTATGAACTACAAAGCCTAATAGATCACTCTAGCTTGTAATAAAATGAAATGGATGATGAAAAAAATCTGCAATCTGATTACTGTAGACGCTGTTATTTTCGCGGGATTAATTTTTCGCGCTTGGCGGCTTCACAACATATTCGCGGGTTTTTAAATTCGCGCTGCACACTCCATAGTCACAAAGTAACTTCCTTCTTGCCATCTTTGAATGGTTTTAATTAAAATATCAGCAACGAAATTGTATTTTCTGATCATAATTTTAGCTCTAGGGCGGCATAATTCAGCATTGTTTTGATCTAATTATGAGCTTTTGTGACATTTAGCGCAACTTTTCTTCGAGGGGCGGACATTGGGAAAGGCAAAAGGAGGCGATGCTAGCTGCTGGCCTTGTACGGACGGCCGAGCCGGGTAAGGATCGGGGGGATTACGGCTATTCAAAGTGCATGGGATCAATCAACAAACACAGGCGATCGACCCAACGTCTTCTTAAAAACTAAACAGATCTAAACACTCACCAATCAAACAGCAAAAGCAATTTATATTGCAACCAAAATCATAATTAAATACCGATCTGCGACTGTTAAAAAAATGATCGCATTGCTTTTTAGAAATTCTCGCGATGCACACGATATTGGAGCTCAAGCTTGCTTGCGTAAATGCCGCCCTCTTTAGACCAGATTATGCAATCTCTTTGCCATAACGATACACGCAATTGAACCGCGTTTCGAAACTTGACGCTCATAAATTCGCGTGTTTTTAAATTCGCGCTCGCCGATCTTGCCGCGAAATGCGCGAAAATTTCCACACCGCGAATATTTCCACTTTTACAGTAGTTGAGAGCTACAAGCTATGAGCCTTTTTAAACACACAAACAATATTTTAAATGCTTCTTGAATACACACTTGTCAATTAGTTTAATATTGAAGTCAAACAGAGGGGAAAAACATTTCACCTTTCCAAACATTTGTTTGAACTGTCTGGCGATCTTTTGCCGTTGGTCGTTTGATCGGTTGGCGAGAACATCTATGATGGCTTGCTCGTCAGTACCTGAAGGCCAAAAGAACAAAAGTTATCAAGGTCTTGCAAACATTTGAATTGAAAATATCAGAAAATGAAAAAAATGTGGGACGAATAGTGGTGCTCAGTTTGTCCAATCATAATACACTCCAGACTCAGATCAAGGGGTAGGGGCGAAGCGGGTCTTGCCCCCAGCCCAATTCTCTTTTTTTCCTTGTCACCTGCACACCTGGGGAGCCTTTCATCAACATTTTCGTCCGACAAGTTGTCAAGTCTGACAACTTTCCTTGATAATGATTGGCCGAGAGGCAATGTTACCATAGTAACTGTCGGATAAAACGTCTGACAAGTCCTTTCATGAAATGCTCCCCTGGTCCATCTTGCACCCATCCTGTCAACTAATACACTTTTTAGACAACATCAGCTGATATGAAAAGTTTCCAACTTGACAGGGTGGTTATACAATTAAGTGTGGGTACAACACAACTAGGTTTAAACAATGTTCATTTGTATATTGTGCCTACAAACTTGTAAACATGATTCCAGCTAATGCTTTTTTCTGTGTGCAATACTGTATGAAATGGTTCCATGACATTTGCTCTGGTGACAATTGCTCCGTTGTACATTCCACACACAAATGGAATGGTCACCTTCAACCCTTGGTTTAACACTATATCCTACCCTAAACCTACATGTAACAAAAACCTTATTGCAACCCTATCACTATATCTTAGACAGAATGAAGCCTACAGGAATTTTCCCAGGAGCAAATGCTGTGTCACCGTCACCATGTTTCAACATCAGCAAACTATTATTCTTTGGTTTAAATTCTCAACTTGCTCAACTCACCTAAACCTTTCATAGCTTTCCTGAGCTTCTCCGCATCGTTCTCTGGGTTGAACTTTGACACTGGCACAACGGTTCCTTTATCCTGCATTACAAGAAACAAACATTTTATTTTTTTTCTTATTCATTTATTTTTTTTTTTTTAAGAAAGAAGAAAAACATTTGAAAAAGAAAATCCTGAATGACTATGACTGAGCAGTAATTAGCATTTAACTTTACCAATTATCAATTTAATATCATTATGAAATACCTTGACATCTTTTTGATGATTAAATCAAATCTCTCCTTCAAATGTTTTGGAGAGTACCGTCCCTTATGGCTCTGGCTGAATGTTATTTAACGCTTACAACGATCATTACAATAGTCTCCTTGAATTCATTTTGATAATGATTGAATCGATTCATTTATTTCTGATAATGTGTCGATCTGCAGGAAGTTCTATTAATCTTGGGAGGGATATTACATAATAATACAAAGCGCCATCCCCCACCCCCCACTAATGAATAAAGAAGGTGCGAGCAGCTCAACACCCATGGTTTCTGATGAATTCCATTATGTCAGATTACTTCAACAAAACTAGGGGCTGTCCATATTACAGACATGTACCTCAATTCTGCATAGAGGTTATCTTCACAGATAGATAAAACTGTACTCAGTCTAACTGGGGCATGTTTGCCTTGAATGTATCTTTATAAGGACAGTTTTCTCACGATACAATGGTTGGTTTTCTAGTTCAGTGTCAATGCTGGTGTTGAAAGCACAAAAGAATGCCTTCTATATCTCCAATATCTAATCTGGTTTAAAAAAATGGTCCAAAGCACATAATAGAACCTCCAAGGTCAACAATATACCAGTTACCGACAGGGCCAACCTACTATAAATAGAAGACTCCTAATTAAAGTAGGTAAATAAATAATTAATAGCTTAACACTAAGTGAGACTTGCCCCACGATAAGTGTTCTCATTTTGGTGTTATGCTGGTGTAAAGATATATTTAACACTAACACCAGACTATCAACACCAAATTTGATATCACAGAATCCATAAAGGCGAGTATTATTTCAAACGCCACACAAGCATACCTTAGGCAATTTTTCTTTATATTTCTTGCTTTTCCGCCTTGGCTTCTCCTCTTCGCTCTCGTCCTCACTCTCCGTCTCCTTCCGCCTTCCTTTCTTCCCTTTATCCTTCTTAGATTTCGTCATCTTGTTCAGCATATCCTGTCCCATACTAGACGTGAAGAGGGCCACGATGGAGGAGTACCCGTTGCCAACGGCCAGGTCATAGGGCGTGTCACCCTTATTGTTCTGGACCTTGGGGTTGGCTCCGGAGTCGAGGAGGGCTTCGATCGCCTCCTGGCCGTCAGGTCCAAGGAGGACGGCTTCGTGGAGGGCGGTGTTGCCTTTCCTGTAAATTTGGAGGTGAGACTGATTGTGAGTGCCATTGTTAATGGCTTTAATGAATGAATTAATCAGCATTTGAATTGATAGTTGAATTATGCAATGGATGAATGAATAAATGAATAGATTGAATAATGAAATATTAATAATAAACAAATATATTAAGTGTTTGAATCACAGATGGATTATCTGTGACAAAAATTACAATACACAAGCAGCTAACAAAACTATAAAACATCAAGTACAGAAATAAATCAGCAAAATAATTGAATATACAAATACATTAATCAATTAACTAATAAATTAATTACTAATAAATAAGTAGATTAATAAATCACTAAATGAATGAATGAGTGAGCACACAAAAGAACAAACGAATGGATAAACAAACAATAAATAAATACACACAAAAAACAAAAAGAATAAACAAAGAAATACACAAATAATTGTGTGAATAAATAAATAAATGAAAATAAATTAATCGATATACTAAATCAATTAAATGAAATAAATTAATTAATAAAAAATTACACAAATAATTGAAAAAATAAACAGACAATAGAAAACAAATGACCTACCTAGCCGGTGTCTTTCTATTCATCTCTGCTCCTGCATCTGCTAATACCGGTATACTCTCAACCTGATTGTTCATAGAGGCATACACAATAGCTGGTATACCATCCTTCGTTTCACAGTTAGGATCTGCACCCTAAGAACAAAATAAAAAAGATAATATGTAAATGTAATGGTGGTTGAGAATGATCAAATACAGTCATAAAGAATGATATTATAGTTCATAGAGGCATACATAATAGCAGGAATACCATCCTTGGTTTCACAGTTAGGATCAGCGCCCTAAGAACAGAATATTAAAAAGATAATACGGTAATGTAAGGGTGGTCAAGAATGATCAAATACAGTCATAAAGAATGATATTATAGTTCATAGAGGCATACATAATAGCAGGAATACCATCCTTGGTTTCACAGTTAGGATCAGCGCCCTAAGAACAGAATATTAAAAAGAGAATACGGTAATGTAAGGGTGGTCAAGAATGATCAAATACAGTCATAAAGAATGATATTATTGTTCATAGAGGCATACATAATAGCAGATATACCATCCTTCGTTTCACAGTTAGGATCAGCACCCTAAGAACAGAATTAAAAAGATAATACGGTAATGTAAGGGTGGTTGAGAATGATCAAATACAGTCATAAAGAATGATATTATAGTTCATAGAGGCATACATAATAGCAGATATACCATCCTTCGTTTCACAGTTAGGATCAGCACCCTAAAAACAAAATTAAAAAGATAATAATGTCATGTAATGGTGGTCAAGAATGATCAAATACAGTCGTAACGAATGATATTAATGCTTCGATTAGGTGGTAAAATTTGTGTATTGCTTTTGATGTATCTGTAAAAATGAAATGGGATAGTTAGGTAGGAAATTAATTCTCCTTAGTTTTACTGTTGCCGACTGTGGGGCAGCAAGTTGCTTTATTTTGAGGAGTGGACGGTTCTGATTGGCTCCAACCACCGAGATAACAAGACTGGCGACAGGTTAATTGATGTTACACTTAAAGAGAAATGCCAGTAGTTGCAGTAAACACTGATTTCATGAGAAATTCTGTAAAACCAGGCTTAATTGTCAGTATACCATCTAGGATCTAGATCTGGTACAGATTACATTGAAATCTACGCTGAAAAATGTTCACACTGAAGATCACCAACACAGATAGGCACACGTGGGACAGTGTATTATTATTGCTGGAATAAAGACCCGACGGAAGTGACCAAATCCGCGCTTATTTTGCTTATTTCTCAGCAATTACAGAATTCCTTCCAGAATCCTTTGGGCTTTGGCAGATTTTTTTTATTCATACAAACAGACACTAGGGTGGTCATTATATCAGATTCTGTAAAAAGTCATTTTGAGATCGTTACCAATACTGGAATTTATCTTTAACTCTGTTTACAAAACCAACCCCAGGTCTCTTGCAAACTTTACACAGAGTTTAACTGATGAATGATGTGATTCATCCAGGAAGAAAGACAAATAACGATTAGAAAGAAATCTGATCATCGGGACTTAATGTTAGAAATGGAAAGTACAGTTTCACGTCCGATCCAGGACGCTTCTCCAGCTTGTCTGAATACGGTAACATCTATCGTGCGTTGCTGCCAAGCGGCAAAAAAGATTTCCCTCCAGTTCAAACTGAAAAGGCGTCCCAGATCAGATGTGAAACTGTACTCTCGGTTTTAAACAGTAAGTCCAGATGATCAGATTTATCTAATTGTTATTTACACAGAATTCATATGAGGAGAATGTTTCTTACCTCGTCCAACATGTCTTGCACAACGTCAGTATTGCCATCTCCCCTTGGTCCTAGCTCTCTGATCAATTGCTTCTCCTCAGGCTTACCAGGAGAAAAGAGAAAACATATATTGTTACTTTCTTATGTGAACATATACATTCACGACAAATTCATGAAATATGTTTGATTTGATTTGATGTTCCACATTCCACAAAAACATACATCTTGAACATATGAGAAGATGATGACAAAAAATACATAATTGGAGTGTTTTACAAAGAAATACAATATTGTGAACTATGAGGAACCTATTAAAGAGCATAGCTTGTAGAAATAGGTTCCCAGAAGAAAATAATCAAGAATTAAAAACTCCTCATGCAATGAAGCGAGATAAAGCAAATCAAGAAAAATAATCAATACATTATAGAGTTCTACATGATCGTAACTTGATGCATTATTATTTATTATCACCCCTATCAGACATCTGAGCTGGTCATTTACAAAACCGTATCGCCCTAGATTCATGAATATCGGGAGGGGATAGGTATATTATTTGTATTTTCCTCGGTCTCAATGCCCATATTTACTTTGCATGCAGAGACGACGCAAAATATACCTTTGTATTTTCCCTGGTCTCACATCCAGGCATTTGAGGATGCGTATAATGAGATACGCTTCATAAGGATCAGCGCGCCAACAATATACGTCATAATAAAGACATCACTGGATCCAAGCGCTTGCAAGTACGTCATAATGGTAAAGTGCAGAGCCTAGACCCTTATATTAACAAGACACAATATAACTATTTTAAAAAGAATATCACCATTATCACGATATTTGCTCTAGATATCTGATTTGGATGATAATAAAAATATTGACTGGCTCTTCTTTTGGGGAACATCAAACATATTGCCCTCGTCTAAAGACTCAGGCCAATATGATTCTTTTGCTGGCAATATATTTGATGTTCCCCTCAAGGCCAGTCAATATTATATAATAATCAATATTTCCCAACACTTTGGGATTGTTCCTTCCACAATACAATCTTGCAACCAGGGCTCAATGTCAATAACCAATCATGAACACTTTGTTAAAAATGCTGACCAGCAACTGATCAGATCAGTTCTTTTATATTTGCAATTTATAACAAACCTTTAAGTACTAGACCCAGAACTTGTTTATATTGGACCTGAACATTATCTATGTGATATTTGTGGGTTCTTGTACACAGGCAGATTACAAAGGAAGCGAGAGACAAGAGGTTTGTATTTTAGATGTTTATTCACTCAACTCTCAGTAGCAAGTGGGTTGATGATTCAGCATCTCATGGAATACAGGCATCCTATTGTTTAAGTTGTGAGGGGTTTACCGTGGTTCCTCACAGAGGCATATTACATAATACAAGGTATCTACGCTGGCATGCTGGTATGTGATTGGGCATCTCACAGAGATGGAATGTCAGCTTGTTACTAGGGGACTACTAGTCTGGTATGCAGACTGCATTACACATTTATTACAATCTATAAAACAACTTACCGTCAGTCTATCCTCTTCAACTTTTTTCTTGGCTGCAAGTCTCTTTGTTAACGGTTTCTTCTTTCTGGTTGTCGCTCCATACGGTGAGTCTTGATTAAAAAACAAAATTATTATAAACTAAAATTTCAATTCAATTCATTTTATTTCCACAATTCAATAAAAATTACATCAAAATTGCACAAAGTGATTCAAAGAACAATGAATAATACAATACATAGACCTACATGGTAAAAAAAAACAAATGGATAAATAAAGTACGGAACATTAACAGAATATTAAAAAGTGGAGGGACAAACAAAGGCCTGGGGCCTATCAAGGGCTTGTCCCCAACATATAAAGATAACATATGACTGATCATAAACAAACAAGCAAATAAACAAACAAAGCAATAGTCATTAAAAAACTTAAAAAATAGAAGTAAAATCAGGGAGTATGAGAATTAGATTATTTATATACATCTTCTTAGACCTAGACAATGTGGGCAACTCTTCATATCGGGATCTAAACAGTTCCATAGCTTTGGACTAATGAAAATAATTGTAAACCGAGAAAACTCATATTTTAATTTAGGGACACGGATGTGACTTGACTGCCTGGTTGTGTAAGGAACAGTTAAATTATTCTCTTGAAAACAATCATTTTAAAATTTAGGTAATATATTGTGTAAATAAGAAAACATAAAGATTGCAACTTGTAATTTATGAATATCCTGAATTTTCAGTTGTCTAAATTTGAAAAATAAAGGATTGGTATGTGAAAAGGGAATTGAAAATGGAAGTTGAAAATGGAAGTTGAAATAAGGATACTGAAATGCAATCTTTACAAACAAACAGGCATTTCAATTTGCATGAACAAATATGATTTAAAAGCTTAGGAACAGAAATATACTTCAAATGCATGTACATACTCTTAATTTTCCAGCTACTGTTTGGTTCACAAAATGAATCCTCTGAATGTCACTGAAAGATTAGGTCATTATCATAACGTAACCATTTATTTGTAAGAAAACTTATTTTACATTCTCTTTTTTTATGAACACTTAACAAATTCTATCAACTTTTTCATTAAAAAAATCACTTTTCTGATCATGATTCAATAAAGTCTCTTACCAGATTCATTCTTGCTCTTTGCATTGATAGCGTCTACAAAAAAAAATTTGAAAGATATATTAAAGAATAATTAGTTTCAAACAACATATCATAAATATTTCAAATCAATGTCCATCTCTAAAAGGGCACTGAAGTCAGAACATAGTGAGTTTCATGCCCTGCGCATCTTTACATCAAATTAAAAAAAAAACCTTGTTGATATATCAGGGGGGTGTTTCACAAAGATTAAAGTATGACTTAGGTCGCACTTAAATGTCGACGCGTACACGATATGTAACGCGCAATCTTATTGATCAATACGCAGTAGTGCGCGTCCTCTTGGCATGATCTGACCAATGCTGTCATGCCTTTTATACTGCCCGCAACTAGACATTTAAGTGCGACTCTAAGTCATACTTAAATCTTTGTGAAACACACCCCAGATAGGTCATACTGTTGATATTAGCAGTAAAAAGCAAGATGTAATTTGCAGGGTGCCACCCTGCACATTACCTCTTCAAAAGAAAGTTTTGCAGTTTTATAAACCATTGACCTTTTTCGCTCTTTTGACATGAACTGATCTACCTTGTTATTGCATTTATTTTTTCATAGTGATTTTATCTTGCCTGCTAGGACCCAAATTAGGGTCAATATCATATCATATTGACCCTAATTTTAGTCATTCTACTGTGAGAATTTTGCATTCTAATGTGTGTATTTTGCTTGCCCAATTTCAGGCAATATTTTTGGTCTTCACTTCAAAACACTTGCCAGACTCTAACTTTTACAACCCCGAGCAATCAAGTGCTGACCGGTACGTAGCACCCTGAATATTCTTGCAGTTTGTGAAATCTGTCTGTGCACTGAGGCTGTCTAACATGGGAGAGGGGTGTTCTAAAATGAATAAGTGCAGTCAAACCTGCTTTAGTGACCACCTGTCAAAAAAGACCACCAGTTTGGTTTCCATTAAATATTATCCCCCACTGAAACATAGAGGAACATATCCTAAGAGACCAACTGCTCATAAAGACCACCTATCTTGTCATCTTTGGGTGGTCTTTATAAACAGGTTTCACTGTATTAAGTTTCCTATCAATAAAGACACCTGCTCCTAAAGAACACCTACCTTGTCATCTTTGAGTGGTCTTTATATACAGGTTTCAGTGTATTAAGTTTCCTATCAATAAAGACACCTGCTCCTAAAGACCACCTACCTTGTCATCTTTGAGTGGTCTTTATAAACAGGTTTCACTGTATTATGTTTCCTATCCATAAAGACACCTGCTCCTAAAGACCACCTACCTTGTCTTCTTTGAGAGGTCTTTATATACAGGTTTCACTGTATTATGTTTCCTATCCATAAAGACACCTGCTCCTAAAGACCACCTACCTTGTCTTCTTTGAGAGGTCTTTATAAACAGGTTTCACTGTATTAAGTTTCCTATCCATAAAGACACCTGCTCCTAAAGAACACCTACCTTGTCATCTTTGAGTGGTCTTTATATACAGGTTTCAGTGTATTATGTTTCCTATCCATAAAGACACCTGCTCCTAAAGACCACCTACCTTGTCTTCTTTGAGTGGTCTTTATAAACAGGTTTCACTGTATTATGTTTCCTATCCATAAAGACACCTGCTCCTAAAGACCACCTACCTTGTCTTCTTTGAGAGGTCTTTATATACAGGTTTCAGTGTTTTAAGTTTCCTATCCATAAAGACACCTGCTCCTAAAGACCACCTACCTTGTCTTCTTTGAGTGGTCTTTATATACAGGTTTCAGTGTTTTAAGTTTCCTATCAATAAAGACACCTGCTCCTAAAGACCACCTACCTTGTCTTCTTTGAGTGGTCTTTATATACAGGTTTCAGTGTTTTAAGTTTCCTATCAATAAAGACACCTGCTCCTAAAGACCACCTACCTTGTCTTCTTTGAGTGGTCTTTATATACAGGTTTCAGTGTTTTAAGTTTCCTATCAATAAAGACACCTGCTCCTAAAGACCACCTACCTTGTCTTCTTTGAGTGGTCTTTATATACAGGTTTCAGTGTTTTAAGTTTCCTATCAATAAAGACACCTGCTCCTAAAGACCACCTACCTTGTCTTCTTTGAGTGGTCTTTATATACAGGTTTCAGTGTTTTAAGTTTCCTATCAATAAAGACACCTGCTCCTAAAGACCACCTACCTTGTCTTCTTTGAGTGGTCTTTATATACAGGTTTCAGTGTTTTAAGTTTCCTATCAATAAAGACACCTGCTCCTAAAGACCACCTACCTTGTCTTCTTTGAGTGGTCTTTATATACAGGTTTCAGTGTTTTAAGTTTCCTATCAATAAAGACACCTGCTCCTAAAGACCACCTACCTTGTCTTCTTTGAGTGGTCTTTATACAAGTTTCACTGTATTATGTTTCCTATCCATAAAGACACCTGCTCATAAATACCTCTCTTGTCATCCTTGAGGTGTCTTTATAATACAGGTTTTACTGTGTTATCATTATTCCTACTTTAAAGAAAATGAAAACCTACCTTGTCTTGCGACTTGCGCCCTGTTTCCTCTGACCGGTGGGTTTGACCCCCTGGACTCAAGACTAATGGTCAATGTGACGTCCACTCCATCGTCCTCAACACTGGCATATGTGATCTAAGGTCAAAGACAAATTCAAGCAATACAAAGATCTCTGGACGATTTCAAGGTAAATAATAATACAGCTATGTACACGTATCAAATTTCAGTTTTCTAAATTTAGTAATCCAATTAAGTATGTACATGTATCATACTTCAATCCTCTAAAATTTAGCAATCAATAAGCTAAGCTTTAAAGAATATTAACTTTCAAGATAAAGTATGTGCAGAGGCCTGTTGTGGAAAGTCTTATTAACATGCAACATAAAATGATAAGCTAATCAAGTCTAGAATGTGTCTCATTGGTTATAAATCAAGTTTCATTTGATTGTAGGAGTTGTGATTGATTGCAACTGTTTCTGCAACTGGTCCCAGTACTGATGAATAAAGCATAAGTGGAAATAGATACATACCTTTCCCATCTTCGGTTTTCCAACACCTGCTCTGAACTCCGCATCCTTCTGCGAAAACGCTTCAAGATGTGCCGCGATATGCGCGATCTGCCGCTTCCAGTAGCCTTTACCAGGACTGATGTCCGTCAGCCGGGGCTTCTCCTGGGCGGAGCCCATTCCCGTCCCGGTCGAGATCTGTTCCCGGACCTGCCGGACCGCCTCCACGTCCTGGGCTGAGCGAGTGGCCTGTTCGTGGGTTGGGTAGAAGAGGCCGACGGTCTGGGTTGCGATGGACTGGTTGAGGACTGCAGGGAGGGGAACACTGAGAGGGCGCCAGGCGTCTTGGTTGTTGTAGCCAGACATGGCCTAAGGAGGGAAAGAGAGAGAGAAAGAAAGAGAAAATAATAGAGGGAGAGTAATAATGTAAATACAATATTTATACAACAAGAGCAGAAGCGGTAGCTGGCTCTAATGGAGAGGTAATACAATGTGCAGCTTTTAATATGCATCTAGATTAACGGTGCTCTGTAAATTCTACATGTATGTATCATTGTTCTATCATAGAACTACTACATCTCTCAGTATAGGGAATCTTGTTCGATAGGGGAATGAGCCAACATTCACAGTTTTTAGAGAAAGCTTCAAATATGTACCTGTTGGCAGAACGGCAAGTTGTCCATTGGTTTGGCATTCAGAACATGGCGGCAGCACAAGCATCATATTCGTATAAAGTCGGGGAAATTACTAGTACAAACCATTCATATTCATGTAAAGTTGGGAAAGTTACAGAAATGTACCATAGTCTGTTGCAAAATGTGAGTGATGCTGACTCTGATCTCCCCTTGTAAAGTTTTACTACTTACATCAACAACAACAGGAGGCTGAACCATGGCAGGACCAGACCCTACAGACTGACGCAAGGAGTTCTGACGAGGGCTCGTCTGATGCATGTGATAGCTGGTAATGAAACAAGAAATTACGATGAGTCATGTTTGCAAATAATCAAACATTTCTTTTTTTAATTCAAATTGGTTCAAAAATTATTAAAATATTTCCATCACACCTTTAATTTCAATTCTAAGAAATCGAAAGTGCACTGTAAATAATTAGGTTACTTTGTTCGCTCCTTCTTGTATGCTTCTTCAAACTTTTCTGTCCTACTCCTTCATCAAATATCCTACTGTAAAATTATGCTTTCTTTCTCTCTCCCTCCCTCCATCCATCTCGGTATCACCGCCCATTTCTCATTCATAATAGAAGACATTGCTCCTAGGACATTTGCTCCTGTCTTAATATCTCAGAAGGCAAAAGGTTCGAGTTAGGATTGTAATAGAGTTTTTGGTTCAGAATAATGTTAAAATAAGGATTAGGGTTTATTTAGGTTTGGAGTTTCATTTTATGTTTTGTTTAATATGTAGATTTTCCATCAGAGCAATTGTTACCAGAGCGAATGTCATGGCCGCATATATTATGTACTCACTGGAAAAAGTAGTCAGGGTTCTGGTTGAGGGTTGTTTGTGGCTGCGGAGTTGGACCAACCCATCCATTGTATGGCATGCTATTCTGCATTGGCTATAATGTGAGAAAATCATAATGAGAAAGTGCATATTAGCTTTCCATAATACCAAGTACACTGGAAAGTGATTTCAAATATTGATTTTTGTTGAACAGCCTACAATAATGGTACAACAGGATTTATTTGGTTATAGACTAAGCTTCATGAATATTCATGAACACAAAATGTAAGGATATTGACTTATGTGTGATACTTTGAAAAGCTTGTCCACATGGTTAAGTTCCAAGCACTTCTATTGACAAGTCCAAGGGAGTGGGTTCAAAATTCAATATGGTCATACATTACATTTTGCAGAAATTGAGAAACATTGTAAAATTAAGACTTTGTGTATTTTTTTAAATAACATTGTTGAAGAAAACCATCTCATGTTTTTTTATGATATTGTTTACATCTTCTGTAATTATTTTGACATGTGATTATTTATCAATAAGATTATTTTTTTTCATGCAGATTTTCTTTCCTCATTCTGACGATTGGTGCAAGACTTTTTCCAGATTTAAAGACTAATTAAAAGTTTAAGAATTATCTAACTTACCATAGAAGATCTTGCCAGTGCCATACTGCCGTTTGTTTGAATCGTCTCTAAAGGACCAGAACTGTTCAAGGAATTCTGTGATGCACATAAAATGAAAGCACATTTTACTTTAAAAATCTGAAAATCAAACGTGGATATATCATCAGTCAAAAAGTAAATTAAATTTCAAAGAAAATTAGCCAATGCTGTTAAAAACAGATTTGGCCATTTTCATCGCATTGCCAATTTAGAGAGTGTAATGATGAACTTAATAATCACACATCATACTTCGCTGGAAACGGCATCAACGATTTCAGTGCATTTTTCTCATTCTAACAACATTCCATTTGTAATTGCTAGCTTTCAAGATAAAGAGAAACTAAAAAATATTCTTGAAAGCTATGCTAAATTTACACTATCCTATGTATATACTCACGTGAAGTGATCTCTGAGGGCGCCTAGAGTCCATGATAAAACTCTGATCATCATCTTCTTGATTCTCGTCGTTGTCGGGGGAAACCCAGTCCACAATAAATGTCTTACTGTTTACATGACTCTCACGTTGTCCATCACTATAAAGACAATTATAAAATATGGCATTTTCAAGTCAATTAATAGCATTGCCTAAATCAGAGCAGAATGATTCCATCTTTCTCGGAAGAAACACAGTAAATAAATGCACGTAAGTACTGGTTACATGGTTCTCACATTTTCCATCACTGTCAAGACAATTATAGTATATTATACAGATATTGACTAATTGGGTGTGTAATATAAACATTCTTTGGACCGCCGGATTTGTATTTTCCAGAGGGGTTATATTTTCCCGAAGCGCACAGCGCTGAGGGAAAATATGATCACGAGGGAAAATATTAATCCTTTAGGTGGTCCAAAGAATGTTTTTTTTACACATCCCATCAGTCAATATCTGTTATATTAGATAGCCTCTAATTAAAGTTAGGCCTAACGATGCATGCAGCATGTATATGATATTCACAGTGATTGATTGAACTGGTATAGATCTAACGTTAGATCTTGATCTATAGATATCTATAAATAACGTTAGTCTAACCCTTTTCTATTCAAATCAACTTTGTTTAGGCCTAGCCCTAGATTTAAATCCAAGTTCGAGCCCAGGACCCAAGGCAGGCCGATAATGCATGGTAACATCTAATCCACAAGAGGGCGCCATACACGTAGAAAAATATATTCATGGACCGGTTGGTCAATATATTCATCGAAGGTGGACCGGCTGGGAAAATACATTGATTTTGATCATATCACGTGACGCGTAATGGACCAATCGCGCTCGGCTATCTGTCTTGGCTATCTAATATTACACATTATCTAGAAATTATATAAAATATTAATGATATCAGAGTAGTGTAATGCAATAAAGTATTGTACACAATGCCAATCTTTGCTACCTACATGTATACAGCTACAGTAAAAGGAAAGATTACCCAGCATTTATCGCAAAATTTTTGGGAGCTAACCGTCAAGTTCAGCTTTCATGCAATTATTAGAAATCCAGTCAGAGACATCCTTTATAAATGGGTAATGGTGGAGATAATTTGCCAAGTCACACAAACCTAGCCTCTCATACCACAAAACATAGAAGCTCTTCCATATGACTCAAACTGTGTTCCCAATGGCAATATTTGGAGCGTTGTGGCCCAGTGGATTAGTCTTTGAAACAGAGGGTCGTGGGTTCGAATCCCAGCCATGGCGTAATTTCCTTCAGCAAGAAATTCATCCACATTGTGCTGCACTCAACCCAGGTGAGGTGAATGGCTGCCCGGTAGGAAGAAATTCCTAGAATGCTTGAGCGCCTAGGCAGCTCAGCTAAAGCCGGAGTAATAATAAGAGCAGGGCCCGCTGGTAGAACAGTTTTCAGAACTGAAGTGGCTACCCTGGGAAAATATACCTATATTATTTTGAAACTGCTAACAATGCCCACTCGACCCCCAAACACCAAATACACAATAAAAACCCTAGAACAGCCCCCCACCACCCCGAAAAAAAAAATCATTTGGGATCTCCATACTCACCCAGATACTGCTATAGCTTTAATGGTCCTCTTGCCAGGATTCAGAAGGAAAGGTCCTTTATACTTGATCGTGTTCTTGTCCTTACGGACAAAAGGGTCTGGTTTACTACCATTAGTACTGAAGTACACACTTGCATTGCGAGTTGCTAAGACATGGAAGAAAGAGATATACCGTCAATGAAAGAAGAGGAACAAATCAGTTTACATCACAGAACAATACAGATCAATCACAGGGTCTTGGATGCCATTCTCATTGCCCTCCATGCTTATCTCATTGGACCTGGATATCTTTTGTACCCTTTTTACTTTTTGAATTAATTTGTAATCTAGACAGGTGACACTTGGCCATGCACTTATGCTTAATTGAAATCAGGAGGCTATGGCCTGTATTCTGTAGTCAGGTTTAATTAAGACCACAGTCTTACTTTGTGCTAACCTGCTAAACTTACAGGGAGCCAAAATTTCAAAAATTATGTTTATATTGTATATTTCTTATGTTTACTATTTTGTTGTTTCCTTTTGCTTTCATAATGAAGACAAGTGGAATGCCTCTGGCTGTCTCACCTGCATCACGCAGTTCAATATAGCAGCAGTACTGACTTTGAAAACTACTCTAACTCACACAAGATGTTCAGTGATACATGGTTACTATTATGTCCACTTTTTATGAACTAGACCAATAAACTTACAGAGATATGATGGTTATTCAACAAAAAAACCCAACATGGCCAAAGTTCATTGACCTTACATGACCTTTGACCTTGATCATGTGACCTGAAACTCGCACAGGATGTTCAGTGATACTTGATGACTCTTATGTCCAAGTTTTATGAATCAGATCCATAAACTTTCAAAAGTTATGATGGTAATTCAACAGATACACCCAACATCGGCCAAAGTTCATTGACCTTTTACCTTGGTCATGTGACCTGAAATGCACACAGGATGTTCAGTGATACTTGATTACTCTAATGTCCAAGTTTCATGAATCAGATCCATAAACTTTCAAAGTTATAATGGTAATTCAACAGATACCCCCAATTCAGCCAAAGTTCATTGACCCTAAATGACCTTTGACCTTAATAATGAGACCTGAAACTTGCACAAAATGTTCAGTGATGCTTGATTACTATTATGTTCAAGTTTCATGAATCAGATCCATAAACTTTCAAAGTTATGATGGGAATTCAACAGATACCCCCAATTCGGCCCAAGTTCAATGACCCTAAATGACCTTTGACCTTGATCATGTGACATAAAACTCATGCAGGATGTTCAATAATACTTGCTTAACCTTATGTCCAAGTTCCATGAACTAGGTCCATATACTTTCTAAGTTATGACGTCATTTCAAAAACTTAACCTCAGGTTAAGATTTTGATGTTGATTCCTCCAACATGGTCTAAGTTCATTGACCCTAAATGACCTTTGACATTGGTCATGTGACATGAAACTCTAATAGGATCTTCAGTAATACTTGATTAACCTTATGACCAAGTTTCATGAACTAGGTCCATATACTTTCTAAGTTATGATGTCATTTCAAAAACTTAACCTCAGGTTAAGATTTGATGTTGACGCCGCTGCCGCCGCCGTCGGAAAAGCGGCGCCTATATAGTCTCACTCTGCTATGCAGGTGAGACAAAAAATACTTCAGTTATCTTTCCCAGACAATTATGAACCATGTGGGTGTCATATGAATTAATAAATTGAATGTGCAGTGTTAGGGATTTTGTGCTCCAATTGGCTCTACATAGTTAAACCATACAAGTGGAATGCCTCTGGCCGTCTCACCTGCATCACGCGGTTCAATATAGCAGCAGTGCTGACTTTGAATACTACTCTAACTCGCACAAGATGTTCAGTGATACATGGTTACTCTTATGTCCACTTTTTATGAACGAGACCAATAAACTTACAGAGATATGATGGTTATTCAACAAAAAACCCCAACATGGCCAAAGTTCATTGACCATACATGACCTTTGACCTTGATCATGTGACCTGAAACTCGCACAGGATGTTCAGTGATACTTGATTACTCTTATGTACAAGTTTCATGAATAAAATCCATTAACTTTCATAGTTTTGATGGTAATTCAACAGATAAACCCAATTCGGCCAAAGTTCATTGACCTTTGACCTTGGTCATGTGACCTGAAACGCGCACAGGATGTTCAGTGATATTTGATTACTCATATGTCCAAGTTTAATGAACTAGACTAATAAACTTTCAAAGTTATGATGGTAATTCAACAGATACCCCCGATTCAGCCAAAGTTCATTGACCCTAAATGACCTTTGACCTTAATCATGAGACCTGAAACTTGCACAAAATATTCAGTGATGCTTGATTACTATTATGTCCAAGTTTCATGAATCATATCCATAAACTTTCAAAGTTATGATGGGAATTCAACAGATATCCCCAATTCGGCCAAAGTTCATTGACCCTAAATGACCTTTGACCTTGGTCATGTGACGTGAAACTCACGCAGGATATTCAGTGATACTTGATTAACCTTATGTCCAAGTTTCATGAACTAGGTCCATATATTTTCCAAGTTATGATGACATTTCAAAAACTTAACCTCAGGTTAAGATTTCGATGTTGATTCCTCCAACATGGTCTAAGTTCATTGACCCTAAATGACCTTTGACCTTGGTCATGTGACATGAAACTTTAATAGGATGTTCAGTAATACTTGATTAACCTTATGGCCAAGTTTCATGAACTAGGTCCATATACTTTCTAAGTTATGATGTCATTTCAAAAACTTAACCTCAGGTTAAGATTTGATGTTGACGCCGCCGCCGCCGTCGGAAAAGCGGCGCCTATAGTCTCACTCTGCTTCGCAGGTGAGACAATAAAAACCAGGGTTTAATTTAAACCCGAGTTCAGAATACGGGCCTATCTGTACAAATGTCATATATCAGTTGCTGTGTAACCCTTGTGGTATTGATGGAGAAACCTAAATAACATATGATTTATCATCCAACACTGAATCCTTTGATTTGATATCAAATATATATGACATAGCTTAAACTAAGGGCACTCTGATGGTCTAGTGGTTATGACACTGATCTAGTAATCCAGAGGTCGTGGGTTTGAGTCCCACCCTGTCTGCCTGTGAATAACTTATCAATGATCTAATATATTTCTCTGGGATCAGGCATGGCAAATGCAACTGTCTAATTAACTTCAGAAACTGGAATATAACCATTTCCCTTTTCACTTATTTCACCCACCAGCATGGAAATTTAATTTCTGTATGATAATGGCCATATGCAGCTTCTCATGACCCCCCCAAAAAAATAATAATAATAATAATAAAATAAATGAATAAATAATAATGATAATAATAATAACAAATAAATAAAAAAATTAAAAAAAATATTTACAATACTTTCACTTGTTTATACTATGCCAGAACTTACCAAGAAATGATAAAAATACACCTTGATTTCAAAGATCTTCTATAAAATTATCACTCGATTCAAACACAAAGTTTGGATTTAAGGTGTAGTGAAAATGTAGGAAATGTACCACTAAAGGGTTCATTACCATCCTGCCTGTGGGGAATCTATTGGTAGGACTATGTAATTCCAATGCTGTACACGGCACACACACTCTAAAAAATCATTAAAATATCACCCTTTGGATCAAACATACTAATTTCCATACAGTTGCAATTTATTTTTCATTAGTAACTTGGGAGCCAATTTTGTATTGACCAGAGTGCTCGAAAAATTGAATTTTGGGCATATTTTTGTGTACACTTTCTGTTGGTAAGTAATATGGCAAGACAATTGTCATTTTTCAATCTCTATTTTTAATTAAGAAAATATAATTTAAGAAACCAAATTTACTTAAGAGCCAAGTTATATGATGAATAGCTGTAATGGAAACTGACAGTGTAAAAAAATCAAGCATTTGTCCCAAAGAAAAAGAGAAAATATGCCAAAACATTGCCAACAATATTTCACCACACAGGGAGTAGTAACAGAGAACAAGGTTATATCATAACCTTGTTCATAGAATGAGTGAAAATGTACATGATTTCAAACTAACCTGATTTGATTTCAATAAGGGTGTTGGTATCGATCTGACTGCTTGTCTGCCCAGTGAATGGCACCCTCAGGGGGGTTATAGTCGGGACACAAACTGCTCCTGCAGAGGGCATTGTGGGATATTTTCTCCTTTGCTAGCAGCCACCAAAAACTGAAGAAATTCAAAAGGAAATAAAAAAAAAGGTTAATGATGATATTAAATGTTAATAGGGTTCTATTTGTTTCTGAGAATCTCCAAAACAGTGGAGGGATCACCTAGTAAGAGAGAGAGGTCGCTGGCACTAATGCAAAATCATTTTGTTTTTGCTAGCGCGGAACACATGTCATGATCTATTCGCAACAAATCAATATGCACGATTGACTTTCACCATCATGATGACCCACAAGGCTAAATGAATACACTTCTACTTTCTAGTATATTGTGCCATATCTCATCATATTTCATGATTTCATATGACTGAGCCTTAATTCGGATCCTTCCAGTACCTGACTTCACACCATTTCTTTGATCTTGGACTAAGTTTTGGATTCATTTTCCTCATCAGAAATAGGACAGGGCAACCAGGGAAGTGGGAGTTGCGCGACAGCCGAAGTAAGTCACTGCTTTTCCCCTTTCATTTTATTTATTTAAGTTTATTTTTCCTGTTTTGGTGCATTTCAGGCCAAAACTGAATAAATTAATAATCCTTATTTTGGTAGTACAGTTCTTTTTATATATTTTTATGAAATAAAGACGAAAATCAATGAGTCCCATTGTGGGGATTTTTGCATTGTTAACCCCCTAATGCCAATGGTGGCTGCACGATAGCGAGCTGTCTGCGACTGTGTTGTACGAGGAGAAATTGAAATTTTAAAAAAAAAATTTAACTCCTCGAATTCGAAACAGACCTTGCTTTCCTTTCCCATGTCTGTTTTGGCAAAATTTACCCTACTAGTTTCTTTTTCAACACCATTTGAATCTATCTATAAAATCTCACTCATCCAACCAATTGAAATTTATCTATTTTAACGTTAAGTCATTACGGTAGGCCTGCCCCTCTCTCTTAGGTGATCCCTCCAATCGAATTCATGACATATTACAACTCACACTTCTCTACACTGCACAGAAATGATAACGTGGGACTGAACTAAACATTTCGCTACACTTCACGCTCCCACATAAAAAGGAGTAGTTTACACTCATTTTTGATTACCACATTTCTTAATACATTCAAACGAAAACTTTATAGCTAGCTTAGTCGTTTTCTTACATTTATATATGATTCTGTAGTAGAAAAATCCAACAATATGAGATAATATTTCGGCTTGAGTGATGATTTTCGAACAAAAAGCAGACCGATCTGTGGCATTCGTGACCTTTGGGTCACAATGGCCTCGTTCCTAAATATTTTCAAATCCACGTAATTATCACGTACGTTTCATGACCACGTATGTGTAATTGATGTGAACGAGGGTAACTGAAAGAAAACAAACTTTTTCGTAGCTTAGCAACAGTTAAACGAAGGAACAGGTTGTTCCGGCGAATATCCCGTATGGGTCGCGCTCTCATCTTGTTTGCGAAATGGATGATTGATATATAATATAGGGTTTATTTTCAGGCACATTACTGATTGTTATCAAAGTACAACGATTCAGCATATAAGGTGTTATCCCAGATCCAGGTCCCAGATACACATATGATCTAAAGTATACAACGCAATTAAGAAAGTGTCATTATTTCTACTTTTTTAGGGTGTATCATTAAAATAATAGATATACTTTTGATAAATCTTATATTGGTTTGCCAAACAAAAAGGGTCTCAAACAAAAAGGACTAGTGTTTTCTGTCTACAAAAAAATGAAAGCACCTCCTCCCTCCTCCTCCTCCTCTTCTTCCATTTCTTCTTCTTCTTCCATTTCTTCTTCTTCTTCTTCTCCTTCTTCTTCTGTTGCTACCTTTTTTGTAATACTGTTGGGTTGTGTTTTTTTTACTTTCTTTAATATATTTTGGCCCTTCTCTCTTCATAAGCCTTATTCGGTTGACATATTTTTCCTGGTTGATTTATATATATATCCACCTCCTTCTTTTCTTACTCCTTCTTTCTGCCCCTCCCTTGACCCCCCCCCCCCCTCCTTCTCTAGCTCCCCATCTCTGGGCTCTCTTTGCCCCCCCCCCTCCAAATCAATACTCCCTACCAAGAGTCAATAAAGACTGCCCCCGACATGTCAAAGTAATGCTGGTGGGACGTATAGAATTCGAAGCCATACACATGTTCTATTTACCTCTCTCTCCCTTCCCCCTCCATTCTCTCTCTCTCTCTCCTATTGAAGTTTGTGTACAGTAGTCAAGGCTTGCAGTCGAATCGGCCTATCATCCCTTCGCCGCGTATACAAATAAGATTTACCAGCATTCCGATAACATGTATTTTTGGAAGTCTGAAGTAAAATAAACAGCGATTTTTGTTGTTTGGGACGGTGCGGTGTCCACTTTGCAAGTAATTATGAAGAGGCTCGTCTGAAGATAACACCTTGTGTATACATATACACCATCGGGAGAACTGTCTTGCAACTGGATGTCATGTCCATATAGGCTGCACAAGAATCGAACAAAATATATAAAGTAAGTTTTGCAATCTATGAATTCATGGAAATAATGTTATTGCATTTCTAATCATTGTCATAATATTTTTAAGGGGACGGTAGGGTTTTCGAGTTCGACGTTGACCTTTTGGCGGTGTTGTTAGCATATAGCCCCATATAGCATCAAATTTCAAATAAAGTGCTGAGAGGGATTGAATCATTTTTTAATGCAGATTGTGGATGTTGTATGTAGGAAAAGTAATCAACAGCAGCAACACATGGAAATCACCCGATGTCATGTTTGTTTCAAGTTTATGACACTCACGCATACATTGCAGTATAGCAATGTAATATAAGAGTTTTTTTTCATATTGAATAGAATCATTGTTCCTTAAAACCTGTATTCACCGTACGCATAAATCAATTATTGATTGCACTGAATCGTAAAATTTGGGGTATAAAAGTTTTGTTATTCTGACAAAAGGGTATATTGCCAGCTGCATATTGTTGTCGGATAAAAGAGTTACGACAAAAAAAATCACATGAACTTCACGATGAATGATACCAAGTCTATTTCATGATGATATATCTGCCTACATGTCCCGTTGGGACGGGACAGAGATTTTATGTGATTGGTATTTCTCATTTTCTTTAAAAATAGTAGTAGAATGCCTATATAGGAATAGCAGTAGTATCGATTGTGGCAGTTGTGGTGGTGTACTACTACTACTCCTACTACTACTACTACTACTACTACTACTGCTACTACTACTGTTACTACTAGTACTACTACCAAGGAGTTGGTAACTCCTTGCTACTACTACTACTACTACTACTATACCGGTATAGTAGTAGTAGTAGTAGTAGCAGCAGCAGCAGCAGCAGCAGCAGAAGTAGTAGTAGTAGTAGTAGTAGTAGTAGTAGTAGTAGTAGTAGTAGTAGTAGTAGTAGTAGTAGTAGTAGTAGTAGTAGTAGTAGTAGTAGTAGTAGTAGTAGTAGTAGTAGTAGTAGTAGTAGTAGTAGTAGTCATAGGCGGCGGAAGCGGGGGGCATCTGTCCACCCTAAATTTTAGGTGGGGGGGACGGCAGCTGTAGTAGTAGAAAATATATATAGTCATGATAATAGTATGCAGTATGGCTAGGTAGTATGGTCATATAATACAGGGGCCATTCTGTGACGGAGTTATACGATGTTTATTGATCTGTTTGCATTTAACAAAACACCCCAGTCCACCCTGGATATGTATGTCACATCATTACAATGTCCAGGTAATCGATATATCATTGATTACTGGAAACAACAGCCAAGCCTTTATATCTTCCATCGACGTGCTCCATCATATATGGTCGACTTAAAATTAGAGGAGGCGCAATGGGATATGTTCCATATATATTTTCACTATCACAAGAATCAGATTCTTTAAGAATTTATGCATCTTAATAAAGAGGTAAACAGTTTTAAATTATAGCGTATTCCACCTAAAAATATTGTCCTTCGAGGGCAATTCAATAAAGTGATTCTCATTTTTAATTGTACGTCCGATCCAAATTTTCGCGTTTAAACTTCGCTTATATAATCATAGAACTGTGTAACATTTACAGATATATGGTTTTACCACGAACCAAAAATTGAGGCAAGGTAAATCACGGCATGATTGTGAAACCATGGTTTTAGACGAAATGGTTAAATCGGAGTGAAAATATATAATATTACATCACCATAACTATATTGTTACCACGGTCTTACATTTAAAAATCATTGTTTTAAAGTGGTCAGAGAAAAACATTTTCTCTGATCTTCCACATATTCTTTGACTCTTTCTCTTTATCCCGATTTTAATTCTTTATTAAAAACTACATCCTTATTACGTATTTTGTGTTTTACTTATTTAATGGTTAATTGAATTTATGTCGATGGTTCCCCTACTAGCATACATGTACTTAGGGGGGGGGGTGGTCAAGTGCCCCCCCCTGCATTATTTCGGTGACTTTTTAAAGAGGTTTTCCAGCTAAGCCACTAAAGTGAACGATCCCCTCCCTCCCACTCTCCTATTAAAGATAATAACGCGTAATACATTTATTCATTATCTTTACAGTAAAATGGCAATTCTGACCATTTCATGACGTCACTCGCATGGCTGGTACAACGATCACCATGCCTCAAGTACGATACTACCATCACGGTCGCTACTATCGCCCAGCTCGGTCGATGCCCCTCCTTCCTCCACTATCGCTCGTACCAGCGGTCGACACATCCAGTCACCATAAACTGAACCTGGGATGCCATGACGAAGACGAGGCGATCGCTAGGCGATGGAGAACGACGAGGGAAAAGGAGTTTCGGTGGATGATTCGATATATCGGCGAAAGTTTAACGGGAGAGAATATCGCCGATATGAGATTCCTATGCAGAGGTAATTGCTTGTATTGTATGTATTTTTACTTTAAACAAGCTGTGCCCCCTCTAATTTTGCATGTTGTACCGCAGCATACGGGAGATGATCCTATCGTCATCCCTGGATAAAAAAATGGCCGCGCATTGAAGGACGAAGTCTAAAATTACAGGGGGGCGAAATCAGACGAAATGGTATATCGACGAACCGGTATACATGGTACAGAAAACAGAAGAGGAGAATGTTTATACACCACGCGGGGGACAACTAACTGTTGATTGGACCCACAGAGTTGACCTATAGAGTTATATAGATTGGACCAAGGGTGACGATATGAATTAACGCTCTTTATACACCTTTACTATTAAAAGGAAAAAAATAGGAAAATTTTACGAAAAGCAAAATGATCAATCCCTTCCAGACACCCTCTGGTAGATTTGTATTTTATTGTTTAATCGAATGACGAAGTCTTGAATGAGGGGTGACGAGATTAGACGATGTGGTACGCAGACGAACAGGTACACAGTATGAAGTTTCTGTTTCTTTTTATTGTAAATCCCGTAGGAACTCGACAGGAGAGCTTTTTGCTGGTAGACGCCAAGCTGGTATATAACCGATTACATAGGAAACATTTTACGTCTAGGTTAATCAGTCATAGTGGCTGACGTTATAGACAACATATCTTGTTCTTGGGCATTTGTATCAAAGTGGAGACAATATATGGCAGAGTGGGGATTTGAACTCACAACCTTGCGACTATGAGTCCAATGCTCTAACCACTGGACCACATGGATATTGAATTGTTATGCTTCAGTCAAACGGACAGAACCAACTCCAGACCAACACATCTCTTACGACATAACCGATGACAGATCATCCGTCGTTTCGTTGGCATGACAAGCATTACAAATCATCCTTATTTAATGTTATCTCAATAATCTTGTTAATCATTTTCTTTCTTCTTCTTTTTTCCTCAGACCATGTCCAACCACCGGATGTCTTGCGGCAAGCAATGAAAGGAGGTCGACTGATGTCCATCCTGGAACGACATCGTCTTCTGGCCGAGAACAGTCTCTTCTTCCTCCAGACCCTCCTCTACTACATCGCCCGTCCCGACCTCTACGAACTCGTCCTCGAATACCGCACCAAGCGACAGAACGACATGCGGAAGATCGGCGTCGAGATCATGTATGATAGTAAGTACCGACAGGGGGCGTGGGGGAATGACCTATAGGTGACGTATTCTTTCCGAATTTAAGTTTATCAGGAGTGACCAGACATACACCTCTTATATTTTTCGGTCTTCTTTCTCTCCTTTTCTTCCACTTTTCCTTCTATTTTCTCTTCCTTTTTCTGGGTTTTCCCCTTACTAAAAATTGTGTCCGCCCTCGGCCCAATGATTGTAGTACTACCGGAGAGTACGGGTTACGACAGTTTGGTAAAAACAGTCGTCTCAGGGTATTTGCCTATTGGTGTAGGGGCGAATCAGGGTGTTCATAAGTATGAACATAATCATTTTCCGATATGCAACGAAATGGTAGGCCATCAAAAAGATATGCCAAGACATGCCCTTGGATATTTGTACATATAATTAAATATATTATCATTACTTCAAAGATATTTTACTGCAATATGATCATTGGGTATTATGTAGGCCTTTACAAAAAGTAAAAATCGACACGGTTTAATCCGACTGGAAGTGTCGCTGAGGTCTCACAATCAATGGATGACGAAAATAGGCTATTGTCATTTTTAAGGGAAATATTTTGGCATGCTTGTTTTTTTGTTTTGTTTGCTGATTTGAACAATCAACAAACGAAACCATCAAGATTCCCATGGAGATGTTTTTTTTCAAATAAAGATTCACCCTTTAAGACAGAAAATTATGTGTCTCACTAGAAGGTCAAAGACAGTTTTCTTAATGAATGAGGGCGAATTACTACTGCTGAGCAATAAATAAGAGACCGCCATCATATTATCAAGCCTAATTGCTCACGGTGCATGGCGGTCTCCTGGATTTGTCTAATTTATCATTTCGTAAATAAATAACATGTTTTGTTATTTATTTTGATTAGTTATATTACGAGCACAGTACTGTTGATTTGTTATATGTAATTACCCTCTGTACATTATGTTGCGTTGTATATCTCTGAAATGTCTGATGTAAATGCAGAAATAAAATCAGATCTAGGAGCGCATTAAGCACCTGCAACACTGTTAAAAATATTGGGTAAAATTTTAACCAGCACGGGGTTAATTATGTGTCCAACCAATTCAGGGCAATATTTTACCCAGTGAGGGAAGCCTGTTGTCCAGTAAGATTTAAAAAAATAAGCAGCAATTACTGTAGAATGGCCAACATTTTCATCACACTGGATAAATAAAAATACTCAAAAGAAATGCCCAATGTTGGTTGGACACATAATTACCCTCATGGAGCATTTTTACCCAATATTTTTTTTTGTTATGAGTGAAGGTGGATGGTTATGTGCGCTATTATAAATACTCTATGCTATCATTGCAGTATTCTATGATATCTTTTACAGTGTGTAAACCCGACGACAGGGGCATCTCTATGACCAAAGAACTCAAGTCGTTCCGGAAGAGCCTCAAGCCTCGATCACGGTTCAACACTGTCGACATCCAAACCATGATGAAAAGGATGTCAGCTCTGAAGGCGAAGATGAAGTCCAAGCTCCCGAGGACCATCGACCACGGGTACACAGACTCCGTGATGACCTCGGCATCGATGAGCGATGATAGTGAATGGACGGATGTCGATACGGACGATGAGGGTGATATCGATGAGCTTGATGATGGGGATTCTCGAGGCGACACAGAGGCAGGGAGAATAGCGAATCTTCCGCAAATTAGTAAGACACTGGATGGTGCGATTAAGGCCAGTGGAGAGGAGTGCGATGGAAAAGAGAGTGTGCGATTGCCGAAAATCGTTCCGAAGAGGAAGGTCGAGGTCGAAATAAAAACTGGTCGCGATGGCGAGGACGATTCGGAGGTTGACACCGGCGATGGAAAAAGCACTGTTGGAAGTAGCCAGTCGGGATTTGTTGAGGATTTGTTAGGAGTGGTTCGCATCCCTGGACCTGTAAAGCCGATCTATAACTTCACCCACAGGTCTAACGAGTTCCTGGACTTGAAAATCAACGGCAAGCAAACGTATAACGACGATGACGTCATCGCGTGTGTCCGTGACGTCAACAAGGTAACAAGTGGCCGCAGCAATGATCTCGACAAAGCTAATAAGAACGATGCCGATTTGGATGCCCTTTCGATAACGCAGGCAAAGAGCCTTACAACGACGGCAGTCAAACCCGTCCCCATGAAATTCAAAGTGCTTCGACGGAAATACCGAATGGAATCCCCTGGCCGAAGAGCTCGGAGAATCGTTAAGAGACACAAGCCGCCGAAACCTCTACCCCAGATCAAACCAGAAATGACCGACCACAGTGGTCTCAAATCAGAAATGCCCGACCACAGTGTTCATCAATCGAGCAATTTAGCCGAATTAGCCCAGATTAAGAGAACGCACAGCATACCAAAGCACCTGCCACAGCGAGTGAACTTTCTTCCCGATATCTACGACAAATACGCCCGGAAATCCGTGTCCACGGCGTCGACGAAAGTGTCGACAAAAACGCCGACGAGTAGAAAGAGCAGAAAAAGATGAAAATAATATATCTTTATTAATTTGTGTGCTTATATTAATTGAAATTTACTACATCAACATCCGTGGATCTTTTATATATCGAGATTTGTTATCCCTTTTTATATCATTGTTGAAAAGGGGTTAATCCATGATTGACCATTCTGCAATTTCAATATAGATTTTCTTTAAAGACTTGCACAGCCATGTTAGCATCCATATGTTCATTTATTTCATACAAGATTCAAGAGCAATGTTAGTAGATGATCTATCTTGTGATAAAGGCCGTTCCGGGAATCGAACCCTGAACTTCCATGATGTAGTCGAACGCCGAAGACCACTCGACCACGGCACCGGCAGAAACAGATGGAATAGGTACAACGCACCCCCCCCCTTACCCCAGAACACATCAAGATGATCTATGATCCAAGTTAGGAAAACGTTATATTTTTTTTGGAAAAATATTGGGTTGAAATTTTTTATAACTATTTCATTTGAGATGATTTTATAATACTTGAAGATCGGAGTTATAGTGTGGTACGGTATGTCACTGACACAGCTCCCGTAGGACTAGCGTGCCAAAATTGATTTTTTGGTTGTTTTGGCTTCAATAGGGTCCCCTTAGACCAAAAACGATGGGGGTCAAATTTTCAGACCCTCCATCCCTTGTGGGGGGTCCTTTTTGGCGCCATATTGGCCTGTACAAAGCCCAATAGGATAATCCATTGCTTTCAACCTTATTTCTCACTTTTCTTTGCCAATTATAACTTAAAGTTGTCTGAGGTGTATGAGAATGAATATTTGATGATGTTGTGATGTCAATGTTTTTTAACTTTTACCATACGGGGGCGGACTTTACGAAAAATGCCCCAAAATTGTAAAATATTGCACCCAAAATATTATTTTTCCCTTTTTTGGCACTAAGATTAGGACAAAAGGATTACAAAATGAAATGAATATGTCTTGTTATACAATCCAACAACAGAGGAATATATCACATGTAATGTATATCATTATTTTTGGTCAATTGATGTAAAAATCACCCCCATTTCAGGATTTTATGCAGTGAAAACCTTACTACAACACTAGAGGGCGCCATAACTTATGATAAGCACTTCCCTAAAAAAATCAAATTCAAGGCATTGTAATTTTATCAAAAAAATTGGAAGCTGACACATTTCAAGAGCAATTATTTCCAATGCCGATTCATAGTATGGGCATCTAATTTGTTTTGATTCTCGCCCCCCCCCCAACGGGGGAATATAAAATACCCACTGTTATTTACAGGTGGACATGTAATATCCATCAAGAATATGGTTTCATGTTTAAACCATGATTTTTAAAGTCAGAAAATTAGTTACAACCGTTCGAGTGTTGTGGCCCAGTTGATTGGTCTTTTGACTTTGAAAGGGTCGTGGGTTCGAATCCCAGCCATGGCATAGTTTCATTCTGCAAGAAATTCATCAACATTGTGATGCACTCAACCCAGGTGAGGTAAATGGGTACCCGGTAGAAATTCTCTGAATGCGCGAAGGAATTCCTTGAATGCTAAAGCGCCTAGGCAGCCCATCTAAGGCAGGGTAATAATAATAATGGCAAGGCCCGCTGGGAGAACAGTTTTTAGAACTGAAGTAGCTTTCCTAGGTAAATATACCTATATTATTAATATTACCATATCATAACAAGGACAGTCATTGGTCTATGTCGGAAAATCCAAGATGTCGTGAAGAAATCTGAGTCTAAATGCAGATTTTGGTAGATTTTTAGTATATTATTCCTAAGGTCAATTAGTACTAACTACTGTTGAAAAACAATGTAAGTTCGGAAGTTCTCTAAACATCACATGTTATTTCAATAATGAATATGTGCATATGTGCGTGCGTGTGTGTGTGTGTGGGGGGGGGGCTAAAATTATATTTTATGTGTTTTTTCTGTCTATCAGTAATTGGAAATTAGCCGAGAAGTACATAATTGACAATTCGAATAGAAGTCCTTTAATCGTAAATTGTACTCTAGAACGAGTTTGAACAGTTTAAACAAGTGTTTAAATCTTAAACAACAAAGTTTAATTTTCAGTATCTAATCTTCAATAAATTAAACAAGATTGTTTAAACTGTTAAACAACTACTGTAAGGTTCATATAGTAAACAGCGTTGTATAATATCTTAAACAGCGTTTTTACTGTGTAGGGGATATGGTTGGTAGGATGCTCGTCCAACTTGAAGCCTTCAGATATAGGCATTTTAGCTGTCTAGGGATGATAAAACACCATAAAATAATTCATTGTTTAACCGGGCGCAAAATTACTAATACTCTTGATTTTAGTGGGTCTCGATATAGGTGACCCCCCTCCCCCTCAGGCAATAGGTGAGGGTGGGGAAAATTGGAACCCTATCATTTCGTGATAGATTGGACCCAAGTGAATCCAAAAAACCCCACAATTTTGGCACAAAAATCCTGCAGGAACTGTGTCATGATATACCGTACCACACTAATATCATCATGATAAGTTATGGCGCCCTCTAGTGTTGTAGTTAGGTTTTCACTGCATAAAATCCTGAAATGGGGGTGACTTTTACATTAATTTACCAATAATATTCATATAAATTACTTGTGATGTATTCCTCTGTTATTGGACTGTACAACAAGACATATGCACTTCATTTTGTAATCTTTTTGTCCTAATTCTAGTGCCAAAAAGGGGGAAAATTACATTTTTGGGGTAATATTTTACAATTTGGGGCATTTTCGTAAAATCCGCCCCACTTATGGCAAAAGTGAAAAAATATTGACTTCACAACATTATCAAATATTCATTCTTGTACACCTCAGACAACTTAAAAATAAAATTGGCGAAGAAAAGTGAGAAATAAGGTTGAAAACAATGGATTATCCTATTGGGCTTTGTACAGGCCAATATGGCGCCAAAAAGGACCCCCCACAAAGGGAAGGAGGGGTCTGAAAATTTGACCCCCATCGTTTTTGGTCTAAGGGGACCCTA
Organism: Lytechinus variegatus; assembly: GCF_018143015.1. Classification (NCBI taxonomy): domain Eukaryota; kingdom Metazoa; phylum Echinodermata; class Echinoidea; order Temnopleuroida; family Toxopneustidae; genus Lytechinus; species Lytechinus variegatus. The sequence continues at coordinate 4,832,153 of NC_054758.1, read as the reverse complement.
TTGAAGCCAAAACAACCAAAAAATCAATTTTGGCACGCTAGTCCTACGGGATGACACACCATACCGCACTATTACTGCAAGTCTTTATATCGGCGGTAAGGCAAGGTTGACTTGATATTTTCATCAGTACAATATTATAACTCTAATTTGTGTGATGTTTACCGCACTCCAGTCAATTATTCTCTGTTAAACTCATAGATCTACATAGTCCCATGTTTCAGCGCATATAGACTGATATATGTTTAGGGTATAGAAGAGCTTTAATGTTGCGTCATGATCTCAATAACTCCAAAAGCGTTGTTAGAATTATTTCAATATCTCAACTGGAGGTTGATGATGTTCATAAAAAACGCCTTAAGGCCACCGCACACCTTACGACTGTTCGACATTTCTGAAAATGTGAATGGAACATATCTTATTTGAGGTCGAAATTAATTGAAAGAATTCTAATATAACCATTTTGAAAGATTGCAAGCCTTTATTTTGGAGTAAATGCCAAATCAGTTTCAAATCGTAGCCAATCGTACGACTGATACGTCATTACGACTAGACATTTCCCATTTATTTTAGACAAATCCACGATTTCTATAAGAAATTAACTATCAGCCAATAAGATTGAGGGATTGCAGTAGCTATTAACTGTTATTTTAAAATTTGCTATTTTGCCATTATTTTTAACCGACTCCTGATCAAAGCGTTTATGCGCCATTTTTTTTTTTTACTCTAGAATCATGTTCTGAATTATGATTCAAATCATGATTCTGCAGAATCACGATCTCTCTTACTTAGATGCTGCAGCTCTCGAGAGGGGTATCCTGAATGATGTCGTAAGATGGCGATATAAGCCTAATCTTTCCTATCAAAATGCAGGTATAGTACAATCAAGTGCGGCGTTGAGTATTGGAGGAATCACCTAAGGTGACCTATTTTTTTCCTCATTTGGATCTAATGGGGGTAAAACATAGTTACAAAACCGAGGTGTCTCTTTAGATATCCTTTTTATCTTTTTTCTTTCTTCCTATTTTCTTTTCCTTTCCTAGGGCGATTCCATGCTAGAAAAATTAGCCATTTTCACAACATTTTTTTTTACTTTACTGTCCTAACGAACGAAGAACTTCAATTAGTTTAAGTACTACAGAGTAGACATGCAGAAAACTGACGACCAACAAAAACATGTCCATAGGTGAATTAGAGTTTAAAATTTCGCGTGTCGTATGGGACATTTCCGCGTCCCGTACGACACACAACATTTTCACCAATAAATTTACCCATTATCATTTTCTTTTTTGAGTTGGTTTTTAGTTTTTCCCAGGACTACCCACTATAACTTTATCATTTACAAACAAGAATATTTTATTGCTCAAGCATTTGGCTTGAAATTGTCAAAATGTCCCGTACGACACGTATGGAATCGCCCCTAACAGAACCAAAGTTGCGGCTACCCGATCTGCCTCTCCCATCTCTCCAGCATCGTCCACGGGTACAGTTTAACATATTAGAATCCCCATCCCTTCCAAACAATAAAATAATCATAATTTATACATTAACACATATAATTATGTAACCAGCTCGATGTAAAGGGTAAAAACAATCATCAAATAAACTGACTTAATCAAAATGCAATATCAACCATGTTAATTATGAACATATATTATTGTTTGAGTGACTAATATATTAAATGTGAATAAAAATGTTTTATTGGAAAATAATTTGAAGAGGTTTTCTGTCATTATTTTAAGTTTATTCTCAGTCAGTCCCTCCCGATTGGCTTGCGAAGCTTATGCCCCTAGGCATTGGGTTTGAGGTCCCATCCCCATAGCATGACATGTTCATGCTTACCTTTACTGGATTTGGGCTTTTATAAAAAAAAAAGGGAAAATGGTATCGGAAGATTTCTACATATTTATTTCATTTTTAAAACTTGCTTAACTCCGTCCTTGTATAAACCATATCGTTGCAGAAAAAGTTGAGGTACAACAGAACTTAGATATTCAAACAAATCCAAAATTAGATATTCATTTATTGATGACAACAAAGTTTTAAAAAGAGACCCTAAAAGAGCATCTCCGAGTCCACGTCGACCTAGGAGCAGAAGTGGAGACTGCGGAGTGATTGATGACTGGACATTATTTTATCCGGCAATCTTTATTTTATCCGAATGCAATTTTAAGAGCTAGTCTGCCTAATTACTCTGATCTCTTAGTGAGACTAATGGGGTGTTCCAAGAAACTTGCGATCAATTGCAAGTCAATTTTCGATCCCTAAATCAATGTCTTTCAGTTAATTGCAAATTAGTGATTGATTGCTAATTTGCTCCTTGAAACACGGAGTTTAATCTGATTTGCTACAGCTAACGTTGATCTATCAGTTGTAAAATTGCAACAGAATATTTGCAATCGATCGCAAATATTTTCTTGTAACACCCCCTAAGGAACTGCCTATTTGGAGTGTACTGTACATCTTTGTACAGTGGATTTAAGCTCATTTTATGGAGTTCCATCTACTTGACGAGATGGAAATAATTGCCATGTCGACTTAATACTGTGTCAGTCGACACATCGAGTAAAGTTTTCTTGGCAAGCTAACTCATAAAAATTATTTGCCAACGTTGTCATGGCGCGAAAAACGCAGGAGATTACAATAACATAAATTGCCATGACGACATTAAACATTTTATCAGTTGACTTTGGCAAGACAGTATCTCGATCACGATGTCGACGATAAGTCTATAAAATCAACGTGGCCAGCTTAATTGTAGATGGCTTCCGGACATTTTGGAGTTATCTGTGCGTCTTTTTATGTATTTTCTTTCAAAAGTTGCTAAAATTCACACTCATAAAATACAAATCTCACTCTAAAGTTAAGGAGTCACCCGAAGAGGGGTGCAATTAAATAGAGATTTAGTAGCTCAAGCAGGCAACACGCGCTCTTGACGTGACAGATTAAAAGACAAAAAGGGATAATAATTTGGCATGCAAATATAATACTTTACTATATACACGTTTGTAAATTAGCACATAACAATATTAAGATATTCATGAAAGACACACGAAGGAAGACAGTTCAAAACAGGCAAGCATGCAATAAACAGTGGTTTTAAAGACCAACTCTTTGAGTATATAGGTCCGTAATACTTTCTAATTATATACAGAGTTTGATAAAAGTCACTTTGGAGAAGTCCAGTGTTTTGAAGATAAACTATTATTTCACATAGTAGCGGTATTTCACAAGATCTGTTGCTGGAATGCCCATCTGTTTCTTCTTGTTATCTGTCGCCCTCGAGAAGAAATATCCGCAAGTTGGTTTGTACGTTGTGGCAAAAGGAGCGAGCGAGTTAAGGGCGACCAGTGGTATGTTCGAGTCTCGAGCCCTACCCAGTGAGGTGGGTGGCTTCTTTGGATGGAGAGAAGGGGCGTGGTCTGAGCCCTCATTGGTCGAGCGGGTTGATGACGTTTCCAGTCTTGGTAGAGTATTTGACGTTGACCTATATCGGCAATAAAACAAAGGGCAAAAGTAAAGATTCAATAACTAAATAATAATAATACGGAGGGTGAAGCTTACAGCAACAACAAAAAACCGTCCACCTGCCCCCCCTCCCCCCGACCACACCCACCTACGCCTCTGCATGTGACACCGCTCATAAACAAAACATTTTTTTATATTATTTGCACTACAATATGTCATACATGAATACTAGTGCAATCAAATGTTACTATTTTAACAAAATGCTTGAAACACGTGAAATTACACAGAATATCGTTTCTTTTGGAGCAATTTTAGCGGAAACCGACGCGGTATCATGCACATGTCACACACTTCTCTGATTACTCAATTGTGTTGACTGTGTAAAATCAATGTTTCATCATCGTCCTTTGGTTCAAGGTGATTGATATCGATGTTACGTTGAGCTTATTCTGTGATGACAACAATGGTGTCATTTACACAAACAATCAGTATTGATTAGTTCAAATGCCAACCCTTGTTTGTTTTCAATTACCATGAAGGGTGAAACAGATGAAGGGTCAAAAAACATACTGACGTTTTTAATCGAAATGGAGTAAAAAGTGGTATGGACAAAAAAAAAATCAAAATTTCAATAAAATTCATCAATTGATTAGGAAGACTATATGCATCTCCATTTTGTTTTCTTGAAAGAATAAATACAAGAAAAAGAGGCTAAAAGTTGTTAGATAACAAACAGTTCAGGTTGACGACGTCAATAAATTTGTTGTTTTTAATTAATTGTGAAGATGTTTAAAGCAAATATTTCGACCGCCAAAATATACAAAATTATTCGAAATGTTCTTAGAAAATGGGTTTTACTTTTGTTCATTACCAAACTCATCAATTTAAGACGGATCCATTTGAAAAAACCTGAGTTAAATTATGCATGTTGCGTCAATGCTGATGTTAAATACGTGTTGTTGTTGTTGTTCTTTTTTTTTTGGGGGGGGGATTGTTTGGGTTTTTGATATACACATAAAATGCAATCACATGTTGGTGGAATCTTTAGAATAGTCGGATCATAATTATATAGGACTATTGGAGTCATTCGGGGAAGGAGTAAATGGTTGAACATTATGTGAACATACGAATCATGAACAACATGAACACCCCTCTAAAATTTTGCCATTAATGTCTATGCATATACATTCCACCCTTATCTCTCTCTTTAAAAAGGGGGGAAAATGTGTTTGCAAAGTGAAAACTAAATGAAAACACAATGAACCAATAATTAATTAGAATATATAAAAAAGAAGGAAACGGCGAGGTTTTCTTACCTGTTGTCTTTAGTGATTGTCATGGCGTAGACGTTGCTCGGCCGAATGGGGGCAAGAACTTCTGTCGTTGTCAGAACCCTGGGACTCGAACTTTCAAAACTTGACGCTGGTTCTTGAATAAATCTCCTCCAAAATGCAGGATTTGGGAGGTTCCCCGAGACATACCGGTCTCCAAGCGGGACCAGGTCCCCCTTATGTGTCCCGTAGAATTTCTGGTTGATCTGCCCCTGAAAGCCTGAGTTAGGCATGATGGCGGCGGTGGTGAAGCAAGCGAGGGAGAAAGTAAACGGGTGTGATGTCGTCTGCAAAAGTTGGAATCAATTCCACCGCCAAATCGCTGTTTACTGCTCAAATCAAGTCGATTTCTGTCACTTTCTTTGCAAAAATAGCCCACTCAGTCAACTATGACAATCTTTCACTTATTATTCTTCGTATTTTGTTGTTACTTTTTACAATTTATCGATATTTTTAATGTTATTAAATGAAATGTAATTCTTTTGTTGACTTCTGGCTTTTGCTTAGCTCTTGTATTGTCCCCGGACTATTGTATTGTTAGACGCGCGCCCCACCAGACACAAAAGACATGCGCACAATGGCTTGTCTAGTTTCATTTCGGAGACCCTTTACTAAACTAGCAACCCGGTTATGTGAATATTTTGATTGATTTATCGACAAGTGAGATTGAAAGGAAACTGCTGTAATACCTACTTATTAATCTTAAATAACAGTAATAAAATGATATAAAAAAAATCATGTTTTTTGCAAGTGATTGCAAATCCTGGACTAGTTTCAAAATGCCCCGGAGACTTTGGCAAAAACTAGTAAAGTGCGGTGCCCTTTGTTGCTAGCGTAAGAGCGTATCGTTACTAGCTTATTATGCATGACTGGATCTCTCCTATTTTATTCTGTAGGGGGTACTTTGCATTTGAATAAGAGCGCTTTAATGTATAATTACAAACATAAATTTGCACAGCTATTAGGCCAACGCTTGGCCTTATGTTTTGTGAAAATCAGTGGCAAACAGATGGTGGGAGCGGGGAAAAGAAAACTCACGACCATGAGAAAAAAAAAGAGAATAGGAATTATAATCTGTTATTATGTCAAAGTCTATCACAAACTTTGATTTTTGAATACAAGTGTCAAAGTTTGTGCTCGCTTGCTTCGCTCGCTGGTAACATTTTATAAATTTTGCCGGATACACCTGTCCATATCTGGCCCATCAAAATTTTTGGCTCCTTACGCCACTGGTGAAAAATAAAATGAAAATGTCAATCAAGCATGGATATTTTGCGTGTGTGGAATTTTAGGAAAATATTGCTTTACACTTTCACTCTTAGAGATATACTATATTTTTATAATTATTATTTTCAACAAGTAGCACCAACCAGATTGATATTTTCAGTGACGTAAAATACCATTTTGTTGTTGATTTTGACTTTGTTCTCTTTTTCACTTACATCATATTCTCACTTACAATTAAAAGTGAGAAATACCCACACCAAAATGATCAGACAAAAGAAATGTGGGTAGAGTTCCAAATTTTGAGTAAACATACTTGACATACTCTAAATGAAAATTATGAAAAAAAAATAATCTTGCTCCTTTGGTCAGCCTAATCTTTAACCCCCCGAAAAGTCTACATTGAAGATAAAAATTGTTTTGTTTCCCTATTTAACGAGGTGAAATACATTAATTTGACGCAGTTTGACTGATATTTAGAGAAAATCATCATAATCATAATAAGAAAGTGAAAGATTCTTCCCCGATCTTATAATAGAATATGCCAGTGCAAGCGCGTTTAGATTTTCGGGCATTGTTTACGTCATCAACGTATGCCGATAATTTATGCAAACTCCATGGGTACCTAGCGCGCAAGCGCGCACGATACACTACCCAATAAATTATGACATCACAATTTTTATCATAAGTTAATAAATCGGTCTTGCCTGAAATAATACCGATCGCGAAATGCTGGGAACAAAAGTCATAACAACAGAGGGGAAAATGAAAAGACTGCAAAAAGAAACATGATCTGAAACAAAAGCTTAAAATAATAAAGAACTCTGAAGTAAGTAAACCAAACAGAAATTTGAAAACAATAACCTGGGGACCATAAAGGATGCTTGCTGTTCCGGCAGACGTTCGAACCTGGGACCCACCGGGCCCTCCCATGTACACCGCCCTAGTCTCCCGTACGGTGCAATCAACTGATCTGTTTGGGCCATACGGGGAACCGAAACAGACACAACAGAGTATCGCGTGAGTATTAAATTATTTTTATGCCCTCGTTCTAATTATCACCTTTGATTGTTTACTTGTTTTCCGGCTATCGACGAAAATTTATTTTCAATTTGTATAATTGGTATAATCAGGGGCGGATCCATGCAGGATTTTTCAGAAAGGGGGGGGGGTCAACCAAAAATTAAGGGGATTTCATTTCGTCCACGAAAAATTTTGCCAAGGAAAAGAAACAAAAATCTTCACTTTCGAAGGGGAGGGGGACACTTTTGTTTTAACGGCATTTTTACTTTTTGAATTTTGATTGTTTTGAGAGAAACATTGAAATAACAAAAAAGAATAACTTTCGAAAAGCAAGTTGTTCCCAAGCCAAAAATCCTGGGGAGCGTATCATCAGATCTGACAACTTTCTTTGATTTTGATTGGTTTAGAAGCCAAGTTACCTTAGTAACTGTCGGATAAAACATTCGACTGGTACTTTTATGAAACGCTCTCCGGGTCTAGCCCCTGTTAACGAATTATTGAATAAATGGTGAAAAAAAAAATTGTCACCCTAACCCTCTTTCTCTCTCCCTCCCTCCTTCAACATTAAAACGAATACTACATGGTTTTCAGTAATGCATGAAAAATACATGATGAAAAATAACGTAAAAATAAACTGCGATCATCAGTTTATTGTTGAAAATACATGAAACAAATGGTTTAATAAAAAAAAACATTCACAGATATTTTTTACAAGAACCACAACTTTAAAAGAAGATTTGGCATATTAGCTTTTTATACATGATAGGTAACAGAAATTTGTACATTTTGATAATAATCACTTTACACTTTTTGTGATTATTATATATCAGCATCACCATTTCCATTACTATTCTAATCATTATTTTTTTATATACGAAATTATTGTTATTACTATCATTACTATTATCTTTATCACAATTTATCATCATCAAAAAAAAATTATAATCATCATCATTATTAACAATGCAGTTTGATAACATCATCTTTACCACACCATTCTTTTCGTTGTTTTTGCCTTATCCTTTTCATCATAAACATCATCATCGCCAATATTATAATCTCTTATGATTGTCCATTTTTTTACTTCATATCAAAATGAGAAGTCTTTATAGTTTGAATAGGGAGAATAGAAGAACAGTAGAGAAAAGTCACATACATTTTGTTCTGTGTTTGCCTAACATAGCATTATGATATTGCATCCACCTCCTACCAGGCTGATAATAGACTTCTCCGGACCATAATCAGAGTCCTGAACGAACTTATTATACCCAATTTTGCTCGTATACTAGTAATCAGCCAAAGAACAAACAAGACATGGCCGTACACAGCGGGGGGGGGTGGAGCAGAAATTTTGAAAATTTCAACAAAAAATCACCAAAAAGAGTGCACGAAATATTTCAATCTCACTTTTTCAAAATGCAAACGTGCCCCAATGAGAGCTTCGGTCCCTTCGCTTCCTCGCGTTGGAATTTCTTTTAAAAAAATAAGCATCTTGTCCCCCCCCAAAAAAAAGGAATTCCTGCGTATGGCCATGAGTGAAGATGGGTAATTTGATCAAAATATCTTCATAGAATTTTGAATGATATTGGCCTCCACCATCTTATGCCATAATACGCTGTTTCATCATAAAACAATGTACATTATATACACAACTTATAAGCGAAAATATTTCAAACGTTTTTGTTGGCAGTACCTAAACCACTGTTCATATTATTCTGTTCAATATGTTCATTATGTTCATTTTTAAGACGATTTATCTCATAGGCGGTGCAGAAACGTTCAGGTACCCAAATTTAGGGGGAATCCCCATCCTCATTTTTCGATGCTCCGTCGTCCTTGTGAAGAAATAGCCGCACGTCGGTTTGCCGTACGAAGAAAACGGCATCAGCGTACTGTGGACCATGCCACGCCCAACGCTCGGTAGATTAAGGCGTGGCTGCGAAGATGACGCGTACACTGCACTGCTCTGATTGGCGAAACCCGACGAGTTCAAGGTTGGAAGTTTGATGCTGTGTATTTGGGTGATCTGGGTACTCCCCTTTGACTGTTGCCATGGTGATTGGGTGGAGTCTTGGTTGCAAAGGCTGATGAGATGCATGATGTTGTATTTCTGGTCGCCATACGTGTTTTGGGCGTAGTCGATTTTCGGTCTGAGATCTAAAGTTGATAGTGGCATGTTTGCTATGAAGTCTGCAAAATGTAGAGGGAAACAAACGAAAATATAAATTATTATAACGTTAATTCTAAAAAATATATAACAATAAAAGCGCTTAATATTTTGTGTTTCTAAGCGCTTTACATTGTAATCATTATTGCCCCGGTCATCGGATTCTCCACTCCCTGGGGAGCACACAAGAGTTTCAAGAATCAATAGCTTTCCTTACTACATCATAGGCTTTAGCATCTTTTCGGGTACCATTTTAACACCTGTGTGGAGAGTGGCAAAGTCTGGATTGGCACCTTGCCAAATGATGCTAGACTACGATGGGATTCGAACTCATGATCCTCTGATTACAAGGCTTCCACATATTTTACTTATCAACTAGTATACAAAATTTGGGGGGGTGCTCGTATGGAATATCCGAGATCCGCGGTTGTTGTAAAATTTGGTGTGTAATCATGGAATTGCCTGTAAGGTGTCTTTTGTTTCATAACGACTAGTCTGTTAAAATCGAACTTTTTTAATCACCTATTCCTGATCACTGTCAGTTATTTTATTCGATTTTTGGTCTACTCTTCAAACTTTGGAAATCAGGGAGATACACCCCTCCTATCGCCGCCTATTTCACTGATATTCTTAACTCGAAAACATTTGCTTCTGCGGAAGGTCAAAGGTCAATTTCAATGTTAGCTTAACAACTTATAGGGCAAAGTATTCATCCGGATCAACCATATAAATTCTACATTTTAGACTTTTTCATCCTGTTTATTAGATTATGAGAGAATAGCACACTCATACACTGGTGCACAGATGGGGGGCATAGGGGGCCCCAAAAGTCAAAAGTTTCTCGTCACGAAAAAAGGGAAATTAGAAAGAAAATATAAAGAGAAATGGTAATTGTGATCCTAGCCTGATATGTAAAAAAAAATCTCCGGGAAAAATCAATTCCAAATTTGAGGTCCGACTTTTTTGCTCGCTTCCTTCGCTCACTCGAAATTGTGTAGAAATTTTGCCCCACATGCCGTGTTTGATCCCACAAAATTTTTCGAAATCATACTATTCACACATAATTCACGATATGGGACTGATAATAAAAATGATTGAAATGAATGATCATAATATGATGAAGAGTTGTTATTTTTGTCCAATTCCATACTAGCTTTTAGCTAGTTCACAAACTTTAATTAATAATTGTTGAAAGCTGGGGTAAATACAGAAGCTTTATATAAATTGTCATACTCCAATATCCATGGCGAGTCTATAATCGAGTATTTTTATTCGATTGAAATAAAACAGCGAAATTGTAAATGTTTGACATGTAATTAAAATGATTTGTTATCAGAAAGTTTGAATAATCAGTATAGAAATAGCTCTTCCCATAAGAGGTAGTCTTGCCATTCCCAGTTGATAAATTCCTGAAGGCCTATACATACCAGGCTTGTGGTCCTTCTCAAGTGGTATAAAAGAAGATTAAACTGATGAGTCCAACTCGAATGTATGATAAACAAAATCACATGTAGACCGAACAAGGCGTCTTGAAAATCATGAAGCCTTTCAACTACAATCCACAGCCCATACCAATGCACTTTATTCGATGACTTGACGATGGCAGTAGTAATATGAATTTAGTCCATGAATTTGTAGAAATGGTTGATTTATTACTCCTTGAAGTTATAGTTGTATACTTTAATGGAGATTTCGTGTTGTTGTGTGGGACTTTGCCGCTACACCACACAAATACTATTTTAATGCGATTGTTCTAGGTTTAGATAGTCAAAGAGTTGTAAATATACACCGCCACTTGGTAAAGTGAGGACTTTGGAATGGTATGTATTATTGATCGGTGTGCTAAGTACTCTGATTGTGCGATTTCACAAGTGGCGGCATACAGCTCGGAAAGCTTGGGTGGTTACTGGGCGACCATTGAGTTTGGATTAAGAGTGGTGTAATTCATATCTTAGTGCTGGTGTGTGTAAATACATGCGTAAGATAGATGTAGAGATAGGACAACCAGTCTGGTTGGTAGAGTTTCGTGATTGCGCCCCTGGTATATGTGGTCTCGGGCGCGGTCTGTGCACCTGTGGTTTAATGGATCGAAGGAGGAGCCAAGGTTATAGGTTCAAAACAACATGCAATCAGTGGTACAAAATGATTTGAAACAAACCACAATCTGTAGTTACTCTGATTCTCAATTTGCTAGCCTATCAACTTATGATGTCCGAGTATGATCTGTGGCCAATATGATCAGTCTTTCTATATCACTAGTATAGCGGATCCGGCCCGTACTCCCCTTGAGAGGCATACAAAAAATTTGTAATGTAAATATTTCGTTCAACGCAAATGTCCCCCTCCCCCTCGAAAGCGATGGCTTTTTTTTCTTTTTTTTTGGGGGGGGGCTTGTCTAAATTTCCTCGGGATATTCCCGAGAAAATTTTGTCCCCCGCCCCCCTTTTGGAAAATCCTGGGTCTGCCCTGGTTAATATAATCTTTAATCAGAAGGAACCAGCACGAGGGTGATTATGTGTCCAAACAATTTGGGACAGTATTTTACCCAATGCGTGAAGCATATTTTCCTGTAAGGTTAAAAAAATAAGATATTACTTTAGAATGGGCAAAATTGTCATCACACTGGATAAATAAAAATGCCCAAAAGAAATGCCCATTGTTGGTTTGACACATAATTACCCTCACGGAGCATTTTTACCCAATACTTTTAGACTTTAGCTTTAACCTATAAAGGTTACGTTACCACTTCCTTTCCCTCTCTATTATACCAGAGAGGGTCGTGGGTTCGAATCCAAGCAATGGCGGGTTTTCCTTCTGCAAGAAATTTATCAACATTGTGCCGCACTCAACCCAGATTAATGGGCACCCGGTATCAAACCTTGAATGCACTAAGCGCTGTTGATAGAGTGGTACGTAGCTCGAGCTAAAGTCAGCTCTTGTGTCATCTAGCAAAGATGCTGTACAAAATCCATCTATTATTAATAATCATTATTATTATCATCATCACTTTTTTCTCTTCTCAGTTCTTCCTCTTCTTCTTCTACTACTTCTTTTCTCTCTCTCTCTCTCTTCTTGTAAGGAGGGTAGTACCTTGTCCCTTTATCAACTTCGGCACCGTCCAAAAGTTGACAAATATTTATAGCACTTTATCTGTTTAGTTCATCATAACGAAGCCCTTTGAATCTTTAATCATCCATTACTCAAAACCGCATTGAATATAAACACAAGTGACAAAAGATTTGCGTTACTTGCATCTCACAATAAATGCTTAAAATGGACCTTTCACATTTTGATCCGATCAAGCCGATGGTGGTGGTGCTATTTTACGCAGTGCGACACGGCATTTGGTGACGAAATTATAATGCACCTGTGTGTTTCCATTTGGAACTTGCAGTGTCGCTTTTCGTGATTGGAAGAGCAAGTATTTGTCCTCATCGGTGCTGAAGCTATGGTCTTGTTTTAAGACATCAATGTTATTAACTACTTTTGATATTAGACTAGGAATTAAAAATGTAACCCGCATGCACACCCAATTGGACAGTGTGAACATGTCTTGGCGTATAAAATAACATCTGCTAGTTCGGAAACCCCACATCATGGGGGCTAATACTTTTCCCCTCTTTCTTTTCTTTTTATTACTTACACTTAAAAAAAATCGCAGATATGTTTTTTGAAAAAGAAAAAATCTTTAAATATCTCAGGTTCGTAAAAGGCTAGCTGCTGGTCGATTTTTCAGGGATGGCGTTACGTAAAAAGGAGCTGCCTTGCTGAAAAGATTTCATCGATTACGACGTATTTTCTGTCTTATTAGACAAAAGACAGACGTCAATATTTCTTGATCCCCTTTTTATAAACTCCAATACTTCTGCCATCTTTACCCCTCTTGATATCACTTAAAGTAGGCTTATGATATTCAGGACACTGAAGTGTTGCAGGTTCGTTGTTTCGACAAAAGAAATTTCGTCATTACCTTTCGCGTCGATTTCGAATGAAAGACGCAGGACATACTTATCAAATTGATTTTTTATTCAGCACATTTCAGCAGGTTTATTTCATTTTTAGCGCGGGACCTACCTCACATTAGTTGATCATCAGTGAGGTCAATACCAATATTCATCCGTTCAAATCCAGGACACACTGGATAAGTTGTGATTGATAGTAACAAAACTTTCTTCGTCAACAGTATTTCTTGATGTTCGGGTGTGAATCAGAGACTTCTTGTATTGTACCAGAACCATCTCCATATATCATGATTTTACTGCACGATCTTCCATCAATATGACTATTTTAGATGAGATAATGCCGTGAGGTTTGAAGCTTTTGGTCATGTTTGGCGCAAAACTGTGTATTCGAATCAGACACAAAAAGATGTAGATTGTGGAACTAGAAAAAGCAGATGATGACAGATATCTTATTAATTTGTTGGCGATCTTAACAGAGGATTTATTTTGTTTTTGCTGACATCATGGCGTCTATGACAATGCTGGATGCCGTTCAGGCAGTGCAAAGACGAAAATGGTAAATTTTTCAACTAATTTTTGTAACATGACTATTTATTAACAAAAAGGCGAAGTGACGCTCGTGGAATAATTGGCGGTGACAAGTTTGAACTTTCTGAGCTTTGCTTAGAGAGTGTTTTGAAGTAACCGACACGCCATATTCATACATTGAGAAAATTGTGTGATGTTAGTTGTGAAATGGTTTTGATGATGATGATGGTGGTGAGAGTGATGATGATGATGATGATGATGTTAATGATGATGGTGATGATGGTGATGATGATGATAATGATGATGATGATGATAATGATGATGAAGATGATGATGATGATAATGATGATGGTGATGATGGTGACGAAGATGATGATGATGGTGACGAAGATGATGATGATGATGAAGATGATGATGATGATGACGATGATGATGATGATGATGGCGAAGGTGAGGAGGAAGACACGGAGGAGGAGGTTGGTGACGACGAGAAGGGGAGGTAGATGGGATGGTATTGATAGAATAACTATTCGCCACAAAAATACGATGTTTCACTTCCTACGTTCCGGATTATCACACTGAAAAACATGATAACTCGTTAAGATAAAGATATTTTTCTCTTTTTTTCATTTATTTTTATTGACATCTCCATCTACTTTTCTTCTAATGATCATATTAACCATGCATCCAGGGAGTACCAGCAAGCAGTGCCTCCACTCGGCGGGAAGTACTGGGGAGAGAAGCTCACAGAGTATGGTGGTATTGGAGGCTACCCCTTCCATGGACAACAACGAGTTCGTGATCTCTTCGTCAGCCGAAGCCATAGGCATTTTGGCAGTGGCGTCACTAAGGCGTAAGTTGTTCTATATACTAATCTTTTTCCCGCAATTTCTTCATATGATTCATACAATGTAAAAAATATTGGGTAAAATTTCAACCAGCACGAGAGTATTATGTGTCCAACCAATTTTGGGCAGTAGTTCACCCAGTGCGGGAAGCATATTGTCCAGTAAGGTTAAAAAATAAGCATCAATTACTTTAGAATGGGCAAAATTTTCATCATACTGGATAAATAAATTGCCCCAAAAAATATGTTGGTTGGACACATAATTACCCTCATGGAGCATTTTTACCCAATATTTCTTTAAGTGTATATATGCTTACTTTCTGTTTCTACTTTGGTTTCCCTTTTTTCCTTCTCTGACATCATTGTAAGTTTCTTTAAATATTAACATGGCCATGATGGTACATTGGCCTTATAATTATCATCCCACATCCCAAACATTCACACATACATACCCACCCACCCACACACACACACCCTCAGAAAAAAAATGTTTCTCTTGGACATTTGGGACTTGCGGTAGATTGTTTTAGTTGCGGCTACAACAGGCCTTATATCAAGTATTGTTCGATTAATCGTAACTTATTCTGTTATTTTTTTTTCAGTGCGACGTATGATCAACCTTATAGAGTGACCGACCTGAGTAAAAGCGGATGCCGTATTAATGATGAGAGGTAATAGTTATTCCAATTCAACGATATATTCGTTTGGTAAAGAATCGTAGCGCGAGCATCCATTTTGAAATAATCTACCTATCTTAATATATACCATTATGATCAGAGGGACATAAGTTTTCATAAAATTTATGTTAAAAAAATTAACGGTTTTTATGCTACAAAGACAAGTATCTGGTCATTTTGACGAAAATAATCTGTCCATTGTGACACGAATATTGATTTTTTATCAAAATTCTATTACGTGGCCCGCTTATCAAGTATCTCTTCATATTTGAAAAAATGATATTTCGCACACAGTTGAATTTATAGGCCTACTATGAGGAGAGGTTGAACAACTCGGCTGTTGATAACTAAAATATGACGGACGCTGCTTTTTCAGACCATGGATTTACCTGCATAGGCGGCGGAAGCGGGGAGGGGACGTGTCCCCCCCAAAAAAATTGAAGTGGGGGGGACGGTCCCACGCCCCCTAAATTTTTTGCTGATGATCTTTTTTTTTGCTTGTCAATATTTTTTTTGTTTTTGCCTGTGCTCCCCCTCAAATTTTGGGTAGATAAGCTTTTTTTTTGGCTTGTCAAAAAATTTTGGTGGTCCCCCCTAAAATTTTTGGCTTCCGCCGCCAATGCTTACATGGTCGGACAAGCCCGAAATAAATGAATATACTCCATTGTCACTACCATTTTGATCAAGTTGGCTGCCTATATATCGACTGGGTGTCTAACGATTTTACGCTAATGGTCTTAATGTTATATAGTCGTTATTATCAGAGGGGTTTGGTATAATGAAGAACATTAAACATTTATGGCAAAACATACTTGATTTATTAAGTTTACATCATTGTATCTCGTTCTCCAAACAATGATTCTTTTTTTACGTTTACAGGTTGTCAGCTCCCATGAAAACGAAACTAAACAAGTAAGTAGTCCTCTCTTTTTTATTTCAAAATCAAAGCCATTCAGCTCAAAGACTATTAATCAATGTTCATCATCCGAAATGTGGTCTATATATTCATCGTAATGTCAGACATTGTCAGAACAACATTAGTAAGATGGATTTGAGTGAGTGATCTAAAATTATAATGTTGCTGCACGAACTGTATTAAATCATGAAGATGTCGTTTTGCAAAGGAAATCGAAATGTACTGGCGCGTGATTATTAAAGGGTGATAAAAATCAATGTTGCGGACAGAAATTGTTGATTACTTGATAATGCAATATCTACAAATATTATTTCTCACTGTTGAACGAAAAGACATTTATGCATTCAATTGTAACCACTTCCTAACTTTGGTCTTTTTGTTTCAATTTTTGTTCTAGCTTCCCCCTTCAGCGCGCACAATGGCCTGGGAACCATCCTTATTATTCACATAAATCTATTTTTGAAGTTTTTCCGGAAGTGAAGCCAAACGCCGATCAAGGTAGGTATCATTTTTTCACACATCACTATTATCCCATCGTGCAATGGAAGTCAATCTCCATCGACACGTGAAAAGATGGCGCTCTTACGAACTTTTTAGAAGCTTTATATCATTGTCATTTCCATCATCATCAACAAGATCATTATCTCTTTATTCATAAGATTACAAAGTTTGATTCAATATGTTCATTATGATATCGCAATGATAATCGAGTACTAGGTATGATGCCTTTAATGTAATGTTAATACCGTTTTTATCATCATCAAATCATCAGCAATGGCAAAATAGTCATATTCAGGGACCGAATCATTTCATCTTCTCTGCCTCCTTTGTGGTATTTGATCATAGGTTAGCACTGTATCTGTGGTCGTGTTGATAGTTTTCAATAATAATTAGAATTACATTCTTGAATTTTGTCTTTGCCTGTACAGATTCTACGTCCGATGGCCGATCTTCTTATTCGGTAAATATAAGACAATACTCTAACTCCTTTTCTTTCATTTTATTAATTCCCCCATTGATTACCTTCCAGCATATATTCTTGAAAGAACTGTTTTCTCAAATAAGATAAGTGATAATTACACAATGTTCAAATGTTCTAAAAAAAAAAATAGTCTATGTTCTTCATAGCATTATACTTATAAAAAAACGATCGAATCAAAAAATCATTAATATTTATGATCTTGCCTCACAGACAAATACTACTAATTCATATGATGATGCACTCCGACGTTTACATCACAAGCTGTACCATACTTCGCTCTACCAACAAACCTACAAAGACCATTTTCAGGATACGTCAGGGTCTCGTCAACACCCTTATGGCACAACTGCTCCTCTTGACTCAAGGTTGGAGAGTTTGAGAGCGGGAGAAGCTGGAGGAATGGTGGGGAGGACAGAAGGAGGGGGATTGAAAGGTGGCAACCGGGAAGATGTGGGGAAGGAGAGTACAGATGAGGAGGAGAAGAACGAAGATGAAGATGACGAAGAGGGGGATGAAGCGGACAAGGGCCAGGATGAAAAGGAGGGAGATGAAGATGAGGATATTTCCTCTCAAGGTGGATCATCAGAGCTAAGAGGCATCCTCGTTTCAGACGCTGGTAGGTCGGCCGCTCGACCAAAGTCATCCAAATCTCAATCAACCAAACGCAGTGTCAGCTTCAATGAGACACCGCAGGTTCAGATCCTTGATAGTCGAGCTTCCGCAAGAGATGATGACGTTTCGGAGCTCAGTTGTAGCGGTGCGGGGACTGTTGTTGCTTCTCCAGCGCTGCAAGGTACAGGTCCATGCTGGCCACCCAGTACCTCTTTAGTCATCGAGAACATCCGAGGTTCACAGCTCCTAGAAAGGAGGGACATCACCAACCCTCCTGCAGGAGTGTCTGCAGGATCAGCGACAAGGGGTCGTACTAGTGATCCACTGAAGAAGATGTTGTCCTCTTCCAAGATTGGAGAACACATTGCGTACATTCCTCGACCGCCTCTTGGTCCAAAGCCGTCAACGCTTCCGACGGTTCCTTTACCCTCATCACTGAAGTCCGGTTCATCCGCCATAGCCAGTCTTAAATCAGATAGATTGGACAAATACCCTGCAGGAGACACTTTTCCCCTGACAATGGGAGGCGAAGGCATCGCACCGCAGCTTCTCGCCAGGCAGCAGAACCAGCCTTTCGTGATACCGCCGAGCTACCGAATGCAGCCGATGAAGCCTTCGGGTGTGCTCGGCTCACTGCCAGGCCTTCGGCCGTACTCGGACCCTGTTCGGAAGCTGCATGATGAGATTGCCAAGCGGATTATGATCAGGAAAGGATACCAAGCTGCACCGCTTGTTCTGCCACCAGCTCCTCTGTCGGAATGCCTGACACCATCAGGAAGCAAGACACCCCATCGGCTTGGCCTCAGATACAAGTCTGAAGCCCATAAGAGGTAAGAGAGTTTATATATATATATATATATATATATATATATATATATATATATATATATATATATATATATATATATAAATACGATGAAATAACGAAGTATGTCCCCCGTCACGGAAAGTAAATGATAATCAAACTAAATGAAGAATAGTCAAAGAATGCTCAAATATTTCACTTTAACTAGTTTCGTCTTTAATTCTTCAAAAAGTGAAATATTGATTAACAACAAATTAAATAAATTGAATTTGTTGTTAATCAATATTTCACTTTCTGAAGAATTAAAGACGAAAATAGTTAAAGTGAAATAGTTGAGCATTCTTTGACTATTCTTCATTTAGTTTGATTATTATATATAAATATATATATAATTACTTGTCCTAGGGGGCGGATGTCCCAGAGGGTGGATATCCGGGGGTTGATGTCCAGGTGGTAGATGTCCGGATACCGTAATTTTGCAGAAATAACTTCACCAACGTCATCTGACATAAAACCTAACAGATATTAAATAAGTTTTTGTTTATACTCATGTGCTGTAAGACTACGAAAGCAGACCTGGTGGTGGTGGTGGTGATGATCACGATGATGGTAGTGGTGGTGGTGTTGGTGATGATGATGGTTGTGGGGTAGTCGTGAGTGGTTGACGATGGTGCTGTCCGTGGTGGTGAGGAGGAGGGGAATGGAAGGATATTGATGGCGGCAGTGGTAGTGGGGGTGTGGTCATTACGGCCACAGTGGGGGCTAAAATGGCGATGATAATGATGATGTGATGGCAGTTCTGCTGCTGCTGCTGCTGCTGATGATGATGATGTAAATGATGATAGTGGTCTCTACTAGGGGTAAATGAAGAGGGGGTAAGCATAATAAATATTAGCATTTTCATAATGACGATGATGACGATGGTAATAATCCTGATATCATTATGATGATATCTCTTTTTGTTTCATTATTCATTTTTGAAGGTACCATACCATGTACCCAGAAGAGATACCAGACCTCAGGAGCACAAGGCATTCTGGGAGAAAATGCTTCTTCGACGGTGACCATTCGTCTGTCTTCCGCGGATGATGACGTATCTGTGACGTCATTCGGTTGTAATTTATGTAATATAGTATTCAGTTTCAAGCTCGTGTATATAATAAACTACTAAACGCAGAATGCAACTGCATACGAAAATTATACAGGAAAATAATCTTTCTCAGTGGAGGGGGGGGGGGCTGGTTCCACATGTCTATCGCAAAAAAAATGAGTCTTCTGCTAATTCGCCATTTGATTAATATTTAATTAGATAATGAAGCACTCACCAAGTCGTTTAAAAACTTATTCATGAATTGTTTTTACGTTAATGACAATTTGCGATACCATTTCCATAACATGATGCAGAACAAATTTTCACTTTTTTGTGGGGGGGGGGGGCGGCTCCGAGAATTTATTTCATAAATAAACTGGGAGAGTGAGAAGGTGACTGTAATACTCCACATGCAATCTTGGGACTAAAATATTTGTTCATTCCGCTGGCTTAATATGTTATGTTTACTGTGTAAAAAGTGTAAATAAAGATGTATTTTACACAAAAATCAAGTCTTTCTTGCATTGTCTAAATCTGTCTTCTGGTGTTTTATCTCTCGATTATTGATTTCCTCTTTATCTCTAGTTTCGGGCGTCCAAAAATTGAAATTTAAGTTTGTCTTTCGCAAACCATTTCTTTTATTTCATATATACTTTTATCTAAACTCATCTTGAGTTCAGAATGAGTTTCTCTCCTAAAAGGGGTGAAATAGTTCAAATTCATAAAGGAGAATGTGAGATTTATGACACGAGGCCGTCACGGTGAGGATTTTTCAAGGGGTTGGTGGGGGCTGCAAGAATAGGGGTATTTATTTTTTTTTTCTGCCGAGAGAGCGAATAGATGGGGGCTGAGCTGGTCAAAGGAAGGCATATTCTTCATTAGTTCTTTTCATTCAAATTGTTGGATATAACCCTTTGGTTCGTTAAACCCTTTAAAACATACAATAAAAACGTAAGGTTTGGAATTTCTACATGGCTATAACTGCCACTCAACCCTGGTGCGTTTTGCATGAGAGTGATAGTTTGCAATGGTATGATCAAGGAGCTTCCAACACAGCTCCTTGGTAGAATTAAAGAAAATAATAATGAAGTTAGATATAGTTGAATTTCGTGCTCTTTGATCTGGCACTGAACAACAAATCATAAATCATTATACAGCTGTTATAAGCATGTTAGCGTTATCATATTTGATGAGTGTATTGTTTTCGTGTTTGTTTGAATAAATTCATTCAATGAAAAAAAGTAATGGAGATGTCATATCAATGACTTGTAATTCACTTTTGAAAAGTGACTTATCTCCATGTCGTTATCATGGAATGCACATGCAAGTGAACAATAGACTGTATATATGCATGAACCTTCTAGCTACGAGATCCATGAGATAATCGCCTACGGTTGGTGTTTGGATACAGTTTGCATGAATAGGATGCTGCTATGTCAGGGAATCCTCAGAGAGTTTCAGGTCAATTAATGTTAAAGTTTACTTCAAGTGAAAAGAGGGTAAACTGCCGATTCGTCTATTGCCAACTCGTTCACTCATCAAATGGTCTTAGTAACTTCATTTAGTTTAACAACCATTTGGTCCAATCATCGCTTCGTCTAATCATTTGTTGGTCAATAGCTATGACCATTTCGTCTCATCAATTTTGGTCTAATATTCATTTGATTTTCTTTTTTTTCGTCCAATTAATACTCAATTAGACTAAATGGCTATTGGACCATTGGTTATTAGATGAAATGGTGAGTGGACGAACTTACTATTAGACCATATGGATAGTGGACGAGCTGATGGTAGACCAAATGATAATAAACGAGTTGGTAATTGGACGAATTGGCATTAGACCAATATTGATAATAAAGAGGATTTCAACCCAATCTCAATACATTATAATAATGATGATTTTTACATTATCCCTGAGGAATTAAACTAAATTCAACACCAAAGACACAAATGAACCATTAAACATGTAAAAGATATATTTCGTGTTTCATACTTATTATAGAATATACAAAAAAATCTGATAGTGTTTCGTCATCGGCTCTCATATTTCCATTTCATCGGCGATCTGCCTAGTCGTTTTTGTGCAAATAATATAATTTTTAAATACCACACCTTTTTCATTCACATCTGAATTTAGTGAAATGTTTGGTATTATGTTGCTGTTTTTTCCTCAGTTATATTCAAATAGATTTACTTTACCCATTCGCCAATCGTTTAATAAAAGCCTATTGTTTTTTTTTACAGAAAATGACGGTGTGAGGAGTCTTATTTTCTGTCATTTCGTAAAAAGGTTCATTTTTTATATTTGAGAAAAAAGTCCACACAAGCTTTTCAAAGGGAGTATGCACCCGTGTGCACTTCATTGAAGTACTTGCTATTTGAATGCCTCCTAACATAATTTTTTTTTTACACGGAAAATTGTCATAATTTCCCAGAAGAACAGCCGCTAGGCTGAAGAGGGCTATCCAGCCCATGTGTTGGAAAATGAATAAAAAAAAAAAAAAATAAAAAGAATTCTGACAAGAAAAAATGATGGGCTTATCAATACAACTCCTTTTAATTAACAAGTTATTATTATCATCCCGGTCATCGGATTCAATCCAATCACATCTTCCACTCCAAGGGGAACATTCCAGTCAGTCACTGCTGTGGCGATGGCGCTAACAGTCCGGACTTTTCGCACTTACTACGGAGGCACTTTCTACAACGCACCAAATCCTTTAAAAATGCAAGTCAAAAACAATGGAGAGCTGAGAGGCTTTGTCGATAGTTGGTGGACCGGTACAGTATTGGAAACTTTTGACTCTGGACAACCACACATTTGCCATTGTTATTCCGATGAAAACCTTCGGATGATCTGCCAACTTTCGACAAAAACTTCTCAGCTCTCCATTCTTCTTCTTATTATTATTTTATTCGGCTCTTTCAGAAATAAAAAACAAAGTAGCATTTACAATGCAAGAATAAGAAATGAAAAAAAAAACCAAATATTTTTTTCAGACCCTTACCCAACCAGGTGGCCTGGGTAGGGAATGGGTCAATTAATGGCCAACTTAATGTGTGTCTTATCATCATCATTATCATTGTGATTTTAATTGCATTTTCAAAGGAATCGATGCTGCGTTGTAGAGAGTGTCTCCGTTTAGTAAATGCGCAAACTCTCTAATACTGGACAGGTTACATTGACTTTCACATCATATTAGACCAAGTAATGGTTAGACCAAATAGTGGTTAGACCAAATGGTAATTGACCAAGTGGATATACACCTCTTTGACAAGTTTTTTATATTTTTCATTTAGTTAATTTTCTTACCAACCATCATTATGAATGTTAGAAATATCTCGTGCGTTTTTTTTCTGTTTGTGTGTGTATTTTGATTGTTTTTCTCTTATTTTATAGGGAATCTTTCTCTTTTCACAAAGTGAGAAGCCCCAATAATGCTCCTAATCGTGAAAGGAACAATGTTTAGCTTTTTTTTAAGTCAACTAAAAAAAACACACTCTCCCCTTATTTCTATTTCTCGCGTGGCATACACACACCTGCAGAGGCGTACCCTTTGGGCGTCCCCCCCCCCACACACATCCCCGAGACCCCGACACACGACCATTATTAATTTACTGGGCGCCACACTGCCATGATCATAATTATGAAGCTATAAATAGCTAGTCTGCTATGCAGACTCTGAATGGCTCGTGAGTTGGGATCTGCTACTGGTTTGCGAAGCAAACCAGCCTGAAAGGGGAGCGTAGCGAGCCATTTCTGCAGCCTCAGTAGACCTAGTCTGCTATGCAGACTCGTTGAATCAGCTAAGGTACACACACTGCAGATGTGGGTCTACATTTGTAGACTAATAAATAGCTGCATGATTATATCAAGGATATATCACCTCTTCTCGTTGATCATATCGCTGTCGCTATAATTATGGTAATTCAGACTTAACCATTTTGCCATTTTATGTGCGTTATTGCAAGGAGATCTAAACAGTTATTACATCAAACGATAATTCACGAGCAGGCTATAGGTAGGCCTGTACTCACTTCTTTCATCATTCCTGATCCTCTCAAGGTACCGATGTCATCTTCTCTGTAAGGAGCTTTCAAACTTTGAATGCCTATTATCGAGATAGCAGGAAGGTAAAGTTCTTGATATGGTAATATTAATGATAACTCTTATTTACCGAGGGTACCCATGAACTTCAGCCGTAAGCTGTTCTTCCAGCGGGCCTTGCATATTACCCTTCTCCAATCTAAATGCTGAGCGCCTCGCAAGAAGGCAGTAAGTCACAGTTTTTTCTGACTCGGCCGGAGATCGAATATCTTTCGTTCAGCAGCTGGCGTACAGAATGGAGGGGGTGGGCTATGGCCCCTAAAAGTTCCACGACAAAGAAAAAAAAAGAAAATAGAAACAAAATGGTAAGATTTTTAATGTTACATTCCGGTGATCAAACTCTGTCACCGAATTAGATTTTGAAAGGTCAAGAATTTTGCTCGCTGGTTTCACTCTTCGGTACGTTTAAAAACAATTGTCAAATATGTCATGCTGTGTCCCTTTTAATAGTTTGGGTTCATAACGCCCCTGTGCTCAACACCATTTTTCACCGTTTCTTTGTTTAGGTTTCATTGAATTGGTTAAAAAAAAGCCGAGATGATGATGACTCGCTTGCTCTTCATATCTTTCTCTGTTGGTAAGTTGGAAGTAATGGTGCACAGACGGGAGAGGAGACTTTGGCCCATGGACACCCCCCCCCAAAAAAAAAAACACAAACAAACAATCAAACAAATCAGGACTAAGAAAATAAAGGGAAAAAGGGAAAGAATAGTGAAAGGGATCTTCTTGGTACTATTATGTCAAAATTTATCACAAAATTACATTTCTATATATAAAAAGGTCGAAATTTGTGCTCGTTCTCTTCTCTCACTCGTAGATTTATTTTTTTAATGCCCAATCTGCCACGACTGGACCCCCCCCCAACAAATATTGGCTCAATATATACACCACTGGTTGGTAAACTGTTCGCTTACAAAAAAGTGAAATAAGACTAGAAATCACATACAAAATAATAATAACATATTTTATAAGCGGACCCGGAATTTAGTGATTTGAGGATGGGGCCAAAAAAAACCATCGATTATGTTTGGCAGAAACTTGGACTTAATATACAAAACAGGGGAACTCTGTCAAAAATAAGGACCTTATTGCTGCTACGAGAAATAGATTTAAAGAACAAATACGATTCAAACCAAAAATGGGTATATTTGCATCCTATGTATTCATTTAAAAGAGAGAAATGAAAATTTGGATTTTCCTTTGTGACACCCCGCCCCCTCAGCGACCCCCTTCCCGATGACATGTACTAATCTCTTTATTGTACGAACAGGCGCGGCGCTTGGAGGAGGGGCAGGGGGTTGTGACCGCCCCTTAATTTTTGAAGCAGTGAAAAAAAAAATAAAACCGTGCCTAGGTTCTCTGGGTTTCCCCTTTATTAAATCCATTTTTATTGTGGATTCCCCTTTGAATTATTTTTTTTTACTCAAATTATTTTGTTATACCCCCCATAGCTCTCACGCATATGATAGCCGCATCGGTTTCTCGGCCTTGCGCAGAAGATGGCATCGCCACTGTACATTACAAGAAGGATCCATACAGATCGTACAGGAAAGGTCCAGTTAGTCACGACGTAGCGAATGCCGAATGCTCGTACCCATCGCAGGTAAAGCCCACGATGTTCACACCGACACGAGCTATTCCTCGGAACACGAGCATTTCGAGTCGTACAACTCTCGAGTCAAACCACAAACAAGCTAAAGAAAAGTGGCTGGCGGATATGTGGAAGGGTTGGTAGGCGCATTAGTCATGAAGCTTACGAGCTAGATACGATGAAGCTCAGGAGCTAGATACGATTCAACTATTTCTTCTTGGATCTCGCTAAAGGAGTGTTGCGAGTTTCTTGCAATCAATAAAAATTACAAATCTATTTTGGAGTCCCTAGGGCTATAGATCAGTCATAAGTCTTACAATTACTTGCAAATTTTCAACCTGATTTGTAATAATCTTGAATATAATTTTCTGTACAGGAATAATTGAAATATGTTTTGTTATTATATATGTCAACATGTACAGAAGAAACTGTAATTGTTGAAAATGGAAATAAACGAATGGAATGGAATGGAATGGAAATTTGTAATTAAATGCCAATATCCTTCTGGCAACCTACACTAATTTGCTACAACTAAACCTGATCTATCAATGATATTGTAAAATATTGCAATTAAAAAAAAAATCACGTACACACGCTGATATCAACAAGTATGCACAGTTATGTTACTTTATTGTCGCATTTGCAAATACTTTTTCCGAAGATAAAACTAAATAAACAAGGGGAATAACAAAACAAAACGCACGTAGGCATGTCCTTAAGAAAATGCAAAAGAGAGATTCAATATTTGGAAAACAAAGAAATATTGTTTGGATTGTGTTGTATACTATAATGTGAAAACAGTATTTTTTCTGTAAATTTGATCATGGCGAATAATGATGCACGTATAAAGATTGTTGACGGCAGCAGATGGTTTGCTTGTTTGTATTAGTTATAAGAGGTAAACAAGGAATAAGACATGAAAGATGTGAAATATTGAATACATGCGGGAGAAACAATCGTGTTGTTGCCATGGAAACGTGTTGTTTGGAATCTAGTGTGTAGACACGCTACATAAATCATCTCCATGGTTATATCAGTCGGCGTATTAAGATTCAAGCCCGTAAACACGGGCGCAGATCGGGTGGTGCGGGCCTTGTTACCCCCCCCCCCCGGTTTATTTTTCATTGGTTTAATGCCAATACGGCCAATTAATTACCAACTCGTCATTTTTTTGGTCTACCTTCGTTTTTCCACTATCATTTCGTTTTAATAATTAGTTGATCATCCGATAGCCATTTAGTCCATATACCATTTGGTCTAATTGTACTAAGTTTTAATTGTGCAAAATGAATGAAAATGAAATGTATATTAGACCAAATGGTTATGAGACGAAATGGTCATAGACGAACCGGGGAATAGATGAATAAGACCAAATGGTTATTGGAACAAATGGTAATTGAACCAAATGGTTGTTAGACGAAATGTCGATGGACGGACTCTGGCATAACACAAAATGAAGGTAGGCCATGTGATGAGTGGACGAGTTGGCAGTGGATGAATTTACCCCCCCCCCCCGACCCTAATATGAAAAGTGCCTCCCCTCTTGACTGTCTTGGATCCGCTCCTATTAAAATAGACTGTTCCAACTTTAACAAAATGTGATGTTAAGCGTGTATAAAGTATTCGATTTTCCCACGTCCTTCTTAAAGGACAAGTCCACCCCAACAAATAGTTGATTTGAATAAAAAGAGAAAAATCAAACAAGCATAACATTGAAAATTTCATCAAAATCGGATGTAAAATAAGAAAGTTATGACATTTTAAAGTTTCGCTTAATTTCACAAAACAGTTTATATGCGCATCCTGGCTGGTATGCAAATGAGGAGACTATGACATCACCCACTCACTATTTTGTTTTGTATTTTATTACAAAGTCATGAAATATGAAATATTTTAATTTTCTCCTCATTGTCAAGTGATACAACGATTAATTCCTCCCTGAAAATGTGGAATTAGCATTGTTTAATACATCAAGTTGGTCCTTATTGGCAAATGTATAAAAAATGAAATATTGTATAATTCGAACAATAAAAAACAAAAGAAATAGTGAGTGATGGACATCATCGACTGACTTATTTGCATGACACTGAGTTGTGCATATCACTGTTTTGTGAAAATAAGCGAACTTTTAAAATGTCATAGCTTTCTTATTTTACATCCGATGCTGATAAATTTTCAGCTCTATGCTAGTTTGATTTTTCTCTATTTATTCAAGTCAGCATTTCCCTGGGGTGGACTTGACCTTTAACAACATACGAAGAGAGAAGTCAAAAGCAATGACGTTGCGTGCTTTGTTTTATTTTATTAAAATCTTAAAATAAGAAAGGTACAGCATTTTATTATTTTTTTTATATCACAAATAACACGGATGGTATGCCAAAATGAAGGAAGTAATTGCGTCTCACACTCCCAAAATAACAGGCCTCAAACATATTTGAAAAATATTGATATTTTCTTTTATTCATGCAAAGCGTGATTTGACTCCTCCTTGAATACAATCGGTATATTATAGCAATAACATGTTGCTTCATTCAACCGACAAGTTGAAGAGCTTGTTTATTATCAAATATAGAATAGAAAGGAAGATTTCGCAAAAATGACTTTAAAACTATATATAGCGAGTGTGTGACATAATAAATATTGCCTCACTTACGCATCACCCTTGCCACGTTCTATTAAGTTTAGTGAAAGTTGAAATGTAATATGCATTTTTAATTGGCATCAGAATGTGATAGAATTTGAAGAGATAGTTTTTTGGCCTTTATATGAAATATTAGTGATATTTCATATACATGGAGCGGCATTTATGAACGCTGCTTAACTCAGAAACCTCGAATGGTGTTCTGCATGTGGTTTGGTACACTGCAAAACTGACTCCGGTGTTGATTTAACACCAGCCTGGAATCTATATATGTCCACACCAGAGAGGTGTGAAACAGCACCAGTTTGGTTTTGGTCTAACACAAAACACCAATTAGCATTAAAACAGCATCGGTTTGATTGCAAAGTGGATCTGTTTAAAGACTTCTCTGGTGTGGACATATTTAGATTCCGGGCTGGTGTTAAATCAACACCGGAGTTTTTGCAGTGTGTAATTATGCACTTATAAAAATTGAAGAAAATGCCTCGATATCTTGTTTGTGTATGTATTTTGGGTATTTTCCCTCACTTTCTCAATCATTCAAATTAATTATCAACACAAGAGAATAGGCCTTCTATACATCTGTCCTATCAACTGTGTTCTGTATCTTCTTTCATTCAAAACTATACAATGACCGAATTAGCACATATCTAGGCATATCTAAAAGCATTCGATTTTCTTTACATCGAGTGTTTTGTGCAACATTTTTACAACTGATGTTTTATGTCATTTTAAAAATTGATTTGTGGAAAATAAACGAAATTAAAATTGAGTAATATTTGGTCTTTTAGTGATTTTTTTGGTGTACGGATATGACCCCAATAAGGTGATCATTATTTCGTGTTTTATCACATATTTACATACGGATATGAACAAAATAAAATAAAAATCTACATATTGAAAAATAATAACTTAAAATATAGACCAATGTAAACTGCTTTTTTGTTTGTAACAACAGTTATTAAGAGTTCAACAATTTAAATCGCTCAAATATAAATTCAAATGATATAGAATTTTTCAGACTGTTACAAATTCGAGATTAAAAAAACATATTTTACTTAATTTCCTAAGACACATAAAAATGAAATTGTATTTCCTAATTGCGAAAATTAATACTGACGAAGATTGTACAATTGTTGAATTTAACAAATTTTTATATTTATAAATATAATTTTATAGCATTATAGAATCGTGGAAGTTTTATAGGTAAATGATAAAATTATTATAAAAATGTATGTTGACCAAGATATTCAATTCATAGCGCCATCTATCCTCAGCGTACAATGTAAACAATGATACGTCCTCCAAACACTGCTCCTTTGGAAGAGTCTCATACTCTCATTGAGCATGCAAACTAAAGATCCGGGGGCGCATGCGAGCTGGACGTGGACCAACGGATTGCCGCATCTTTGCAGATCGCATACTGTAGCTAATAATATTTATTGAAAACAAAGGGCTTTGTTTCTGTGGGCAAGATTGTCTTGCATGAAGTCAGCAACAGTGTAGCAGTGGCAGCGTTGAAACGAGACAGAGGATATTCATTTTAATAGTGACAGAGGTTCGTATTCTTTTCGTCTTTTTCACAAATATATTTTTGGCTCGTAACCTAAGCTAAGTGGACCCCGTCCCTACATACAACTTTTCCGATCGAATTGCACGCCAGTTCTAACGTTCGACTTGTCCTCCCAACTCTCTGGTTTAACACGTGTAGATCTATATAAGGATAAAATGTACAATACTGCTATGATAGAATGTCTGTGCTAGCTGCGAAAATCCAAACTATAAACTCATTGCCGCGACAAGCAACAGATGGCATGATTGTGTGTAGTTACTTGTTATAACCTTGTTCATTGAATGAGTGGTCATACGTGTGAAGTTGTGTTTCGTGTAGAAGAAATTTTGAGGATGATTTCATCAGCTCAGCTCATGACTGGTGTCTAGTGGTTGTGGTGGGGCCTGGGGTCTAGTGTCTGGTGGTAAACTGGTAATTTCTTACTAAATATGGTGATGAAATTATTGATGTATCTACACATGCTACATGATCTAGGAGGATGGTCGTGACTGGTGATGATTTCTGGATTTTCTTCAAGATGTTGGTGATTGTGGTTCTGGTGGTGGTGATGGAGATGAGGATGATGATGGTGATGATGACAACGATCATGACAACATTTGATGTGGATCATAGTGATGATGACAATGAAGATGAAAATGTCGACAACAATCATGAGGATGATGGTTATGATGATGACAATGGTGATGATGGTGATGGTTGTGATGGTGGTGGTGGTGATGATGACGTTGATGATGATGGTGATGATGGGTAATAGTGGTGGTTGTGATGGTGGTGGTAGTGGTAATATTGATGATGATATCATGATAATGACAAAAACTTAGTTTTGAGCATGATCATTGATGATAGAAATATAATACTGATGGAAGGATTTAAAGTTTAGGCCTTTAAAAGCCTATATGAAATACATACCAGTAAATAAACATTATTTACAGGTTACAGGCTTATTATTAATGGCTACATGTATTTGTTAAGTATGCACATGATGATCAAACATATTTTTTTTTAAAACTGGGACCTGTAAGGTCTTCCATGGGAGGGAGAATCAGGAAGAGGGGATGATAACATATTTCACCATGAATTAAATTCAAATTCAACCTTTGCTTACTTGGACTTGGCCTTTAAGCTTTAGGGAACATACCTTGAAAATTACCTGAGCAAGTTTTCTCCCACTCCCGAATACTTTCAAGAACTCCAACTGTGTCGGCCTGCGTGCTTTGAATTCCGACTGATTTGTTTTGGGGGACCATTTTCTTCTAAGATCCAGGAGTTGGAACATTTTGAGGTGCCTTTTCACTCGATCAAAATAAATATCTGAGCAGTAATTTGCCATTGTCAAAACAAAGTACACTTGAGTATTCCTGAAAAAACTACCACAAAACATACAGGGTGCTACATAAATTTTTAGAAGCACTTGCCCAGTAGGGCAAGTAAATTTTTAAAT
This sequence comes from Lytechinus variegatus, assembly GCF_018143015.1. Taxonomy (NCBI): domain Eukaryota; kingdom Metazoa; phylum Echinodermata; class Echinoidea; order Temnopleuroida; family Toxopneustidae; genus Lytechinus; species Lytechinus variegatus. Next base: position 4,801,170 of record NC_054758.1, on the reverse strand, counting down.
AGTTGGAATTTACTTGCCCAAAAATCTATTTCATTTGTCCGAAAAAATCCTGTAAAAAAATTTTACCTCTTCAAAAGAAGGTTTTGTGGTTTTATAAACCATTCACCTCTCTTTTGACATTAACTGATCTACCTTGTTATTGCATTTCTTTTTCCAAAGTGATTTTATCTTGCCTGCCAAGACCAAAATTCGGGTCAATATCATATCATCGTCCCTAATTTTGGTCATTCTACTGTGAGAATTTTGCTTGCCAAATTCGGCAAGTAGTTTCGGTCTTTACTTCAAAATACTTGCCCTACTCTACCTTTTACTTGCCCTGGGCAATTGGGCAAGTGCTAATGTACAGCACCCTATAGTATATTTCCTTCACAGGTATTTCTTTGTGGTCATCCAAAGAATTTTTAGTTTAAGGAAAAAAAAATATATATAACATTTCATTCGAGTCTTGTTATCGAAAAAAAAAATTATTGTTGGTGTAGCAGGTGTACAGTGTGAATGTGATTATTGTGAATTCAAAACAGACAGGTTGTTTCTCATAGTGGATCCATGTTTAAATTATGGTTCATGTTTACGTCCAGTGATATTTACAGATCTGACTTATACAATTTTTTTCTAATTGAATAAAATAATCTGTGATTTCAAGCTCACTGTTAATCTGTTCATTCTCAGTTACATGTATTGTATGCTATCAAATGTAAAGTGTGTGATGGTATACTTTTTTTAGAATTAAATAAACCTACAAATGTGGATCTGAAATGAAAAATGCAGTATTATATATTTTGTTCAGTTGTGAACTTGTGAATGACGTCGAATGCCTAGACAGTTTGCAATATCTGAAGCTGTACAATTCATTTTCCAATACCATAAGGTCTGCTGTATAATAAACACAAAGTATTCTTGTATTTTGTACATGCATGGAGCTACTCTGTCTGGTAGCTCTATGGTGCATATACCTATTACCATTTACTGAGTCACCCATCCATTAAAACGGAGGCTGTACTCTCTTGCATGCATGTATTGTGTTTTTTCTGGCCAGTCTTAGAAATTACAAAATAGTTTTAAAAAAGTGAGGCCCCCAGAATAGAAGGGAAGGGAGAGTGGAATAGTCAGTGGTTAAAGAGGCATGACAATGGAGCCTGTTTCACTAAGTTTTACAATCAATATGATTTGTAAATGTTGAGCAGTAATTCTAATTGGGTGATGAGTGGATATGTTTAGCCTTTAGTTTTATTTCCATTTTAAGTTTTGATACTTTTTAATCTTTTACCTGAATACCTTTCTGTTCCCCTCTCCAACATCATCCGCAAGAATAACTCAATTGTAGCATTACTAGGACAGTACTTGACCTGAATGGTGGTTCTAAGCACTGTTTGAAGACATTGAAATTTGTGAGACGTTTCCTATTTTTGAGCAAGCATCATGAGCGCCCAGCTGAGGTGGATACCGGCGCTATACAAAAACTCATCATCATCATCAAACATTATGTACAGTACAAACAAACAATACAGGCAAACATAAACATGACAAAAGCAATACAAGCAAACATAAACATCACAAAATAACAAAATGAAAGAGTAAAATGTAAGCCTACAGTAATTGAAGATCATGCTTGAATGATTATGAATAGATGTGCAATTTGCCTCTGTAAATTTTTGCAAGGATTTGATTATTATTCAAATACATGTTGGGAGCCAAGTGGTCAGTTGCACAAAAAATTGCAATCAAACATAACTAAGAATCAGGCACAGAACCAAAGTGCACATCTGTGATTGGTTAATAATCAAATTGTTTTGAATTTTTTGAGTTGTGTTCAATCACAACAACCCGAGGGGGGCCAGTCAAATATATTGCTGTACACATGCGTGACAAAAAAAACACATTTAACCCTTTTTTCAGTTTTGGCCGTGGGCTGCTGCGCATATACTCATTGAGAGTATCAAAAACCGAATAATCCCAGGTCAATGGAATTTCACATTTAATTTTGAGGATGGATAAAATTCACAGGGGAGATAATTCACAAAATTGGCAATTCCACCCTTTTAATGTATGTACTATGTAACATGTTTGCTCAGTCTTCTTGCATTTGCCACCTCCGAGGCTCCTCCACATAAATTGAAGAGTTACATTATATTCATTAGTGAACAGTACAGTATGTAGCACGATCCTCAAACATATGGCAAACAATAAATAGATTTGCTTTTTTTATCAGTAAAAATAAAGAAAAAAGAGTTAGAGATATTTGAAGTGATATAAGTAGAGTATGAACGGGTCTCTTAAATATTTTAAGTTCCCCATACCTCTAAACTTGTCTTTATGATAATTTGCTTAAATTTAGTTTAAACTTACTGTAAACTTGCAATCTTTCGTCGAACTTCCCATTTCTGAATTCTTATCCTCACTTCTTAAAAAATGGTCCAATAAACCAACTATGAAAGAATCCAACATTGGTCCCATTTTACATGGTTATTTAATTTTCACATGTATAAAATAACAAATTATTCATCCCAGTATTTAATGAAATGTAACTGTTGATCAAAACTGCAGTCAGAGGATTGTTTCTTTTGTGGAGGAAGTAAGTTGTATTTTTCTTTTCTATTTGAACAGTCGCATCATAGACCATTGAAAGGTGATTGAGCTATTACATTTATAACACTGGATGAAAGAGGTAATAATAATTGCCTTTGTTGTGCAGTATACAAAAAACCACATTCACCTACATAATGTTACAAGAAAAAAGTCCAGAAAGGTCATTATTAAAGAGAAATTCAAGTAGTTGCAGTAAACACTAATTTCATGAGAAAGTCTGTAAAACAAGGCTTAATCGTCAGTATATCATCGAGGATCTAGATTTGGTACAATTACATAAACTGAACTTTGTGAAATCTTGAAATCTACACTGAAAAATGTTCAGACTGAAGACCCCCAACACGGATAAGCGCACGTGGGACAGTGTATAATTATTGCTTCGAATGTTGGGCCCGGTGCTCTGCCTGAATCCTGTGCTTATTTGCTGATTTCTCAGCAGTTACACAATTTCTTCCAGAATCCCTTGGCACATACATTTTATTTATACAAACATACACTTTGGTGGTAATTTCATTGGATTCTGTACGAACTCATTTTGATATCGTTACCAAAACTAGCATTTACCTTTAAACGCTGTTTTGCAAAGTCTGAATACAATAGAACCCCCACTGTTGGGAAAAATTAGGTGTATTTCATAAAAGAAGTGAAATCAGTGAGGCTGTTTAACAGGAAGTCTATGAGAAAATATAAAATTTGTAAGGAGAACTTACAAGCATGGAATAAAGGGAACAATGCAATGAAAGTTTGAGGAAGTTCTTAAAAAATATATATATTTTTAATTCGCTTGGTCTACAAGGCTCTGTACTGAATTGTGTGAATGAGTGATTTATTCATCCAAATACATTTGATTGTGAAATAGTTAAATATAAGCCTACCTGTATTTGAATTAATGTTAGAGGTGACATTGAAAGTTACTGATATATAATTATTATAATGCAAATTTCACTTTTTGTGTACAATATTGCTTATTCGCTTACATAAAAAAGAGTTACCTTTATTATTTTGTGATGATTATAATTTAAATAGAGACATTCATAGCTATCCAACTAATCATTCATTTGATTTTCATTTGTTTACTCCAAGGAGTGCCTTAGTCCATAAATCTATAAGACATGTTTAGGACCTAACATTTGGAATTCAGCATTTGTAACAATATTTTATCAATCAAGAAAAGGATTTTCTCAGAATACTGTAAATGATATTTTTTTCCAAGTACTTTTCATAATTGAGGTCAATGATGATGTTTTTTTCTTCAAAATTTCATTCAAGATGCAAATGATGCCTATACATGTATCTATCTTAAAGATAAATTCCAGTTCTGGTAACGATCTCAAAATGAGAATCTAATATAATGACCACCCAAGTGTCTGTTTGTATGAATAAAAAATATGTGCCAGAGGATTCTGGAAGAAATTGTGTAATTGCTGAGAAATAAGCAAAATAAGCGCGGATTCGGTCACTTCCGTCGGGTCTTTATTCCAGCAATAATAATACACTGTCCCATGTGTGCCTATCTGTGTTGGCGATCTTCAGTGTGATCCTATTTCAGCTTAGATTTAATGATTTCACAAAGTTTAGTTTATGTAACTGTACCAGATTAAGGGTGTGTTTATGCTTCCATTGCGAGGACAGAATCAGCGATTTCAAACGTCGATTCAAAACGCAGATCATAAACGTGGTTCTGGGAGTGCTGTTTATGCTTAACTTTTCAGATCAAATCATGATCTCCAGCTGGCTTCGCATCGTAAAGCGAGGTCAAATTGGGCGCGCCTTTTTTCGAAAGTTTTTTTGCCGATTGTTGTTATTACGTAGAGATAACATGGAGCAATACGACTATTTGCCCGCGGATTTTCATCTCACCGGAAGCATGTACCAAATGACGTCATTTAAACACGTTTACGATCGTGGTTCTGTTTATACTTCCCCAGAAAGCCTGATTCTGGTCAAACGACGTTTACAAACGCACCTTTTTGTGAGTTTACGATCAGCGTTTTGAAACAGCGCTTAAATGAAAGTAAGCATGGACGCAACCGTGTTTTGGACTAATCACGTTCAGAAACGCTGATTCTGGCCTGAAAAGTGGAAGCATAAACACGGCCCTAGATCCATGACGATATACATGTAGTCATACTTAACCTTGGTTTTAGATACTTTCTTACGAAATTAGTGTTTTACTGCAACTATTATCATTTAGCTTTAACTTGCTGGACTGGCATTGTTTAAGTTTTTTTCTTCTAATTTGGTTTTTGTTTAAATTATTTCAAATTCAAGCCATGTTTTATTTCAAACACATTACTTAAACTATTGATGGTAAAAGGGACTCTGTACTTAAAACACATTTTGTAATAATGCTTAGTTCTTACTACTATGAATCAGTATCAATGTAACACTAGTATTTCTGTCAATTTATTTTTGTTCATATGCATGGTAAAACATAAAGAAACAAACAAGTAATATACATAGTATATACCTTCATTTTTAATCAAGATTTACATTGTAGACTATGTTGAATGGCCTACATACATGTAAATGTTCATTCAGGCCTTAGTCTGCAGGCACAGACCCTGATTGAAACTTTGATCAGCAAGTGTGTCTCCACGCAAAGACTAACAAAACAGGGAGAGGGCCTTTGACCAGTACACAAGGCAGAGTAGGCTGCACATTCAGACCCTTAACTCGAGTGAAGGGTTTGCGCAGCAGACTATATAGGCCTACCTGTATGGATTTGTGTGTACAAGAGACAGATCAAGAGGAATGATTATTGATTTATTTCATCTCTTTTATATGTGTGATATGATGTGTGGGATGGTATATACATGTGTTATTGTTTTAACAGGTGTCTAAAGTTCACAATACAGTTCTTGATGTATTCACACCTGCACCTGTGGTACAAAATACACAATGAAGAAAAAAATGCATTACATTTACCTGGTCTTTTTGGATCTGGAATTCTACCCTACAAGTAAAACTAAAGGTCTAATCAGAGATGCCAGAATTTGTATTTTGTGTAAACGAAGTACTTGTATTTGTCCCTTAAAAAAGAGAAAGATAAAAGAGGTACCAAAAAGCCAATATCATAATTTTTTAAATGAATTTTGCATTGCCTGGGTGATGCTGTGAGTGTATTTTCAGTGTGAAAGCAAATGATGAGAATTGATGTTACAATATGAGGCAAGAAGAACTTAACGTTCAGGTAGCTCGCAAAATTTTATCAGAACTTTGCCTGGTTCTGGTGAGTGTAAATGAAGACATAATTCATGTAAATCTTGTATTTTGTCCAGGTAGTTTTGTGACTTTGCAGGAGTAAAAATGCTATATTAAAGCACCTGCCAGTCTATTTATTGGTTTTAGATATATACAATTTACATGATGAATCTAGGTTTGGGGGGGGGGGGGCTGTGGAGCTTTTTGTATTGTTGGTGCAGTTGTCCCTGCGGTGGGTCACTTATGGGCTAAGTGGAGTGGGGATGCGTGGAGGAGCTGTTGCCTGATGACGATATGGTGGTTATGGGAGTTCTGCCGAGGGAGGCGGATGGGGGAGGGGAATCCATGACTCTAGGGTAGTTGACAGATGGGTAAATTGCAAATTTGTCTAAAAATACTGACAAATTGTCAACTCACCACATGTTCTACTTTCATTTAATCTAATGCCATTCCATCCATCAACATTATGTCTAACAACCATTTGGTCTAATTATCACTTTGTCTAATCACCATTTCGTCAATGACCATTTCATCTTATAATCAGTTGGTGTAATATCCATTTCTTTAGACCAAATGGTATAAGGACTAAGTGGCTGTTAGACCAACCGCTTTTTAGATGAAATGATTAATGGATGAATTGGCAATTAGACCATGTGGATAATGGACGAATTGGAAGTAAATTGACTGATGTAGTATACTATAGATTTTAGACTAAACTGTCGTTGCTCATTTTTTTGTGCTTATATTGTTTGTAATGAAAGGCAAACAGCAAAAACTAAAGTATACCTGAATGTACAGTGTACATGTACAAAAACATGAGTGAGTTCTCGTGTTCCATTGTCTTACACTTACAGTCGGGCTATGCTTCATGTTTTTATGTAAAAATGCACACACTTCCTTTGTCATCTCAATTTCGGCAATATGAGAACTCCTCTTAGTTTTAGATGTTATTTTCTGGAAGTTACATGTATATTTGCTAGGCTAAGATAATCATGAAATTTCTCCCTTGTGTATGCCATACCTCTTTTGTGAGATATTTAAAGTATTTTTCATCTTCCTGATCTAGACGTGAGCTTTGCCTTAATCTGATTATTTTAAATGGTATCTCTTTTTTGATATTTCAGATTAGAGTCTATTCTTGATGGACAGAGGAAAATAATTGTTCTAGTTCACCTATTCCATTACATAAGACAAGTTTCAACAATAATCTCAGGAAATTGGTAAGATAAAGTTGACAATTTGCTATATAACAATACCTTCAGATACATGTAGTTTTTTAAACCATATTCATGGATTTTATTTTTGTGTTTGTGATCATATGTCAATGTCAATAACTTATTGAAATATATATTATCTGTATTTGATTTTTTTTCAATATTGTATCACCATGATGAAATGTATGTATATCTTCTTTTTTGTATAAGAGTGCTTTTTGACAGACATCGACCTATTGTTCAAACATATTTATATGTAATTTGCTTTTGTTGGTGTTCTGCTCTGAAGCGCATTGAACATCTACCGGTAATCAAGATGGAAAGTGCAGTACACAAGTCTAATTATTATTTATTATTATTCTATATTGTAAGTTCATTCCTCTCAAGATACCACAGGTGTGTATCTTTGCATTCCATCAAAGGCCAGTTGATATGATATTGACCATGGGTCAGTTATCTGACCTTACCATGGTCATCAAGGAGATAGAGTAGAGCCAAGACTTGTTGATCTCATACCCCTTTCATAAACCCCATTAAAATGAATTAGGCGGCTAATAGCAGCATAATTTGGTCGTAAAATTGGAGGAGGACAAGAGTTATCCGCATTACTCTGATGCTGCTATTATCCGCATAATAGCAGCATCGGGACAAGATTTTGAGTTTATGAACGCATTTCCAAATTATGCGGATAATTGCCATGGTGCGGTCACAAGGTCACCCTTTTCCAACACAACCGCATCGGAGGGGGCGTGTCCAGTTGTCATGGCGATTATCCCCCTTTTTCAGGACGGGCGCTCGTAAAAATAATGCGGCTTATTTTCGGAGTTTATGAACGCAATTTTTATTGAATTATCCGCATTACTCTTAGGCGGCTTATTTTTATTGGGTTTATGAAAAGGGTATTAAAGTTTGTTCCTTGGTATTGAAACAGCCATTAAAGTAGTTTAATATTTGCTTAACATTTAACTGCCTGACATTGGCCTATGACTTTTAGCGGGGGACAAGTTAATAAAAAAAATTCTGGTACTACTTTCCGGGTTAACCAGCCAAAATTTGCAATCTTACTTTAGAGTTAAGACTGTAATAATTAATCACTCTACAGCATACCGGCATGTGAATTTTCAAGTCTCTTTTTAGTTTTCCAGGGCTCTTTCAGTATTTTGATGATGATTTCGCCCTACGATTGTGTAATATTTTCCTTCCTTGCCAGCTTATTCAATACATGCTCTGAGTATGGGGAGAAGAGGATTTTTATTTTTACTCTTGTCAATTTTGTTTGACACCCTCTTTCGTTTAGAAATTTATGACTTATCAAAGAAATTATGAGTGTCTTATTTTGCAATATGGTGTTGCCCTTTTTAAGGGAGGATGACTTGGTATATTGTAGATGAAAGCTACTCTATAGTTGTTACTGTTGATTTTAGGATCCAAAATGTGAAAAAGTTGCGAAGTTCCGATGTAATGGATAGGGGACTTGTCTGGAAAAATAATAGTTTGCCCATGATGACATTTCCTTTAAATTTGCACATATCATCTCAGCTGACGTCTTTTCAGAGATTTTCTCGTTCATACAAAGTAGCTCTCAACCAATAAGATACTTGGATTTCAGTAGCTTATCAGTGAAAATCACTTTTAAAAAGCCACATGAAATTGAAAGGGCTCCTCTCCTCAAGGTATGAGGTTACGATACAGACCAAAAATATGCTGTACTCTGAAATACTCTGGAATGAAGCAAATTATTGATTTTCCACTGCATTATCTTATTAACACAAGAGTGATTCTCGATAAAAAAGATTTTCTGCTGCAATTCTTTGAACGAATCAATACTGCCGTGAGGACCGGTTGATCGATGGTAGCATGTAAACCTGTGTTGCTTTTACTACCACTTTCTGTGACCTTCGACGGAGGCGCGAGGGCAGTATACTCTATTTTCCTTGTTAATAATGGATGGTATTACAGCAGATGTACCTGTTTGTTACACTGTACATTTGCATTTGGTGTATTCAATTAGGATTAATCTCAAAATTGCTTGTGCCATAAAATTCAATCTCTGGGAACTCCAATATGAAACTCGAGTCAGGAAGTTAATGTTAGATGTAAATTGTAATCTTTTATTTTCAATAGTGTGATTTCATTGTCTTGTATTTTTTCATGGGGCCTACTTTTAATATCATTTTAAAGGCATTGACATCTCTGTACAATTATTATCTACTCCTTAAGCATTGCTTGATTGCATTATTAATATTACAACTCGGTGAATACCTCCTAATTATTGCTGGTCTTTGACTATGAATTTCTGCATTTGCCGTATGAGTCAGAGTGATTTCAATTTACGAACACTATACTGTCGGAACGATTTCATCCCATTTATTGCTCAGATCATTTGTACTGGGTTTGTAACTTACTACATGTAGGTATTTGTGAACATTACTTCAAAAGGCCTCATACACATTTATGAACATTTACAAAATTTATATGTTAATATACATGTAAAACAATTGAACCATAAAACCATATGGCATGCTTGCAGTAAACTGAATCGAATATTAATCACCACCTAATAAAATATTCGAAAAATATATATTTAAGTTGGTCGAAAAAATGGGTGTTGGTTGATGTTTGATGAGGTTATAATTTCTATTAAAATTCTAAAAGAACTGCCCTTCACCCATGGACATTTCATTTACTTTGTTGAGTTGGCCCCATCCTAGGTTCAGGCCTGGTACATGTGGTTTGTGAGCTGGTCTAACATCGAAGCGTTTCCATGATGAAACCCAAGGTCGTCCCATACGCACTATCACACTTCATTTCTCTTCATTCAAAACAGGTATTGTGTGACGATTATGGCAGTTTATTGTTGACTGTAAACAGTCAATACATTTGTATAGGTGTGGAGTTTAACCGACCGGTAAACCATTTTATTAGGAAATGAACGATTTGTGTTTCTTGTTAAGTTACTCCTTTTCTGGTAAAAAATGAATCACATTTTTGGGTCAGTTTAACTCTGATGTTGTGATTCTGGGAGGTGGAGGCATCATTTCTGAAGCCGAAATTACGCCTATTAATAAGACGCAACATTTTGCATAAATAATGTTTTTAAGTGCTGCATGCTATTACACCAGCTTTAGCACGGCTACATGTACCCTGATCGGACGCTCAAGCATTCAAGGAATTCCTTCCTACTGGGTACCCATTTACTACACCTGGGTGGAGAGTGGCAAATGTAGATAAACACCAGGTTGCCAAAGGACACGAGTGCTGTGGTGGGGCTTGAACCCTTGACCTTGTGGTTCGGGTTTTGTACACCTCTATCTGAGGTCAATTATACCAAAGTAGTATTATTTTTACAAAAGTTTAGATTGGCCACTGAAGTTTATTCAACCATTGTTTCTTTGGGAATTTTAGAATTTTGAATTTTTAGTCATCTAGTGCCCTCTGTTGATGTTTTAATTATGATTTTTTTATGGCCCTTTGAACACAATACACAAATTATATCCCTGGATTAATACATCCTGGCATTTTCAGCCTGTTCCATGCTTAAGAAATATGTTTTAATGCACAAATATTTCACTTTCATCAGGTCAAATCAAGCTTTTTAGTACATGTAGCTGTAAATTTGTTGTCTTGTTATGAATGTCTTAATAATGATATTCTCCCTTTACAATGTTCCTTCACAGATAAGCCTGGTTAATTATTACCCTTGTCATCGAAAATGGATTGCCTGTGCACAGTGTTAATACTTGAGCCACTTTTTGGGGAGCATTCCAACCAGACTTTCCAAATTAAATCTTTCGAAATATCTGTGAAATATTACTTCTGTCAACTTCTGTAAAATTCAAATTTTAGAATTATGTACACTGTAACTTGTGAACTACACTGTAATGGGTGTCTGGGTTCTGTAATACAAAGCTTTAAGCAATCAACGTAAAACATTTTTTAATGATTGATTGCATTGACTACAATGTGCAATTAATCGCGAAAATCAAGCATGCTATTAATCGCTAACCTTTGTGTTACTGGGCTCTGGTCTAGTCTGCTGGGTAAACCCTTCACTCGAGTTAAGGGTCTGAATGTGCAGCCTACTCATGCCTTGTGTACTGAAGCCTCTCTCGCTCAGGTATTGGAACAGCAAGTTTTGTATGTGCTAGTCTTTGCGTGGAGGCACACTTGTTGAACAAAGTTTCAATCAGGGTCTGTGCCTGCAGACTAGCCCTGGTCTACTTCAGTGGGCACTGGAGTATTATACAGTTACACCTAAAGTGTAGGCCTATAGTCGTTCATATTCAAGATAAATATTTGCGGAAGCTCTTGAAATTCAGTTAGTCTAAACACCACCCTTTACCAAACAAGCAGGTCTGTTCCGGCTCATTCTGCACAAAAGGGATGCCTTACGATGCTGTTTTCTTTTCTTTTTAACAGTGAAAAAAAATCAGCATCTCATCTTTTTTTATTCCAGGTTGGGGGTGGTTATCGATGCTGATCTCAATCTACTCATCAAGGATTTTAGAGGCCTACTACTGTGTATTAAAGGTCAAGTCCACCTCAGAAAATTGTTGATTTAAATCAATAGAGAATAATCAGACAACCATAATACTGAAAATTTTATCAAAATCGGATGTAAAATAAGAAAGTAACGACATTTTAGAGTTTCACTTATTTTTCACAGAATAGTTATTCGCCCAAATAATTTTGTTGCATGCAAGTGAGAGAACCTGTTTTGTTTTTAATTGTTTGAATTACACAATATTTCAGTTTTTATAGATTTGACAGTAAGGATCAACTTGACTGAACCATAAAATGTTAAACAATGGTAATTTCACATGTTCAGGGAGAAATAAAACTTTGTTTCACAGGACAATGAGGAGAAAATAGGAATGTTTCATATGTCATAAAATACAAAAGAAATAGTGAGTGAGTGATGTCATGAGTTCCCTCGTTTGCATACTGACCAGGGGTGGTATTCTGAGGTCATTTTATCTTTAAAATATTTTATTTTATCTCTTAAAATGAAATTGGTATTCTGAGATGACATTTCATCTCTCAGATAAAATTTACAATTTTATCTTGCGTATAAATTTTATCTTGCGTAACTTTTAATAATACGCAACAAAACAGTGCCTGCGTAGACAAAGGCATCGCGTATCTGGGTATTGCAACGCAGATGATGTGCTTGCGCCCAAGATAGTTTGAAGAAAAAAATAAAATAAACGTAAAAGAGGGTAGGGGCTATTTTATCTCCGCGACGTTGATTTCACCAATATTTCTAGGTGAATTAACCCCAAATGTTGACATGAAAATGAAGAAAAATTATATATTAAGAATAACACCTTAACGTTATTCCTGTACAATAAGAAAGTATTTCATAATACTTGTCTTTACTAATATTGTCTTTGAAATGATGCTTGAAAAGATGCGATACAGACCTCGAAAAAAGATGAGAGCATTGTCCTTTTTGTTAAAAAGAAATCTCTGTAAAGACGCGCGAGCGTATAGTGCAAGCGTATTTGAAGTCAAAAATTGACGCAATCTCACCCCTTTGCCACACCTTGTGGAATGGATTTCCATTGGTTGACTGACACGAAAGAGCTATGAAAGCGCGTTTCTAATTGGATATTGATTAAAAAGTAGGTGTGTCTTACAGAGATAAAATGAAGATAAAATGGTTCTCAGAATACCAACTTGGAGAGATTTTAAGGGCATTTTATCTCACTGATTTTAACGGAGATAAAATATTTTATTTTATCTGAGATAAAATGGATCTCAGAATACCACCCCTGGATGTGCATGTAAATTTTTTGTGAAATTATGTGAAAGTAAAAATGTCATAACTTTCTTATTTTACATCCAATTTTGATGAAATTTTCAGTGTTATACTTGCTGGATTTTTCTTTTTTTATTCAAATCAACTTTTAGTTGGAGTGGATTTATCCTTTAATATGGTGTCTCTCAAAAGAAATGTATTATTTTCTGTCCAAACGGATGTATGCCTATCATATAGGTATATTTTCAGTTTCCCTGTAGCCATATGTACCTTGAACTTCATCAGTTGAAAATGTGTCTTCTTTAAAGAAATATACATAAGAATAATAAATCCCTGCACATTCCAGTGAACCACTATAAATTTCCACAGCCTGGGTACATTTTAGTCTCTCATTTTGACTGAGGTGTTTAGCCTTGTTCAGCTCCATGCAAGAATGCATGTTGTTAATAGCTCTACATGTATGTTTTAACCATAACCAAACTGAAGTCATGGAACCACATCATGAGCAATATCAATATTTAGATTTGTGTGAACAGAGTCATGCCTGAAAAAGCAGAGAGTAATTTTTATGTTGGCTTTCTCTTTGAAGCATTGTGTGTTCAGGTTGACCATGGGATCGGAGTGAAAAAAATGCTTTGTAAGTTCTTGTGGAATCGGGGAAAAGAAAACAAGGGATCCCAGACAAAGGAGGCACTGAATTGTGACCAACCGATTGGTAGTAGCTAAATAGCATGGGAACATTTCAATGTAGGACGCAAGTGTAGATGCTGGATTGGCTGCGAAGAAAGGGCAGTCCCTCATTTAAGGTCTACCTATTGTTGCGGTAAATCTGTAATCGTCTTTGGAATCTTGTAGGAGGATTTTGGAAGAAACGTTGGAGAAAGGGACTTACGGGATTTACCATCGTTTAGCATGCACCCTCACTGGGTTGTTACGTCTTTCATTTCAGAACAGAATTTTAGTGCTGTACAATGGGTGGTTTAGACTGACTCATCGTTTTGTGGGTCATTTGTGGACCAGTTGCTGTTTTGGTGGGAACCATTTGCTATGGGTCAGTTGATACTCTTTTTCCTATGCATCAGGACATTTTATACTGAGGATGCAGATGCAGCGATTGATGCAGGTTACATGAAGCGCTTTTCTGCTCTGTGGATATCATTGTGAAATTGCATCTTGTGGGGCACTTGCTCAATGAATAATAATCATCATTCCATCATCTGGTCAACTGTAGATTGTACACTCTACTTTTAAGCATTTGAGTTGATGTCATTCAGCATCTGTACTCCTTAAAATCTCTTCTGAAATTCAACAGAACTTTTTTTTACACTGTTCAATGAAGATTTATCATGGAATAGATGCATAACAAAAGGGAATGTCTCTAATGATGAACATTTATAAACATTTATATTCCTCATTGTGGAAGCCTTGTGAACATGTGTCTGAACATTCGCTAAGCACACCTATTATTGTCATGTTCTTTTCAACTGCATAAATTGAAGAACCGCTTCCAGATTACCCCATGGGAAAGTTGTTTGTTTTGTAACATTCTTCCACTGGTGTCCAGTGATGTGTTGACTCTTGCTGCTCTTTAGTACATGCTTCTAGAAACCCTGTTGTGTCTACAGTTATATTTAGAATGAACCTATGCTAGATTCTTTTGTCTCCTGTGTTATTGAAGGCCAAATGGACCTTTTGTACACTTTTCAGACTTTTCAATAGTGAAGCAGATCTGTAACTCTCGTTTGCCTTCACATTTAACACATGTAGCCTAGCTGCATGTATAACCATTTTCCCATTTTTTGGAAGGAAACAATCAAGCCATTTGATAAACAAAAAACGAGAGTTAAATAGCATGTGTCCATTCTGTATCTGATTTTTTTCCAGAGAAGCACACAAGGAAATATATTTGAAGTAACATTATTCCAGTCAAATATTGACTGTATCTGATGTTTGTAAATGGCAAACAACTTTTGGCAGGCATTCTAGGTACAGGAATTTGCATTCTTTCACAAAGTGTGCAGGCAGATAACCCTAACCAAAACATTTCCTCAGATGTTTTTATCTTTTGGAAAACTTAAAAGGATTATCAGTTTTGCAGAATCTAGCGATCGTGGATGTGTAGAGGTTGTCCTCTGCAACAATCAGCAACACCTAGACAAGAGCCTCTGAAAATTTCATTAGTAGCTTTGATGCAAGGCAGCGATCCTCATGCTCTTGAAGGACAGTATCCTGGGATATTCTGCGATACAAGTTCTGTAGCTCTGTAGCTGTTGAGAATCCAGCCCCATTTCACCTGAGCTTTCATCGGTCACCTTGGACAGCTGTACCTCCTGTCTGACCTCTGCCAAGTGAGCTGTGCATGAGATCATCAAGTCCGCGAGTTCTTGCTCCTGGTCGACTTTGTAGAGCCATTGGATTGATACTCTGGATATATCCTATGTCATGGAAACCTGATGGACACAGATGGAAAGGTGATGGACACAGATCCAGGTGAGTGGAACTCTTTCTCTGCTTTCCTTCTGTTCAATCTTTCCTTCCTTTCTCCCCCTTGTTATATGTTGCATGATGTGTTGTACTGTTTTTCTTTTGTCTGAAATATAACTTCTTCTCTATATGTTATATACTGTACCAGCCTCAAGCTGTGTCATTGATTACAAATTACTTTTGCCTACAATGTTGCTCTTTTATTCTAAAGACATAAGGAATTTTTTGTAGATTTATTGATATGGGGTTGATATGTGTTTCAGTGAAATGAACATAGCGGGACAACCCAACAAAGGTAGATGGAATTTCCAGTCATGTGCTGGGCATAAATGATATTAGTGAGGGACAAAGAATAGCATAGGATAGTAAATGACAAATGAACATACCGCAGTCATTTTATTTAGCATACCTCAGCCATCCTTGAACAGTCATGTAGACAATACACACATGGAAGTAGTCAGTAGGCTGCCGCAAATGATCTACAGTTTATATCAGAAGCAAATCAGTTATTTCAGAAATGATCCGTTAAATTGGGAATCAGTTCCACACGTGATGCTAAGCTGAATGTTTTTTTAAGGTAGATTATTACTGTGCATTCAGCCAACATGTTTTTTTGTTCAACTATACAAAGTTTTCTATTTGTCTGAATGTTGCCTAGAGGAGCAGATAAAGACAATAATCACATGGACAGAAGACAGAGATAATCTGTCCAGAATCAGACGAGACTGAGATGAGATAGAAGACACACGATAGATGTCTTGAGACACCCTACACTTACTGATAGTAAAGCAAAGAGAACTTGTATAAATTGCACTCTTTTTCATTGCCTTGCCTAGACACAAAATAATAGCATCTGAGACAAGACACAATACACACAATCACTGCCTTAAGAGAGTCAAGACTTTCTTGAGACAACCAAGACAACCAACTCTGCAGTACTTGTGGTATAACTTTGTGCCATCAGAACAGACCATTACAAGGAGAAATTTCCTTCACAATATCCTAGAGTTGAACTGGGAAGGGCAGTACTTGAAGGGGAACAAACCGTGAAATTGATTCTTTCCTCCATGCATACTAGCCTGTAAGCATGGGATTGGTCTTACACGCTGGCATTTACAGTAGATTTGGAACTTGGGGGCACTAGCCTCCCCCTCGAAGAGTTCCATGCCCAAGAAAAAAAGATCAAACTGTGTGGTAGGTGGGCTTCCCTTCATACACTGTACATGTATTTATTCTGAAAGTGGTATGCACCAGGTATTCCTTATGGGGCGGAACAGAATGTAGCTTTCTCTTGAAATGAGGCATTTGCTGAGAGCAATTTAGACATGAATGTTATTGTGCACTATACAGTCACGAAGTGTTCACATAGTGGGGGATTTTTTTGGTTGCAAACTTGCTAGGGGCTTATCAAAGGTTGAGGGAGGGCAAGCTTTGGAAATCTTAAGACAAGCAGATATCTTACACTAATTATAAAAAAAGTGAAATATGCAAAAGAAATATTTGAGCTCTGTATTATGGTTTTTGATCTGCATGTAGAGAAGTTGTTTTGAAGTTTTGAACCATATTTTTTCTTATATGTTGTCAGTTTCTCAGGTTTTTCCCATTGCATCTGTAAGAAAGACAAAGTACGATGGGAACTTTTCAAGCTTTGATCAACTGAGGATTTTTTTTGGGGGGGAGGGGATGGAAAGCCATTATAGATTTGTTCTGAAAACTTCTGATGTATATTTTCTATGGAAAAGATCTTGAAAATTGAAACAAGGATCAATCTCTTTTAAAGACCAGACTGATTCCAAAGAATTCCTGGCATGAATAGTTCAATTTAATCTCATAATCCTCTTTATGAAGATGCTCTTGACCCAGTAAGCCAAAAGGGTTATAAAGGGGGCGGGTTAGGATCAATTGCCTTTATTCCCGATTATGCAGCATGCTGATAATTTGAAAAAGTCACTGACCTAAAAAATGTGTAACCACCCTTTCACACGGTAAAAAAAAATCGTAATTTGAATGATGATTCCAGTGAAAAATAAAGCTAATGATAAATTTTCAGCAAGTGTGAAACCAAACTAGAATCACGAACGCTTATCACAATCACGAATTCAAATTCTACTCCGGAGGTGAATTCCAGTTCCATTCCATTCAAATCACAGTTTTAGAGTGAGCGTGTGAAAGGTCTGATGATTCTAAAGACAAATTGCAATCATCATTACATTGATGATGATTCAAGATTCACGTGTGAAAAGGCCCTTAGATTATTTGTCTTTCAGTATGCCTCAACAAAAGTGGAAGCATATAAATGCAAATTTGTAAAGCATCAATTGAATTTTAGTGCAAGGAATTAAGCAATCAGAAAATGATGATCTGTGTGACAAATTTCTAGAAATCCTGAAACTTATTCAGACCAATGTTCCCTGCATGTACAACAGTTGTTCCTGTGCATGAACTCTCCCTTGCCCCCCCCCACATGATTTTCACCTAACCAAACAAGAGAGGAAATGGTGGCTCAGTGGTAGAGTGCCTGCCTCATAAGTGGAAGGTTGCAGGTTCAATCCCCAGCAGGGTCATACTAGAAGGGGAGTGAAAGGGAGGAGAGAAGGAGGAAGGAGAGAGGGAGAGAGAGGGGGTGTTGCTTGCTTTCCTACCCCAACATACCACATCACATCAGGGCGCCCGTCTAACAAAGAGTTGCAATTTATCAAATCAATCGCAACCAGTGTTGTAGTTAAGGCTCAAACCTCCAAGGCCAAGGCCAAGGCCAAGGCTTTAATACCCAAGGCCAAGGCTTCAATAACCAAGGCTGAGGCCAAGGCATGGAAACCCAAGGCCAAGGCCAAGGCCTGAAAACCTCAAGGCCAAGGCCAAGGCATTTCAATTGTACAATACATGGAAAAAAAATTAGACAACAATGCTTATAGGCGGCATACATGACACACAGGACCAATGTATAAAAGGTGTGAGCGAGCAAAATTTTTGACCCTTGTACATTTAAAACGAAAATAATTTCATGAAAGATCATGTAGATTTAGACATAAAAACATTTAATTATTGTTCTAGGCGATTCACATTGCAATAATTATTATTACCAAGGTGATCTGATCCTGGCATGCCCATTCTCAACATATGTCTTTCTCCTCTACCTGGTACAGGGGAGGCAGAATGTATTTTTTTTTGGGGGGGGGGGAGGTCAAAGCCAAAAATGCACTTACAATATAAGTCAAAATGAGAATTTTGGTGCAGTTCAGCAAAGCTTTTATAAGGGATTTCTAATTGATAAGACAGATATTTTGATTTAGGCTTTAATTTCCCGCTATAGAAAGCATAGCGAGCAAGTGGTTTTGAAAAAAAAAAATCAATTTTGAAGTTGTAAAACTTGATTTTGGGTCAATTATGGTGCTAATCACTGTTAAAAGGGCATCCTTGCGAGATGTTGTAATAAGATGTAATAAGAAATGAAATTTAAATATTTTGAGCTGTTTTTGTAATCATGAAAAAGGTGTGCATCTTACTAAACAAATTAACATGAGCACAAACACAAGCTGAAATTTTTACTGACCAGAAAAGGAAGCTGTTCTGGACTGCATTTAGTGACTCATAAATAGGATACATAACTTACCAATCAAATAATGCGAGCGCAAAGCGCGAGCTCAAAAATTTGTAATATTTCGACCTAAAAACTAGACATTCTAAGCATTTTTTTGTGTAAATTGAATGCGAACCTTACTTAACAATAATTTATGCAAGCACAATCCAAAATTTGTTGATTTTGAAACCTACAATTTTGCTCTGTATGCCATGCTTGGCCCCTCAAAATTTTTGGCTCATCATGCCATTGATGCCATAGCCCATTTGGAAATGACGAAATTGAAGTTTGTGTTCAAGTTTACCGAATCTTTTCAGAATATCATTAAGACTTAAAACATTCTTGTTGGTCAAAGAAAATAATACAAGGAAAACCTAATGGAATAGAAATCAACCTTGTTATCATTCTTTAGAGTAAGCTATTTTTAAAGTATGAAAATTGTTGTCAAAATTGCAGTCAGATCTGTCAGAATTATTCCTGTCATAAAATCAGTATAATCAGTGGCGTACCGTGGGTCACGGCATTGGGGGGCACCAGCAAAAACTTGGAACTGCCTAGTGAGCTCGCAAAGCGCGCCCAGTTGCCAGGTATACTGACCTAATAGAGATATTTTTATAAGGACAGTGCCAATAAACGGACATGTATCTCACTAGTCAAATAATGCGAGCGCGAAGCGTGAGCTTAAAATTTTTGATATTCAAACCTAAAAAGGGACATTACAATCAATCTTTTGTAATCATGATACGTACCTGTCTCGCTAAATAATGCGAGCGCGAAGCGCGAACTGAAATTTTTGTAAATATTGACCCCAAACAGGAAGATTTTAAGGACTATATTTTAGGAATCTTTTATCTATTAAGATTATACACATCTCACCATAGTCATTTAATGGGAGTGCCAATAAGCGCTTGCTGATTTTGTTAGAATTACATCTAAACATGCACATAAAGCACTTGTAATCATGATTAACATACCCATCTCACTAATCAAATCTTGCGAGCGCAAAGCGCGAGCTGAAAATTTAGGAAATTCAGACCTGAAGAGTGGCATTTTAAGGCTTGTTTGTAGGAATTCAAGAACACCTTACGTAGTTCACTAACCAAATGATGCGAGCGCGAAGCGCGAGCTGAAAATTTTTGATATTCAGATCAGAAAACAGAAAAAGAGACATTTTAAGGACTCATTCTAGGAATTGATGGAGAGCAGACATCTTTCACCAATCCACTACTGCGAACGTAAGCACGGACAGGAAATGTTTTATATTAAGACCTTAAAATGGGACAATCACTTAAAGTATTCATGAAAAAGAAGCATACTATTGTTCATGTAAAAGAATAACTCGAAGTGCGAGGAAATATATTTGGTAGTTTAGTGTATATTGACTTGAAAACGGGAGGTTTTAGTATAACAGGATTATATATCTCGGTAAACAGACAATGAGAGCACCAGGAACAATGAAGACATATATGCCCTGACCCAATTATGTTTCATTTATATGAAAAAAATGTTTCTTATGTAATGTAACATAACATAATTATGACATTATAATGAACATTAATGTCTTCTTTCCCACTACGTTTCTCTTCCTTTCTCCCTCTTTTCCTCCTTTTTTTTTACTCAGCCGATAGGGGGGGGGGGGCATGGGGGCACGTGCCCCCATGCCCCCCTGTAATTACGCCACTGACTATAATCCTAATCATAATTATCATTATTATTGATATTGTCATTATCCTTATTAGTCATGATTACATCATATTACCAATAAATAATATTAATTTTCATCATTTCTCTTTGTTACATAATTATGTGATGATAATTGCAATTGATGGCACTAAGTACACTTACTGCTTCTGCTGCGGCTGGCCGGTAGTATTTAGTGTCATTAGATGTACAGAACAATTGAAACATAATTACTTTTATAAAACAAATGAAAGTACAAAATACAAAATGCCTTGAAAAAGCCTTGAAAATGCCTTGAAAATGCCTTGAAATTTCAAGGCTCAAAATCCTCAAGGCCAAGGCCAAGGCCCTCTCAAGGCCAAGGCTTGAATGTTCAAGGCCAAGGCTTTGAAAAAATAGGCCTTAAGGCGCCTTAAGGCCAAGGCCGAGCATCAAGGCACTACAACACTGATCGCAACTATGGAAAGCCAGCAAATCAACATAGAAAATGCATGTAGGCCTATGTTTAAAAACTTTTCTAGACATGAATGTATATGACCTATCCATAAATTCATCAATTTCTTGACAATTACTGTAAATGTGTTCTTGTTTGTTTACAAAGGACATTTTGCAATTTCCTGTATAAAAGAATTATGACACTGATGGATTTCCATAGAGTTACGATTGATTGGATCCATCGTAACTCTTTGTAAGATTTGGCCCAGATCATTGCACCCTCCAGCCCTTCCCCAACACCTGCTCCGGCCTGAACCTGAACCTCATCTTGATTCAAAAAGAAAGAACATTAATTGAGTCACACATTACGTTGGATTGCAACATGAATGGGTTCCAACTGACATCCAATGTCACATTACTATCGATGCAAAATCTGGAAATTCAATTAGGAAACTTTTCATTTACTGACAAATTTAGTTAGAAGAGCAGGAAAACATGAAGTGGTAGTATCCTTTCAGAGAGAAATGAATACATAGGTCATGGTCATTTTTGTTTTTGGCCAGTTCATCATTTTATCCTGAACATCTTATAGACCTAAATGCTATTTGTTTCCAATATTTAAATTTGATTTATTCATTTTGAGAAGAAATATCAATAAAAAATCATTACAATGTTTAAATAATAATAATACATATGATTTATATGGCACCTTTTCCATCAAGAGAGCAAAATATAAAAGTATAGAGAACTTAGAGAAGTGCAAGAAAGGGTACATTACAAATGAGAAAAAAAAATTGTCTTCAAACCAAGTACCTGCTGGTGAACAAATGCAATTTTAGGTATTAAACATTCATAACTGATCATTGACATATATAAGCTGTAAGCAAAGATTATTATTCTTTTAAATGCTGCCATCCACTGACGCGACAGAAGGCAGCAACTCCGTTAAATGAGGTTTTCAGTAAACAATTAAAACATGTAGTTCTTTTAATAGAGTTACTTGCTTTTGAAATGTCTATATTTCAGAAATTGGTGGCTTTGTGACTTTATTTCCTTTAGCATCATGTAGAATACACAAAAATATCCCAAATCAAGAAAAAAGTTAAATTAAAAAATAAAAAAAATATCAGAGTTGCTTCCTTTTATTAGTGGATGGCAGAATGGATGACCCACACAGAACAGGAAGCTTTATTCGTGTGTTGTTGGGGTTATTGAAACAAAATGACCATCACGAAATGATGCGCCGAGATGGTAATTAGTGGTTATTGCCCTCCATAGACTGAGTGATGTACATGGGAGCTTGTCAGATATCCTAATCAGCAATTACATACATAAGTACATATTGGACATCATTTACTGATAGTCTTGATAAAAGACCTAGATGAGATTTCAAAAAAAATTTGGGTCTTGTGGTTATCAATGTGGAACGTAAGCAGGAAGAAAATGATGATCGTGCACTTTAAATTTTTTCTGTGCGCAAATATATCAATAATACCAAATGTAATCATGTAATAAAGTGATCATCTAAACAACTTTTTACCTAAAACCATTTTTTTCTTTTCAATGTAGATTATGACAGTATTTTTAATTGCATAATTTATCACAACAATATATCTGTTAGGTGCCTAGAGCTGTTGGTCTGACGTATTAGGTGGCATAGGTGCTATAGGAGTGGATTTTTATTACTATATTTTACTTGTATACAAAAATGCATCACTCAACACTTTTAGAAGCAGAAAACAACTTATTTTTTATCAAGTAGATATTATGGGCTTGGGGGATTCTTGGTGAGATAATTCTTGTGTTTAATTGATCCATTACAAGCTGTCAATAGTTTCTCAATAAAATGATCCAAATATTTATCAAAAGTTCATCAGTTTACATGAAGGACACATTATCATTGTGATCGCAAACGAAAATTGAGAAAAATTTTCTGTTGAACAGATTTAATTGATTTATTAGCTATCAATAGTTCCTTTCTCAATACATGATCTTTTTAGAATATATATCACAGTTCATTTCATCAGTTGAGGAACATCTTAATTTAATCAAATAGATTTTTTTATATGGATATTTCATTATTGTAACTTATTAAATAGTCAAAACTTTATTTCTAGAATGAAAAAAGAAAATTTATTGGAATGTTG
Source organism: Lytechinus variegatus (assembly GCF_018143015.1). Classification (NCBI taxonomy): domain Eukaryota; kingdom Metazoa; phylum Echinodermata; class Echinoidea; order Temnopleuroida; family Toxopneustidae; genus Lytechinus; species Lytechinus variegatus. Next base: position 4,778,079 of record NC_054758.1, on the reverse strand, counting down.
CTGCTCTTGTGAAAACTCCATTTGTGTCGTGAAGACTAGTTACAATAACAAATGTACGATTTCTATAACAAGATTACTATCAGCCAATCAAATTGAAGGATTTCAGTAGCTTTTAACTGTTATTGTAAATTTATTATTATTAATAACAAGTTTATAAAATGGACCTGAAGTACTTTTTTCAGTTGCTGTCATTATAGACACACAGTAGTACATTTGATACAAAAGTGCATGTAGATCAGAAAACAAGTGGGTCATGTTTGCACAGCATGTTTGCCGATGCAATCAAAGCGGAGTGTTTGCTTTTCAAATCAATAATTCTAATATTGTCTATCATCTCTTGTAATTGATATCATTAAATTGACATGGAAAGCTCAGTTATTGAATTTGAAAATTTGTATCCATCTCCGCAGGAAGTTTTGGAAATTAAATGAATGTATTATTTTTAAGTGAATGTTGCTCACATCGCACATAAATCCCAGACATGCGATTTGATATTGGCTTGCTGGATGAAAGACCATATGGTTATTAAAATTGATGAATCTTAGCATTATAATTATGATTATGAAATGATCACTGAAACTATTGAAAATTTGAAATGACATTTCGTCTATTTTTTATTTAGTTATTTCTTTATTTTTTGGAGGGAGGGGGGGGGGTTAATGAGCAATTGCAGAATCCCCATTCAAATTTACATATACATTAACGATTTATACTCTCAAGTCCTGTACACGTATGCAAAAAAATTCCACTCTTTCACTTTAATAAACTCAGTCAGAATTTGTTTGAAGAAAGAAAAATTATGAAATCATTTGTTTTACACTTTATAAATGGTGCAATGGCACTTTTGTGACCTGTTTACATTTCAACCTCCTGTTTGCAAGCTATAAATATTTTGCTCTTTTATCAGATAAAAGTGTTAATTGGAACGCGAGGTATTTTCACATGCAAGTACATGTAGCTTTGAATTATGTAAAAAAAGAATAATAACCGGTTGTAATTTTCATAAGGTTTTGGAGGTTGAGGTGACTATATAGGCCTGCATATACAAACAGTTGCACTCCTATTGATCTATTACAATTGATACAGGGGGCGCGGAAGTGGGGGGTTTCAGTTCCCCACTTTTTTTCCAAAACCGTAAACAAAAATGTGAAAATGACCATAGGATTGTGATTTTTTGCATGGTCAACCCCCCCACTTTGAAAATCGTTCGCGGCCCCTATTATACCTCCATGTTTTACAGTGCCTACAAATGTAGATGTGATTCATTTGTGCTTTTAAGAAAATGAAAGTTAGATGATATTAATGGTGCACAGCTACAGCCAACACACCTATTTTAGATGCATAAATCCTACCATGATGAGAAAATGGTGTCAGATGCCTTGTACGATAACCTCCGAAACCTGCTCCTATCTCTACAAACAATCGTAATACTTTCTTGTCACCCTTACTGTCTGTCAATAAGCATGAATTTGGGGGGATTTTGTTTTACCTCCATTACAGAAAGTCGATACAAAATAGAAGTTCCATTTCAAACTCTTTTTCCCCCTTGAAATTTGAGTTTGGGCTTGAATTTGATATTTAAGTTTGTTGAAAAAGAATGATCCATGAACATGTTTTATCATCAGTGGATTATATTATGTTGAGTTTGGATGATTTATTTTCAATTTGTTTTAAATGAAATAGATTAAAGTACTTTCTCATATATCTACATTTTAATCCATGTGCAGTACATAAAATGAATAATAGCAAATCAATTTGAACATGGAGATCTGTGAGGTGCCCATTTATTTTCCTTTCCTCTCCATGCCCTTCCCTTTTCTCTTTTCCCTTTTGCTCTGCCAAGTTTCAGAGATTTCTATGAAAATCTGTTTGACTACTCTTCATTGTTGCTTTACTTGTTTCAACATTTTGTGTTTTTTTCCTTTAATGATTCCTATCATGTTTCCAACTTAACATCTTTCTTTTCACCCAACTTGACAGCAAAAACTGTGGTGTTAACCGGTGTACATAGAGGACCACACCAGTTCTTTTACACCGGTTTTAAATTGGTGGTGTTAGTTTTACACCTATAGGTGTTATTACAACACCTTTGGTTGTTACATTTACACTCTTTGGTGTTATGTTCAATCTCTAGGGTGTAATTTTAACACCTCAGGGTGTGGTCTTCTATTAACACCAATTGGTGTCAGTTTTAACACCGCAGTTTTTACAGTGTTGATTTCCACAGCCTTTTCATTATTTGTATTCCCTTTATTTTGGTCTAATATTTTATTCCTTTCATTGTAAATAATATCCATGTCGTGTTTTCAATGTCATCTTTTTACTTGTCATTGTCTATTTTTTATTGCTAAATTCAAATTTATGTTTGTTATCCCAATTTTTAGAATTCATTTAATTCAATGATGATTGTAGAATGCTGAGATGAATTTCCATTATCTGAAAAAGTAGAATTGAATACAAAATTAAAATTTGATTAAATTAAAGTGAATTAACATCCAATTGGTTGAATTATCACGATTTATGCTCTTAAAAAAACCCATTGTTTCCCATACAACTGCAATTTCTATTAACCAATTTAAAGTATTAATATTTAATATGAAACAACCTGTTTGATTGTTATGCAACACAACTGAAATAAAAGATTTACAGAGGACAGAGCCAACCCTTTTATCTGATTTTCATTAGATAGCTTGTTTTTCATAGTATCAAGTAAATATTTGAAAATTGAAAATTTGGAAATGGTGAGAGAAATCAGAAGAAGATTAAGGAATTAAGCTTTTCTGGCAAGGCTCATGGTCCGCAAACTTATTGTAATTTGCTACATGTTTCTAATCCCGGTGGGGTCACTCACCCGCAGAGGGGGACACGTATGACCGTTACCACAAATGCAAGTAACCCCCTATTGCAGTCAATTTCAAGGACATTTTGTGAAATTTACCCCCCTATTTTCACGCAAAACAAGGACAAAATTGCGGTAAAATGGTACCTTGAAACACCCCTAATTATAAGATTGTAAGGACACTTTTGCCAATTTCGCAAACTTACCCCTATTTACCATATTTCAAGGACAGGGCATTTATAACCTTTACTCATTAGAGGAAATTGCAGCACAGGCGTCAGAGTGCTCAGTCCTGAAAGATGACCAAGAGCCATGTCATACTGATACAATAATCCAAAAGAACTTTGTTTTTCTTGAAAAATAGAAAAGTAGAATTCTTTGTAAAAATAAATGTAGAGTTGTCCACATAACGATACAGAGCATGATGAGCCGCTGCGAGCCCTCTGCAGCTGGTGACTCGGCGACGGATTTTACTTAATTCCCGTGATCGTTCTCCCTTTTTCCGGACCCCTATTTCCATCAGATCGAGGACGGTGAGCACCCCTATTTTCACTACTTCGAGGAGTGTTCTGTCCGCGGACGTTACGTGAAATTGACCCCTTTTCCCGCGATTTTGGTAACGGTCATGCGGTCCCCAAGTCATATTGAGTGACCCCACCGGGTTTCTAATATGTTTCTCATATGAGTGGTTGATGGATTCCAAGCCTGTGGGAGAAATATGCTTAAATAGTCTCATCATTACTTGATGAAAATATAAATCTAATCCCCCTCTCTCCTCTCTTTGTTATTTCTTCATCTATGTAGGTGTATGATAGTGACACTGAAAGGAAAATGATCGATACTCTGGAGCTTAGAACACCTGTCTTAGGAAACCACTCTCTCAACCCCAAGAGGTTGCATTGAGATTGGCTCCCACGAAGCGATTACCACGACGACTGCCTATGGAGACACCAGTGGTAGCATCACTACTACCGTCATCATATAGTTAACTCAGAAAGATATCCATTGTGGTTATCCAGATTGCCAGGAGGAAGAATCTACTCTTTATCTGTATATCAAGTAGATGACTTGTGTTTGAAGAGGGGTAAATGTTTGCAAAGTAAAAGGATATCGCAATAGTCAGTTTTAAATGTCTGGATGCCCATTTCTGCCCCAGGCATAATCTTGGTCTACCATTTGTAAAGGAAGAACTCTTCACCTCCAAAGGTAGATCGTTGGAGTGTAAAAGTGAAGGAAAACGTCTCAGAGAAAATCAGCAAGAAGTAGGAATAGCAACCATCCATTGTGATTGCCTGGATATCCGTCAGTAGACCCTGGAGGTGAGTTTGGTTGCCATAGCAAATCCACTTCCGCCTCGAAGGAAGGAAGGATCTTCGAGTGAACTTGACAGAAATCTGCCTAATCGCCACCGAGGCCATCCATTACTTATCCAGCAAGCTACTGCACTTTGCATCTGGACTTTTTCTTCATGCGATGTGACTTCTAATCTATTACTATGGTTTTTGGCTAATGAATCTAAAGTACATCCTAAAACTGTCCACTTTGATGGGAGCGCTCTTAATCCGCTGACCACAGAATGATGTAATACCCATTACCTTTGTTCAGGGATCATCCAGTTCTAGAAGGCTATGGGTTAACCTGCTGATCACTGAATTCTGTATTGCTCAACGGCTTTTGTACAGAAACTTCCCAATCCCAGTTGGGAAGGGGTTAACTCTCTCATTGAGATCAAGCGTGGCATCCTACGCCAAACATATTGACAACAATCCGTTGATGATAGGCCATTGTCTGGCAAGTAATTCATGCATGTTATTTGGACCTTGGTCTGCAGACTATTGAAACTGGAAATTGCCAGATAGTGATCAAAGACAAGAGGAAAAAAAATCTATTAAATTTCACTTGGATTTGACATTATGGGAATATATTCCTGATAATAGCTGGATAGGAAATGTGCTATCTTCAATCCTTCCCTAGTGATTAGAGTCAATGAACTTGGTGAATTTATGATAGAAGCCTACCCACCCTTTGGCAAAAATCCCTCAACCAATGTACAGATTTTGTGGATAATTTAAACAAGTAGAACAAACTGAATACATGTACCTGATATTCAGTACAGTTAGAATCCTTTGAAGTCAATTGTCCCTCTCCCCATCTGGATCAAAAGTTTTCGGATCATTAACTGTCATTAAACAGCTTGATCATGTTTTGATAACCTTTTGGTGCTTCTTTATGAGGAAATTCCATTTTTAACAATCAAGCAAAAAGTAGAGTGTCTTTTTGATAGTTGTTGTGGTTTGGTAGGGTTAATGAAGGGCCATGGTTTAAATTGATTCAGTCCTTTTGACTACTTTATTCTGAACATAACCAAAGGCTTGGCATGTTCCATATGTGGTAGAATCAATAGAGAGGCTTTAGACAGGAAGAGGTTTGCAACACTTAAGCGCTAAAAATACCCGACTATGTTTGCATTTGGAAACTCTACCTGATGCCGAAATGGAAGGGCAAATGTTGCAACGTGGAGAATCATTCTTTTGACATGAACAGGAAACGTTCAAGATCAACAGAGCGATCTTTGTCATCATAAGCCTTTGATGACAAGAAGGATCAGTGAGCACATGGATAAAATCAGTGTGTTTATGTTATCATTGAGGAACTTCCTTCCCCATCAATCATTATTGATACGTCAATTGATGCTGTTCAAATGAATTTATTTTAGTTGTCAAAAACAGAAAAAAAATGTTTGAGTCCTATTACTGTTCACCACAATCAATTGGTCAATGAAATCAAAAGTAACAAACATTTTTCACAATCATGCCATATCTAAGAAGATATTGAAGACTATTTACAAGAAATATATCACAATGGATGCTGTTAATAAGAGGCGTGTTACCATGGAGATCACAGAGAATGGCTACCTCATTCCCAATGCAAATGTGGATCAATCCAGGCGGCACAGCATGATGGCTAATTTGGACAGCCCTGCCATAGATCCTGACGATGACCATCATTACGAACCTCTGGAAAATCTTAAGTCAAGGCGAAAGAAGGGACGCACTTGGCGGATTTTCGGAGAGGCGAAGCGTAGATCGCGATCCCTCGGTCCTTCCGTTGGGCAACTGATCCGTCGATCGGTTGCATCAAGTGAGCTGGATTTAGAGAACCAGCGGACTTCCAAGTCTAAGACCACTAGGCACAAACTGAAGTTGACTGACATTGTGATTGTAGGTGCTGAAGGAGGACAAGAGGAGTCTCAAGTCTTCAGCTACAAGAGTCGAAATATGTCAGCTTCTTTGTCATCTCCTGAAGGAAATTTCTCAGCAAGTGAGTTCTTGTATGATGGTACGAATGGAGGATTAGCTTCTCCTTTGAATAGGATACCAAGTATTGGATCTCTTGCTGCTGCTACCACACTGCCTCGGGACACAGAAGGCCAACCTGCTCTTCCTCCAAGGCGCTACAGCGAAGGAAGGGCACTGAACTTTCAGCAATCGCTTGATGATTGTGCTTTGCCAGCACGGACCCTCAGCGAGCCATCGCCCAGTGCAGCTGCGATGGAGGATGAGCTCCAGCTCTTGAGGCACAGGGTCGAAGTCCTGGAGAGGAGGTTGGCAGGAGAATTGGACTCTGAAGATTTCAAGGTATTACTTGACGATAGAGGAGAATCTTCTACTGATGATCGATCAGAACACTATGCAACTCGTCTTCAGTTCTCACCAGACATTGGACAAAAGACAATGTCTAAAACTTCTGGAACATTTAGTCGGAGAGGGAGTTCTCGGTATGCTAATCGGACCAAGAGACTATCGCTTCCTAACCAAGCAGTTACTGAGACACCCTCAGCATCCCCTTTGCAGGAGATTTCTCATAGAATCGCTGATGAAAGCAAGGATGCTGTTAGACCGGGCGTCCTCCAGAGACTTGATTCCTCCCAAAGCGATGATGTGTTTGTAAATGATAGTGCTTCAGTGCCCCAACCTTCTAGAACATTTCAAAGCATGAATGATCCCCTCAGTGCTGACAACCTCAAAGACCTTACAGAGGTCCAGGATCCGTCAAGGGTCAAGAATATTGGGTCCTACAAGATCGAAAGAAACTCTGGGGCCCTTGTACTGAACAAAGTTGAAGATCTTGTTGTTCCCGTTGTATCGGACCATCCTGCCGACAGTCCATCTACTCCATCCAGTTTGCCAGACACCACCGTATCCCTCACTTCTCGTGATGAGTCTGCAAAGGATGTTGTCTGTGAAGACAGTGTGGATCCCATAAGCATTCCTTGTGCCAAAGTTTCTGGTGATGATACCAGAAAGGGACCTGTTTACCAGGATGGAGGTATCGGTAATCAGGTAACTCATTTATTTTTTTCAATTTCTAATTTTTGTTTCCTTTAAAAAACTAAAAATATGGATATTTGTCTCATTTTTCCTGAAAAGTCCACCCTGGTTTTTGTATATACCTGGGTTTGAAAGTATCATTCATATGATTATTTACAATATATCTTGTGTGGACCTTTGCATTTTATATGTTTGATATTCACTCCATTTTCTCTCCCCATTGTTTTATCAAAGTCACAGCTTTGGAATTTAAAATGAAGAAAACATCTATGTCTAATGGTCTATATCTGATGAAGCCTTGGTAACGAAAGAAAACAGTGACCCTTTGAAGTGAGATTGTGATTCTCTGCTCCTTGAAACATTAATCATTTTGCTTTTCTAGTCGTTATGTTTACCCAAACTTGTAGAAGGTAGGTGGACTTACATTCCAATACTTTTCAACCCTCAATGTTTCATTCCAGTTATTCCTATCTTGTTATTCCGCTCTATTTCTTTTTCCATTGATTCATTTTTCCGATGGTCCTTGATAAACCCTGTACGCTTCAAGTCGCTTCAGATACGTGCTTCTCTGCACATTTGCTAAATGTTTGGACAAGAAAATTACCAGATGATTTAGACATTTCCAATTCTACCTGTATTATTGTGGCCATGCCATTTTGATCTTCTTGGAAAGACTGCATTGTCATGCAGTGGGAAGATGATTGATGTTGATGTATTTGGGTGTTATAGAAGGGTCACTCTTTGATCACGTTCACACTTGGTCTTCTAGTCATTTCTAAGGATTCCTTAGAACATTACATTCTGTTTTTATGCAGTTTGTTGTGTTCAGACTTGGTCATCAAAATGTGCATGGATGGCGTTCTCTCTTTATTCAATCTGAACACGTTTGCGAACCTGTATGCATCCATGTAGGCCTATGTAAATGCATACAGAGAATTGCCAACCCATTTGCTCTCAAAATAGAAAAGTTGTGTTCAAACTTTGTCATCAAGACGTTTCCTTAGGTTTCCTGAAAACATGGCATTCTCTCTTTATAGTAATACAATCAGAACATATGCTAATACAGAAATTTAAAACATGGTTTGTCTGACAGAAAATATGAAAGAGCACTGTTGGTGTTCTGGTCCCCGTTGCAGAAAGACTTTCGATTAAACACAACTCAAAAATTCTTGCACAACTTGATTTTCAGCCAATGAAGCACTTGTATTTGGGACTTGCGCTTGATATTTTGACTTGCGTTTAAACAAAACTCTTTCTGCAACAGGCCCCTGGTGGTCCTTTCTGCATTGGTCTTGGAGATAGCGACCACATCCTGCCAATAGGTGAAAGAGTGAAGGAGGCTGAAGAAAAAGAATACAAAGGTCAAAAAATTTCTTCTGCCTGTTGCTTTTTGTGCAATGTAGAACCAAATAGGCCACCACAATATTTTAGGGTTACCTTATTCTATATAGCATGAAGCTTTGTTTCTTGTGGTCATTCACCACCTGGGTGGGGAGCAGCTAATCTAGTCCAATGCCTTGTTAGAGGATAATCTTGCAGCAACCGTAACAAAAAGTGAACTGTGAAGCCTCTTATCTACATCCTAACATTTCCACTAGGCCTTGATACTTAAAAACCTGATGAGGGATTTTTTTGTTTTCTACACTCGTTTGTCAGGATCAGTTCCATGACATTTGCTCTGGCGACAATTGCTCTGATGGAAAACTAAATAAACCCTAATCCTTATCTTTACATTATTCTGAACCAAAAATTACAATCCTAACTCGAACCTTATGCTATCCGAGATATTAACACCGGAGCAAATGTCGCAGGAGCAAATGTTTTGTCACCATCAATATAGCTTCAGAACATTTTTTTACGAATGAAAAATCAGAAGGAGATGACTATGTTCACTGAAACTGGCTCAGCGTGTGTGCCATTCTAACATGACATTGTTTATTTTTCATAACATATTTGAGATAAATCTTCCTTTTCTTGAGATAACATGGATTATTGTGACAACCGGTGACAGGGTGAACATTTTGTTGGAAAAATAGGTGAGAAGAGAAAGTGAGAAGGGATGAGCAAGAGGGTGACTTTCATAGCGAGGAGAGAGACAGACCAAAATATAGGAGAGAGAGGGAAAGAAAGAACAAGGGGGAGAGGGAAGGGAAGATAAAGGAGTAGAATGAGAAGAAAGAGGGAGAAAACAAGGGAAAAGCAGGTTGGCAAGACTTAGAGAGACAAGGGGATGATTTAGGGACTGAGGAGACAGTACATAGATTAGGAGAGAGAGAAAAAACGAAGGGAAAAAGAAGGGAAATAATGTAGAAAACGCATAATGAGGGTAGTGGGGAAGTAGAAAAGGAGGAGACACAGTGAGAGAGACAGATAGAGACTGACATACAGAAAGACATTGATTAGAAAGACAAAAACAAGAGAAAGGCGTCTTTTGTGTACATTCAATACAAATGAAGATCGAAATATGTACAGAAATAAAATGTTGCCTAGGAGTGAGAAAGACGTCAGAATGTCGTCATCAGAGCAAGGTCTGGTATGGCTGACTTGGTAAAAAAATGTTACCCCGCCCTTCTAAACTTGACCCTCTGTTTGACCCTGCATCCTGTCTGCACTTGTATTAAAGTTCTCCCTGAGACCTGGGATATCAAGTGTAGTGTTAGTGTAGAGTGCTTTCACAGACCAAGCAAATAAAACTAGACCTTTTAGGTGTAGGTGTATGGTGATTTAAAAGTGCAGTTTCAAAGGTGCTATAGTCATAATTTGACTATTAATATGCGACCAATTGTGAAAGCCACTTTAGGATCCTTAATTATGCACATGTCTTCAAATTATCGCAATTACATATACAAACACTAAATAAAGTACTGGCCTTCAATACAGAATATATGTACCCCAAAATGCATACTACTCAAGATTTCTCAAAATAAACACCTGCCTTATTTCAAGTTGGTGTTAGTGTCCATTTTTTGTTCCAACAACCCTTTACAGCGTTTTTACACTAGTCACTAGACTTGAAATTAGCACTGGGACATAGCCTAGTCCTATTACTGAAGTGTAGGCCTATATTGGGCAGCCATTAAGAAATAGAAGAAAGTGTTTTTAATTGGTGCACTTTTGAATATTTAAAGTGAAATAGTCATGATGGAATGCACATTTTGACCCATCACTTATTCAGACATATTTTGATGATTTTTATGAAATGGGAGGATCCCATCGGCATGTAATGACGTAGCCTTTGCTTTCAATGCAATGTCATAAAATCACCAAGGAATGTCCAATAATTTGATGACACATAGGAGTTCATTGTCTGTATATTGGATTGGAAGTGTCGAAGCTGTGCTATTTTCATATTATTGCCATATTCATAGAGATATTATTAGATTTTGCAGCCCACGAAATTGGGCATACATGAATGTTATGATTGGGAATTTGTCTCCAAAAAATAAAGTACACTGACTGATGAATAAACTATTCCAGAATTCTAAGCTTAAAATAGAAAGATCATTTTGTAAATTTGTTAAGTATTTTCTCCCATTTTGATGAATGGTTTTTCGGCATCATGCGATGGAGGGGTGGGGGGGGGGGAGGGCGCAAATACTTGTCCCTCGAATAAATCGCACATTTCGTGTTCTTGTCTTTAATGCAATAACTCCTGCAGGCCAATCCACTCCTTTCTAATTACTGTCCCCTCCATTCCCCTTTTTTGCCAACTCTTTCCTCTTCTTTTCTTCCCTACACCTTTCCCCCTCCCACCCTCTGCCTTTAATTTTTTCCATCACACTCTCCCCCTCCTTTGTTTCCCTTCCTCCCCATCCACTGTCTACCCAATTGTCAACTTCTTCATTTCTCCTCCTTCTCACTCCCCCTCCCTCTTTCGCCCCCCCCCCTTCCCTCCCTCCCCTTCCCTCAAATCTTCTTCTCTTTCCCCCTTCTCCACCTTTTCCTCCACATATTTTTCCTCCCCATTTATCCCCTTCCACCCCATCCACTGTCTACCCAATTGTCAACTTCTTCATTTATCCTCCCTTCTCACTCCCCCTCCTCCCCTTCCCTCACATCTTCTCTTTCCTCCTCCACCTTTTCCTCCATATATTTTCTCCCCATTTATCCCCTCCTCCCCCCTCCTCACCCCCTCACCCCACCTCCCCCTTCCACCCCCTCTTCCAATGCACCCATGTAACACCTAGTCTGCAGGCACAGACCCAATGATTTTTGTATGTCACATAGTGCGTAATGCAGGGTCTGAAGTAGTGAGACTAGATTCACTATGTACTGTCGCTGCCTATTTGACACAGACAGGATCTTTGGAGACTAGTCTTCACTCTTGACCTGTTACTGGTTTAAATGGCAACTACGGGTCTATGCTTGCAGACTATGCAACACCCATGGAGCTATTGAAGTGATTGGTTAACATTGGTTTGACTTAAAAAAATCTGAGCTAGAAGGTCACACTTGTCACCTGTGTCTGTGATATGTTACAAAAATGAAGCCCAGAAAAAATTGCATTCAAAAATAATTATTTAGTGCTTCAAAAATTGAAATATAAAGTGACTGGAAACACCATCTTAATTTCATCCCATACACTTATGTGTACTATTTAGGTGTCTATAAGATGCCTATTTACAAAATCGGGGTTTGCCTTTTAGTTTTCGCTTTTCATTCTCAATAATGGTTGTTTTCAGGGTTTATTAGTTCTAATACATGCACTTGTACACATGTTTCATCTTGGTTTGAGAATTTTTTAAATCCGCTGCTCACAAAGTTAAACAATACCTTTAAACCAAGCACCAACATCAAATGATGTTTCTCTAAGAGTTGTGAGTAACGTGTATCACTCTTCAGAGGTGCAACGGATACACCCACTCTCGAGCGAGCGAGCGAGTGGCGAGCGGCTGCAGACCCACCAACAACTGCACTCTCCATTTCCTACCCAGTCAGTACGAGAGCGAGTCTCACTCTCCGACCAGTCACAGTTTGCTTGTTTCCCAGGACACAGTCGGTAGATCCTCCCCCTCTGTCTCCTCGAGGAGTCTCTAGGGCTTCTGCCTGATGATCTACAAGAGTGAGGAGAGTTCTGGGATTCTTTCTGGATTATTCTTTGAGCAACTATTTTCTCATCAATTTTGTGACGTGTGCTAGCCAATATTTCCAGCAAAATTTCTTCCATTAACCCAGCTGACATTGCATCTCAGCACAGGTTTTTTTTCTGCCTTGATTGCCTTGATTGCCTTGACGCCTTGGGCAAATTATTTTGAGATACTTAAAGAACCAATTTTCTTCTAATATCCTGACTAACCTCTGGAAATTTTGTTGGTGCTTTGCTTGCCTGCATCATTCTTTTTTTCCTTCTGGTGCTTGTGGATTACTTTTGATGATTTTTGTGGCAATCCCATGACAATTATCATTTTTACTTGAATCTAAGAGATCTGGATTGGAAGCCCTTGCAATTTTGTGTATTTCTGAATCCTTGCTGATGAAGTGAGAACTTCTAAAACTTTTAAAGGAATATTTTGGGTTATTCATCAAATTGAAGCATACACCAGTCGGCACTTTTCTGAAAGGTAAGTTTTTGTAAGACCAATATTACCCGTCTGCTTGTAATTGTACAGGAATTCATATACCCTTTTTTCTGTTTGTGTAGAACCACTGGGGCTTTTGGGGGCTTAACCTCCCCTGTACTTTTTCAATTAATGTACTTATGATTTTGTCATTTTTGTGTATATGGTAAGCACCCCCCCCCCCCTTTAAACTGTTCCTGTGGTGCATATCACCAGGGACGTCCCTGATATCACATCACCTACATGTAATGTCTCTGCAATCTTCGAAAGGACTTTGGATATCATTTCCCTGATTTAAGTATTCCCTTGATATTTTTTTGTGTATAGCCATATGAGGAACCCAAGGACAGCTGCTTCTTAGGAATGTTTAGAATATCTTGAAGTCGGATGAAGAGTGAAGTGTGCCATAATATCTTTATCAACTTGAGCTCCATTGATTAAATTCTAGCTTGAGATCTCGGCCTCTTAGCTCGATTAGACCGGTCTTGACCAGCCAGAGTCTTCAAATGAGCCCACCATTTCTGATCCAGCAAACCCTTTTGATCAGGACCCTGCTTCACAGAACTTGTTATAAGAAGGAATTTGCAATAGCAGTTAAAACTATAAAGCTTGAGTCAATTTCAATTCTTGGCAAATATCTTGCTATTCTATAGAATAGTTAGCTAAAATTCTTATTGAAGACACACTTTGGTTTTGACTCTGGATTTTTTTACATTCAAACTGAATGAAGGTTAACCAGGGGAGCTTTTCATGAAACAAATAGTCAGTGAATTTGTTATAAGCTACTGAAATACTGATAGCTGATTGGCTGATTGCAAATTTGTCAGTGAAAATCAATGACTATATTGCTTTATGAAATATTCCCTTATAATGCATATTCTAACCTTTTCATTTGCTGTGAGTTATTCATCCCCAGGAGTACTTTGAAACAAAAGGTATTTGAACTTTTCTGAGAGTTTGTTATAAGCTAGTCCTTGCATCTGATTGGCTCAGAACATATTAGTCAGTGAAAATAACTAACAAGATACTCCATGAAACACCTCCCCCATTTTTTACTCTGACTAGAGATGATATTCTCTCATATATTATACCCTCACCCTTGCCCACTCAATTGTTCATTAACCCCGGTATATTGAGGAGTGAACAACAACAAGAAATCCAGATTGAAAGTCGCTTACCCCTCGGTCGGAGCTGTGGAAGGAACTACCTGTCACAATACTGATTGTGATGTCATGAACTTGGCAAGCCACAATGTTTAGGTTGAAAACAGGCATTAAACGGAATGCAGAACTGAAGATGACTCTTGTCTTTCAATCAAAGGGACGTGGGTTCAAATCCCAGCCATGGTGTGTTTTCCTTCTGCAAGAAATTTACCCACATTGTGCTGCACCTGACCCAGGTGAGGTGAATGGGTAAGATTTATTCCTTGAAGGCTTTTTTAGCACCTATACTGTGGCTCAGCTGCAGCCAGGATTATTCCATACAAAACTTTTGTATCTAGAGCAGTGGAGTATGCATATTGCGATATATTAATGGACCATAATATTATTTTTATTATACAATTATGCCCGATAATGAGCATGAAATAATTTTAATATTTCTGCTACAGCATATTGCCTCCATGGTTTCCATATCACCATCATGATGACTGAATATTCCAATAATACAGTAATGCTGGGAGTGAGTCTATCTTTGAAAGTGATTTCCAGTATGCGTTCATATTCACGTCTGGTGTTTGTACGTCCCCTCCATTGTTTGATGAAGAAAACAGCTATTTAATTAGAATATCATGAACTTGGCTTGACCTAGGCCAAGTGTCATTATGATTTCACAGTGATATAAGGTTTATTTTCCTCGCAACACATGGATATCGATTGCTCAGCCGAGTTATATGAGGAGGAGTTTTTGGAGCATTGGAGGAGGTCGAGCTGGATTTGGTGGGAGGATTATTTTTTTTGTGGGGGGAGGGGAGGGCAATACTGCAAGCCCATGTTCCATTACGAAGTATCGTTAAAAAAAAATATTGCCATGATTCTAAAATCACTTAGGCAGTTTGCTCCCATCCTTTTTCCCCACCAACCCTGTATCCTTTCCTCCAATTATACGTTTTTCCAAGGTTATGGACATTTATTAGTACAATTACGATTATATTCTGAATTTCTGTTCGAATATGTGTCATCAAAGTAAAAGATTTATTTTAAGAAAGAATATATGACTTTGTCAGTATTTGAATTTAAACCAGTCTTCATTATGTCGAAGGTTTTTTTTTAAAACTCACGTTGGAAAAATAAAAGCAACTTGATGTTATTTTGTAATAATACATCTCCGCAAATCTGCTAGATTTAGACACCTTGAAGATGCCTGAAAGACTCTGTAATATAGGCCTGCATCCTTTGTGCCCAAGTATGATATTTCAACATAAAGCAGTGGATGTATGGGATCATCATAGCCTCCACGAGACCACATAATGTAGGCTAATGAATTTGCTACATATCCTTATATGCATCTGGGAGCAATCTTCTCTCCCCATTTGTGACAGATGAATTAGTCGTTATTGGTGACATGAGTCCTACCGATAATGAACATGTTGAGTCACCCCCTCCTCAAGCGCTCCTCGAAGAAGATGCGTTCCGGGAGGATCATGGTCTTACCAGATGTTGCCATCTTGGTAGATGGAGGTTATGATGGTGGTTGTGAAGTTGAGTGGTTGATTTTTAAGGTTTAGGGTTTGTAGAGCATACTGATAATGAACATGTTGAGTCACTTCTCAAGTAAGATGCGCTCTTCAAAGAAGATGCGATCCTGGAGGATCATGGTCTTACCAGATGTTGCAATCTTAGGACTCTTGGAGATGGATATTATGATGATGTGGTTTAGTGGTATGTTGGAGATTATGGTGGTGGTTGTGTCATGTGGTTGAGTGGTTGATTTTTAAGGTTTAGGGTTTGTAGAGCATCCTGATGATGAATATGTTCAGTCACTTTTTAAGCTAGATGTTCTATTCAAAGAAGATACGTTCCTGGAGAAACATGGTCTTACCCGATACAGAAGGCCTTTACTTTTTAACATCATTATTTTTTGTCGAAAATGACACCATCCAGGAAAATCCTTGGTATAAAGTAACTCTTTGTTTCGCCAATGAAAAGCATCCTGTGCTGGCAAACATCAGAAATATGACTCCTCCACTTCCTGCTCTCAAAGAATGTTACCATGGCAACGATGTGATGGGCGGAGAACTCCATGACCTTCAACCTACTACCAGCAACGGAGTCAGGAACCGGTTGCATTTATATGAGGACCTTCTTCCGCTTCCGAGAAGGAAATTAGGATTGTCGAATTCAAATGAAAGGATGAGCTACTTGAAGTTTTGTTATTTCTTGAAGAATTCTTAAAGTAGTAGTTGAATAATGAATTGCATGTACAATTCCAATATTATGACAACTTGTGTCACGTCAAAAAAAGGAAAAAGAATGTTTGTACACCATCAGAAAAATGTACACATTCTAATTGAATTAAGGTACATGTATAGATGTTTTGATTTGTAGAAAGTTTATTAAGCCTATTCCCTTTTTGATATGATGAGCTATCTCTCCCCTCATTTCCTCTCCATTTGAACAGTTTGAACCCAATAATGACCTTGTAGTAACGAAGACTGTAAGTAGTTTTACCCACATGCAATCAATAGTATTGATTTCACAGAAACGTCACGTTCGGTCAACCAGAAAACACAAAAACACATGGATGGGACTGTATTTTGAGACGAGTGATAGTGCTAAGTTCAATCAGGAAAGCAGTTGAATTAATATGCAATATATGCAATGTGAAGTCTTCGATATTTTCACACAGTGAGACTCAATATGTATTAATTTGTAATTTAGATGCATTTATTCATTCAATTTCATGGTCATACACCTTCCCAAATGGAAAAAGCTAGATCTCCAAGCATTTTGGATGGAAAGATGGATGAATTAGCTGCTAACCTTGAGATTTTGTTGGGAATGGTTAAATTATTCACTACATGATGTTGTGTAATGAATATGATTTGATTCATTTTCTATTCAACCTTTAGTTCCTTGCAGGAATGGAACCCAAAATCTTTCTATTCAACTTTCAGTGCCTTGTCAAAGGATGTTGGTGCTATGGCAGGAATTGAACCCAAACCTTATAATTATTTTCTGCGCGCACTTGTAAAGATTCCCAACTTGCCATGTGTATTGTATCAGGCGTAAGGTTGTCAAATACAGTGACATCCACGTAAAGCAATCTTGTTGCTATGGAAACGCTTTCAGTGGGGTGACACATCTCACACGAAATTTGTAACCGTAGCGTAGGCTTTCTGCAACTTTCGTGTGGAGTAGCGTGCTCAAAATGTGCGAAGATCGCTTCCCGTAAAACTGTTGTGTCCTCACGCTGAAACCAGTTTAACGAGGCAAAGCGATTTCTGAACCGGTTTGGAAGATCGCTTCCAAGATCGCTTCGACCGTTCTCATTACAAGTTAAACTTGTTTCCACTAAACTAGTTTCCAGTGAACTAGTTTTAGGAAGGTAGTGAGAACAGTGTCATAGAAAGTGGAACGTTGGATGGTCTCCCACGTGTCATCTTTACATGCAAGGTGCTCATTTGACACTATATTCTACCTATTTCAAATCAATATTTATTTCGCTACCAATGCTCGTAAACAGGCCTCAACCATCTACCACAACGATTATACTGGGGATCACTTTCCATTTGGCATTACGTAGATGTAGATACATACTGGATTGAAAAGGATTATTGCATGCGAGAGATATTGTTTCACAACCACACCCATTTCTAGCTGGAAGTAGAAAGAATAAATCCATGACTGAAATTGGGAATAGTCTTGGTACTCAGACCTTTCTTTATTATTTTGTAGGGATGATCTTATTGATTAAAATGTTTTGTATCTTGCCATTTTAACAATCATTCTTGTTTCATTTGTCACATAAACAGCCCCTTCCCCTCCTCCCCCCCAAAAAAAAAATCAAAGATGGGTGCCTGTAGCAAACTCTTTTTTAGTTGAAAAAAAATTCCAGTTCAGGAAAAACTTTGTATTATCTCTGCATACTAGGTAAATAGATTTTAAACATATTTTTTGTGGTTGGAAATTAATAGGCCTACATGGAATATATTCTGTTTTATAATTTTTGTTTACAACATGGACACTGTAGGTGAATTTCATGAAGTGAATGCATTGCCAATGTTTATATTTTGAGACGAGAGAAAATTCTAATAATCCTTTTGAAGGCTTTATGGATATAACTATAGCCATAGCGTGAGATTCTACTTGAATTCAATCCAATGACAATAGCAAATTATAATACATATCTACTCCGGTAATGGGTTTTCTGTTTTAACAGTTTTTCATACAATGATGCAGTAATGTGATACAGAACAATATTCACTTTTACATAATGTTGACAGAAGGATCCACAAATTGCAAAAGGTCATAAATGCAGTTTTCCTATAAATGGGAATTAAATCAGTACATATTTCCCAATCAATTGCATATTTTGGTAGTAAATGGCAATACCTGTATGTAATTGATATTTTCATACATTTTTACAAAATTATCTTCGAAGATAAGTTGGGAAGAACCCCTTACTCCTATACCATTAAGAAGAAGCAATATCAGCTAAAATCGAAGAAAGTCCTTTGAATTCATTCCATAGACCATTATGAATATGATATTGAATTGATATTGTATCAGAATTGAATTGAATTGATATTGTATCAGCAGTGATAAGTATTACTCATAAAAGAAAGAAATTCGACTGCCCACTTTGTTTGCCGAAGGCTTTGCAACAATTGGTCTTCTGTATGTTCCGAGGCATTGCGTGACTCATATTGCAATATATCTATGGATGAAAGGTGTTTCCCAACCGGTGAGGCTGGCTGGTAATGAAATTGAAGTTGGGTTACACCCAGAATGTATACTTGCGAGTTATTGAAATGATGGTGGAAAAGGGGGGTGATGGAGGATGGGGGGGGGGGGAGGAGGGAAATGAGGGAGGAAAGGAGGGGGGAAGGGGAGGGATGAGAGAAATGAAGAGAGGAGACAGAGACACGAGAAGAAAAGAATGAAGTAGAGGAAGAGACAGAAAAATAAGATTAAAGAGCTAAAAAAAAGAAGAAGTTTTCATCCAAATCCATGCCCCAACCCCCAAAATGGTAATGAAAATGAGAAATAATAAAGGAATAAAAATATATAACTACAATATGAAATATATATAGGCTTTATTAGGCACGCAGGAGTGATGAAAATTTTAAGATTTACAAAGGGGTAAGAAAGATTAACAGTTTGAGGAAAATACTAGTATATGGATGAAAAGAGAGGAGGGGGGGGGGGGAGATCGAGTAAGAGAGGGAGAGGGAGAGAGGGTGAGAGTGCATGCGAGCGACTCAAGAGCACAATAAACAAAACCACCATTTTTCCACTTGAAGCGTTGCTTTGCATGACTAGCTAGGCGGGTATTGCTTACCGGCTGATGAGGGTGATGAATCAAGGCATTATTTATTTGAAATTAATCATGGGCGGGGGCCAGAAAAGCTAACGATGATGCATCCTTCCATCTATTCACTGTCTCATTCTTTTCAAAAGCATAATGATATCATTTCTGTCCATGACCACAGTCCGGACAACACTTGTAATGTTCTTGGTGTCTCCATAGAGTCTCTCTTTGGGGTTTGTTTTTCAGCTTTGGTCTTTAAAATGAAATAAGAGGCCTTTGTTTACTTCGATAGTAGTGGTTGATGTGATTTTACAAGAAATGGTTGCTTATTTCAGCTCATTGAATTAAATTATAAGCCAACACAGAGCATGCATGTGTCTTGTATACTTCATGGATGGTAACGTTGCAGAATGCTTTCCAGCGATAAGATAACAAGCCTATACTGCTATTTTGAGGAAGTTTTATAATTTTTATTCAGATATGCACGGACATCAAGATGCTTGCATTTACACCTGAATGTGTAATACCCAGGCTTTTATGTCATGAATGGGTATGCATTACTTTGCCTTGAAGTTAAATTTGTATTAAGGCATTTTGTTTCTGTGTTGAAGATATGGGCCTATAAACCTACTTATCATCAACAATGTTAAATTTTGTCATGTCATCGTGAAATCACCTTTCATCATTCTGACCTCGTTATGTTCGGGTACACTGGAGAATCCGATGATGTTGCCAACTTAAGACACCACTGATCTCTAGAACGGAATATCATCTAATGCGGTTCTCTTACCTGGAAATCAGTGATATTAGAAGGATTATGAGATTCGGAATCAATGTGCTTTTCACGCCGTCACAATTTTCCACCACCTCGCATGTTAATCATCAGGTTGCCAATTTGAGAAGCATCACTGATCCATGAAGATATCGTCTCATACCACAACGGATTAAATTGGAATAATACCATGCAGCTGATCGTGGTTATGTAACCGTATTCCAACGATGACACAGGCAATCAGCAGAATTAAAAAATATATTAATCAAAAGAATGAAGTTTTTTGCTTATTACCTTTAACTGCCAATATCTTTACCATGTACCTGATTAGTCTGCAAGCTCAGACCCTTTGGTGCTTGAAACAAGAAGTTCTTTTAGGGAGAAACACAAGTTCTAATACAGCTTCAAATTTGCTGTTGTCTTAGCTTATACGGCGCGTATAATTCAGCAGTGAATATTCACGCCAATTTTTCTGTTTGTATCTTGCAGTCTAAGAATTCAGACTGCTAACTAATGTGCTTTGAGAAACCAGAGAGATTGCACCCGTAAATTGATCTCCACTTTCGATAATCATCTGAAATCTTTACCAATTCAATTTGGATAGATCGTGTAATATATAGAAGGCATTTTTCAAAGTCACTTAAAGGTATGCCTATGATTATGCGAAACCTTGGAAATAACTGCTATATCTGTCAAAGTAATAAGTCACTCTACAGACATTTATGATTAAGGTCTTGATTTGAGACTACTTTTGCATTAAATTGTGTTTTCTCGGTCATACATGTATTCAATTAATCAATTTTATATGGTCGTAGGAAGAATATAAGTAGTATCAAACTTAAAGACTGGGGATGATAAAGATATCATTATAGGCCCAATGTGCATTGTCAGTATTAATAATTATGCCAGAATCAATTTTAGTTAATTTGTCAGCCATTTTGCTTCAATTTAGTCCTAAACATAAAAGGAGACAAAATTAGTATTCCAAATCCAATCTAGAGGTACATGTGTTGTATAGTTTGTGGTTGTGATTGTGGAATAGTGATTATATCTGTGTGTGAAGTGTGTAATCAGACTTATTAATTTAAGTTATCCTAGAGCAGCTTTTATGGGATTTATTCTCTCCTTATTTGGGTAACAATTTGGGCCAAACAGCCAATGACATACCATAGCAGCAAGAATATTGGAGCTATTAAAGGGGAAGTCCACCCCAACAAAAACTTGATTTGAATAAAAGAGAATAATTCAACAAGCATAACACTGAAAATTTCATCAAAATCGGATGTAAAATAAGAAAGTTATAGCATTTTAAAATTTCGCATATTTTCAGCAAAACAGTTATATGAACGAGCCAGTTACATCCAAATGAGAGAGTTGATGACATCACTCACTCACTATTTCTTTTGTATTTTATTATATGAAATATGAAATATTTTGATTTTCTCGCCATTGTCATGTGAAATGAAGTTTCATTCCTCCCTGAACACGTGAAATTCCATTATTCTAACATTTTGTGCTTCAGGCAAGGAGGTCCTAATCATCAAATTCTTAAAAATGGAAATATTGTATAATTCCAACTATAAAAAACAAAAGAATAGTGAGTGAGTGACATCATCGACTCTCTCATTTGGATGTAACTGGCTCGTTCGTATAACTATTTTGTTGAAAATAAGCGAAACTTTGAAATGTCATAACTTTCTTATTTTACATCCGATTTTGATGAAATTTTCAGCATTCTGCTTGTCTGATTTTTCTCTATTGATTCAAATCAACATTTTTCTGGGGTGGACTTGAGCTATTAAAGACCAAAATGAAATTTAGTTGACCTCACATTTCTTGGTTGTCTTGTAAATAATCCACACGAATCCCAGCATGATCTGGCACGGTTTTGGGCAAAGTCAGGATTTCGGCACTCCCGATCCTCCGTTTCCAGACTTGTAATTTGGCAAAAGCCTCAATCTTTTGGTTTATACTAGGGCAAATAAACAGCGATATGATGATGAGATGGAAATCCTTGCAAATGCTATATTGAAACGCTTTGGTTTTATGGAAATACATTCAGACCCCTCAAATTTACATAATTTTGATTTTGTTTAATAGGGATGGCATGAGTACTCCTAGATATCATTATTATTATTGTGCCAATGTTTGAAATTTATTAGCAACGACCTTGTCAAAACCTATGTGATTGATGTATGATGACTAGAAAAATATTCCAAATATATAGAACTTTGCATGGCATTTTTCTCATAAATTACACAACTCATTATATGAGCAAAAGTAGTCTGATTTCAAGCCTTGAATTTATAGCGCAGCTGTATACTTGTTTATGTCCCTCAGATGAGAAAAATAATAGCCTAGAAGGAAGTCTATTAAAGTGTACTCAGCAATATATGATATTTCATGTTGAAGTGATTTGCTCAAATTTAAATCAACATTGAAATAAATTTGTGATATTTTAATGTTTGGAACTCTTTAATGTAGTAGCTCCATTATATCAGGTAGTGTAGTACTGAGTGAGGGAAATATTATAATAGGCCCCCATGGCCTGCCCCCAAAATACAATTCCATACCAAGTACTTTTTCTGGCATTTTTTATGTCATCATTATTGAACACATACATGTAAAATACTAGATGAATCAAACGGATGATAGTATATAATTCCAGAACTTAGAGGTAAAGAATGCATCCAGTATTATGGACGTAAATGAAAGGTCAATCATATGTGAACGCCACCATGCTGATATCATGTGGCGATTGAATACAAACGAGACCAGAACCCACCCGCATCCCTATTGTTTCAAAGGAAATCATGAGGAACGTTCCCTACTGAGAGGAAATTGGGAGAAATTTAACACGGAGGAAAAAGCGAAAGTTAGTCTCAGTGATTTTTTGTATAGGTTTATTTTAATAGTGTAGTAGGTTTCACAGTACACCATGTATCTTTCTTGGGCAAGTGTTGGTCCTGGACCACCCAATCTCGACGTTTGGACAAGTATGTTCTTGTAGTCCTCAGGAGAATGGTTTATTTTACTAAAGAATTAGAGTTAAAGGTGTAGTCCATAGAATGATTTCACCTTTAAGCTCATTCTTTCAAGCCCATCACTCTTATTTTTTATAATTTTTAAACAGTGGAAACAACTTGATTAAAAGTTAAACCAATAGTTTGTTGTGTCAGCTAGTGCAAGAACGCATGTAACACCACACTTTTTCACACATCATATGTGCTCAAAAACGCCCTTAGCAGCGTGCATTAGTGAGTTGCATAAGGGCATTTCTGCACCGATGTGGTGCATGAAAATGTTGCAAAGGGTGTTCTTGCAATGACACAACACTTTGTGAGAGTGACAGGCTTGTACAGCATGTTAAGAATTTTAAAAAGCATTTTTGCACTGCAATTTGTAGGCCTATACTATAGTTGAATGCTATAAGCCAAAGGTTCAGCTATCTTGAATACATTTAGTTTCACCACAACCCAAGTTTCACAATACATAGAGCTGTCAGATGGTTACTCAATTCGAATTGAAATCATATATATGATGAGATTTGACCCGTAACTCGATTGTCTAGCCAGGAAGTTCGTTGACCTTCATATCTGCTTTGGAGAGAAAAAGAAAGCTAATTTTGTAGTCTCCATAATCTACACACATGTCATGAAATTTTTCTTCATGGTTTAGTTTTGTTGCCAAATCTTTGAAAACTTGGCACGAGCTGAGAAGTGCATCAAACTGCACTCTAAATTTCAAGGATTTAAAAAAACCAATGTGGATTGGAATTCAAAGCTATATATTTGAATTGATTTCTTTTGAGATTTATAAGTTAATTGTTTTGATTAAAAATGAAACAAATTTTCCAGCTTGTCCCTTTACAGCTGATCTGGATTTGTAATGTGACTTTATGTATAAAGCATCAAATCCACACTGTAGAATGGATTGCATGATTAACATAACAAAAAATGGCAAAACTACTGTTATTTACTTTGGATCTCGATGGTAGACATCCTATCCTAGGAACTCTGAAAGCACAAAAAGAAAGTTATAAATGATATAATAGGGTATGACTAATGCAAGTGATCAAACTTCAATGCTAATCATACAATATCGATTTTGCTATTTTTTCCTTGAGAATTGCTGGCAAGTGTTATTTCTGTTCATTCATACCCTTGAGGTCAGATTGCGTGAGTAACTAGTTCTGTTCAAAGTTTAAAAAGACTCATTTCAGGCTGGCTAATAGAGGTTCAAGGCATTACAAAAGGAAGCAGTAGCAAAACTATTTTTGAAATAAAAGTGCAAAATACTTTTTTTTCACTGATGTGAATATATTATCATGATGGAGAATGAACCATATGTATGTTTCAGCGTGATTTGTATTTGTGTCTGAAATTCTGCCTTGAAAAAGAAAACAATTTATAGAAATCTCAAAATTTTCATTTTTATTTATTTCTCACTTCCTCTTTTAGGGTAGTAGGTATGATCTGTCTGAGGAAAAAGACTAACAGGAATCTATAGTTTCACGCACAATTAGACTTCCTTCCAGACCCTAAATCTGAAGAGTCAATCCCCATTTCATTTGCAGCATGGCAGTACCAGCAAACAAACATTAACTTCACATTGACACCATGAATTCTATTAAAGCCTAAAGACCCTAGACTATCAAAAACTTTTTTCCAAGAGTGCATGGATTAATAGCAGAATGGAGAGACGCAGAGGTGCTCGCAAGTTGTTGGCGAGGCGGAGGACCCGTTCATGGTATGGGGGTGGTGAACTTGCAGGAGGCGTTGACGCCGTGGATCATGCATTGGCAAAATCAGATCTGTCAAAGTCGTACACTTCCCTTCTTGATGCCGCCTCGAAAGGCTCAAAGTCAGGTTTAAGAGGCGCTTCTAGTTGTTCCACGATTGCTTCTGCTTCGGGGAAAGCTAGTTACCAGGGTTTTGTGGATATTACTTCAGAGGAACTGCCCCCGTCTAATTGGTGTTTCAATCGTTGGGAAGAATCAGTGCTCTTTGTAGGTCTTATTGTGAGTATCAATTTGACAAGAGTCAATGCCTCAGACAAATATATATTTTATATGTTCTTGTGTAATTTATCTATTGTCAAATGCAGAAGGAACCATGCAAGATTAGTTCATGATTTTTTTTTTCATTGGTTGGAACAACCTGATCTCTTTGTTGTCCTTATTGTAAATATTAAAATGGTGATATATGAGACATTGCTCTGCATTCGTTCAGTTCTAGTAAATTGTTTTTTTCTTACTATCACTGAATGATACTTAATGTCTCAAACTTTGTGTAAATGGTATTAGAAGAGAAAATTAAAAAAATAATTTCCTACGGATTTGAATTTTGTATGTGTTCGTTTGACTTAATAATCATACTTTCTTTCAAAATGTTGCTTTTTTTACTTTTATGTTTTTTCTTATGGAATTTATTAGACTTTATGGGACTTCATGTAAACCTCTTTTCCTCTTCATGATGCTTACAAATCACAAAAAATATGAGCAAAAATCGTCATGATAAGAATAAAACCCCTCACCAATTTTTCTTCAAAAACATTTTTTCCTGAAACAAGTTTAATTAATTACTATCTTATGTTCCTCCATGATTTTTCAAGTAGTGAAAAAAGGAGGGAAAAAAGAGGGCGAAAAGTAAGAAAAAAAGAGTATAACAAGGGAGGTCTGAGCTATGCATGGTAATATCACCAGGAAAGGAACTTTCTGCTCTTACAAAATGATGGCAGCCAGTCTTCCCCTGTATTATTCACGAGCAACTATGATTTGTCTTTTCTTGAAAATCCTTACAAGAACACATTCTTTTAAGGTTCTTCATTTTTTATCAAATTGAAAAAGGAAGTAGAAATATTTCCCCTCCCTTTTCAATTATGATACACCCAGTTGTCACTGCAGGGAGCCATAATGTTTAAAAATATTAATTACCCAGGAAATGAACTATAATAGAAAGATCAAAATTCTTCATAATCCTCCCTCCCAAGCCCTTAGAACTATACCCAAACATGAACAAATCCTGCTTGTCTGAACTTCAATTAAAGATAACTTCCAGATTAATTATAATAACTGCATGCATATCAATAGGCTTGGGGAGTGTTTCACAAAGATTTTTGTCAGTGATTTTCACCATTAGATGTTATAAGCTACTGGAAATCCTTGTTTCTGATTGGCCGAGAGCATATTAGTCCATGAACATCTTTGATAAAACTCTCCATGAAATGCTCACTCTGTACTGTGAGCTGCTGGATCCCGTCTTTCGTCTTGCAGCAGACTTGAAGGCGTGTCCGTGCCAGGAGTGGTGATAAGAAATTGAAAATAATCCTACGATGTAGAATGTGTTTTAATATATTTTTCTTGCATCATTTCATTTATAAAATTTCAACCCCTCCCATGTAAACGTCATATCCAGTGCCAATTTGATTATGATATTTTTTCAAGTTTCATGAGTATAAGTTTCTATCAATAAAATGCATTGTTAAAAATAGATTGATATTCAAATTGTATTAATGGCAATTATTTTTAATTTGTTGCCAATTTGAAATATGTTAAGATAGTTTGTTATTTTTTAGTTATTCATAATTTATCTTCAACATTTATATATTAGTTTTGTTTATTTTATTCATTCATATTTTGCGGCGGTGGGTTGTTTCCAAGTAGATATGTTTTAATTTTTCTGTATTTAATTGTCTTTAATAAAAGATATCAGGGGTGGAGGCTGTCTGTATTAAGAAACGTTACCTCTTTCGAATGGAGTGGGGGGGGTTCAAGTTATATGTTTCAAGTAATTGCCATTGCGCAGTAATTTTCCAATTCCACGAAATATGAATGTCTTCATGTTTGTGAATATACAGTATATAGACCGGAATGATGAATTATTCTGTCCATGTAATTGCAGTGACAATGCAAAAAGTGTGATGTATTTGGATAGAACTGAAATTTTTTCTAAGCTGTATGTAGAGCAAAATCATAAATCATAGCTCAGTTCTGGCCACTTAATTGGTTTCTAGCTACAAATTTCCTATTTTCCAATCATGCAGCTTGCACCAGAATCATAAATCACGAATACTGACCAATGTCGTGTGTTGCATATATTGCAACATACTAGCCCATGGGAAGATTACTATTGCTAACATCAACCTATGAAATTAAATTAGCACGCAATTCCTCCCCCTCGTAATTCACCCTAAATCACGTCACATAATTCATTCACTCTCGCTTGCTGGTGGTGACGACGACGTAGCGTTTCCATGTCTCAATCCCTGTCAGCTGTTGCTAGGCAACCCGTCTCATCTACTGTCCTAATTAAAGTATATCTTAATTGGGCATGGAGGAAGGAGGGGTTTGTTTTGTATTTACTGCTCCAAGAATAGATCCGATAAATCCACTTTAAATGGAGTAATGTTTATTCCTGCTTTAAATTCTTCACTGAGCACAATATAGATAAATGAACTTTTGTGGACGATGGGGGTGCATCAGTTTAATACCATTACCAACAGCAAGATATTTTAACAAAACTTAACCCATTGTAAGTAAAATGATTTCTGTACTCCCCCTGCAGAAATTTAAGCGTGCCGCTTGCTAGTAACTAGCATGCGACTAGCAGGGCGCTCGCTTAATAAGCGAGTGCCTGCTAGCGAACAGTCCCTGCTCGCTAAAAGATCGCTTAACTATTACTCTGCACGCATATCACACGCTTATTAAGCTAGCCGCATGCTAGTTCCTAGCATGCCGCAAGCTTGCGCAAGCTAGTCGCACGCTTCCCGCAAGCTTGGAAATTTCTGTAGGGGTCAAATGATTGTCTGAGTTACATGTACAACTTAATTAGAATCCTATTATTATTCCACATTAAAAACAAAATGAAATTGAAATTTGAAAAAGAGACAAATAACATAATGAAGAACAATTAAATTGCAAAGAATTGTTATCAATGATATGATTAAAAGAATAAAAATGTTACAGGTTTTACCAAAAATGTATATTTTAAACAAATGAGAAATAATCACCAATATACATGTAGTGAAGAAGTGAAAGTGAGGGAGAATGCTCTCAGGAACTCCCTGGATTTGCTTCTACCAATAACAATATTTATCTTGGGGGTTTGTATGCATTCATATCATCTACAAACACAAAATAACCGAGTACCATTTTTCATGGTATCCAGGATCCAGAGACCTGTTTACAAATACAATTTATATTTGATTTAGACAATTGGAACATGGTGATGTGGAATAACACTGAACCTGGCGCGTGTTCAACTGCATTTTTATTAATGCTAGAATCACGATATATTTAAAAAAAGTGTAGTTTGAAAGCAGCATTTGATGATTAGTACAAGACACAACGGTGAGCATGGATAGTACCGGACTGAATACAATATCCTGTATTGTCGGCATTCATCCGAATCGTCTTATCAGTCAATTTGGGTCAAAAAATTGATTTTGAGATTTTTGCAGAAAATGAAAGTACAAGTCCTATGGCGTTTATGTACAGGGAGATGCTCAGACTGAAATTACAAGCATGGTGCTCTCTTGTGATATTTTCTCTGATCCATGGTTTTGTGTTGAAATAAAAATATCAATGTCAAGCAATCGTCTTGGTCGTAACCATGTATTTTTCTAGCGATGAAAATGTTGTAAGGCTGGGGAACAAAGTGTGGAAATTACTGAAGTCGATTTTCTCCGAAATGAGTTTTCACTGTTGTATGTGTGATATGACGGTTTGGATGACCGCCGACGATATTTCCCATGCATCAGTTCCATTCCAGATAGCCACTTTTTCCAATTCCATGGGTGCCAATTTGTGTTTTACGTACAGGTAATTGATCATTTTCCCTGCAGAATACAACTAATTTGGCTAATTTGCACGCTTCATCTATTGATGTACTCTTTGAATTAGAGTGTAACATCATCGTCTGGGCTATTAAATTGGGATTAGTAAGTGGTGATTGTGGAAATATGACATTGCATTTGATATTCAGTGTAGTTGACTGACCCACAATGACTCGAAAATGAAGTTGCCTTTGCTTTAAAGTAAGCCGACTTGAAAGAAAAGAGGAAGGCTGTTATGGTTTGATTAGATTTTTTTGGGGTGAGAGGTTGAAATGATATGAAAAAGATTCTCTTGGTAAAACGGATTTAGTAGAACAAGGTGAAATTGTCAGTTGTATTCAAAAGAATTTGATGAAGATTGCATTGATGACGTGGAAGAGGTTTATCATGGCGAAGAATTGAGTAGTAGAAATAACCAGTTGTCTCACGATGGATCAAACGTAGTAGGAAAGCGACGTTTCGTGTGCAAGCTGCTAGACTTCGTCAGTCAATCGGCTTCCGCCAGCGGCTTCGGCCAATCACAATGTGGCTCACACCCGAGTGGAGCCGGACAATAGCTCCCGACGCTATATAACCCGTGCGCAGCAGCGTCTTTGCTCATTGCCTGACGAAGTCTAGCAGCTTGCAGACGAAACGTCGCTTTCCTACTACGTTTGAAGATGACAGAATTGTTAGTTATACCAGGAATGATTTGGATAAACCAGGAAGAAATCTTACTTTTTATGGGTATGAGCCCCTTTCATCCCTAACCCCAAAACATATACCAGTTTGTATGTTTGTTTTGCTAGGTGAGAATCAGTTCCAATAAATAAACAGTAACATAGTTTCTGTCAAACTTTTCATCTTTTCATTTTCACTGTCATCGGATTAACAAGAAAACTCCAGAAAGAACAATGAACGTTATGTAATCTTGTACTTGTCTTTTACATTTTATCTTTCTTGCATACATGTACTTTGGAATGTAAGTACATAGGTTTATAGCAATATAATCTATATTGAGCCACATTTTGTGTTCAGGTAGCATTGATATACTGCATGTGACCTTTTTTTCGTACTCTTCCTTGTTAAGTCTCAAGTATTTAACCTTCAATTGATATAATTCTACTATTTATCTTCTGCAAGGCTGCTTGTACAGTAGTACCCTCTTGCCTCTGAAGGTCAGTAAGGAACTAGTTCTGTACGGACATTTTGTGCACCATCTTTCTGTGAAAACTCTATATTATTGCTTTTTTGTTTCAGGTCAGTTTTCTTGAGACTGTGGAATCAAGCGATGTCATTTTCTGAAGGGGCCATCATACCTGGGTCCCATTTCATCAAGACTTGTTTTAATGCACCATTTCTATGACAAACCTACTGCCAGCCATTCAGATTGAAGGATTTCAGTAGCTTTTAACTGTCATTGTAGATTTGTCATTATAACAAGTTTTATGAAACGGACCCCGGAAATCTGAATAAATTATGCTTACGATGTGTTCTACATGCGGATTTTTCTTTGTAAATCCTGTCTCATGATGTCAAGAATTGCATTGCGTTAACGACACGAAATATCAAGAATTCAAATTCGTTAAATGAAAAAAATGTATCAAGAAATATAAAACTAAAGCTGTTTGAATAGAAGACTCAGTTGGTAGAGCGGGGGATTCGTATTCCGGTGACCCAGCTTCGATTCCAACTTGGTGCGCTAGTGCCCTTTGGTAAGGGCACTAGGAGAGGACCTTAAGCCGTCGGTCCTGTGGTTGCTTGCTTACAAGCATTCTTCCTTTCTTAGCAATCAGGTAAAAAAATCCCCACCAATCACCACTATTTATCCCTTTTCTCTCTCCTTTGCTCTTGTTACTACAGGATGACTATGTGAAGCGATCCCAGACCAAGTCCAAGATGGCCATGGAGCTACCCTTCGGGAAGACCAATGGGACTTCTGCTAATGGGACCAGGACCCTTCCCAACGGCACCGGTCCCTCCCATCCGTCCCAGGACAATGCCGATCTTGGGGATCTAATCAACATTAAAATCAAGATTGCAGATACAGATATCCAGGTGAGTCCTGAGTCCCATCTTACAAAGAGTGTAATTTATCTAATTGAATGTAACTATGGAAAGCCAGTGACCCCAACTCTTTTCAATGGCAACAGTTCTTCCTGTCCGTCCCAGGATAAAACTGATCTTGGGGATTTAAGGATTGCAGGTACTCACATCCAGGTGAATACTGTTCTTTGAAGCTCTTGGACATCATACAATCCCAGGCGATTTCATCCAGAGGCATTGCTGCAGTTGGTCCTATTGAAAAGCTAGAGCCTGAATTCATAGATTTTATTCATTAATTACACTTGATTAACTATTTATCCCACTGCACCAATCATGTCCTTTTGCAACCATTTTGCTACATTTGCTACTCGTGTAGCAAATGAGAACCCAGTAGGAAGGAATAAATGTCTGATACCCCATTTAGATCTGCAAAAAAAATCTGTGGCTACGAAAGTTACCGCAGGTCGTTTGAGACGAGTCGTTTGATCTAACGGGTCTCGGCACAAATGGCAAAGCATGATTCTACAGTAATCGCAAGGGAAAATGCACCCTAGACAGTCTAGCACAATCGCGAGATCACACAGTGTGATCCACTGTTGGACTGTAGGTCTAAACTGTCTGGGTGTAAATTCGGCATAGAAAATGGAAGTCCTTTATCTGAGCGCATGGCCGCAATCGTTGTGCAGCTCGTGCTTTCTCCCTTGATCAACATTTTGCCTTGACAACGCAATACGGTAGTCCAAAGAGAGATGAAGTACCTCGCGATTACTGCAGATGATCTAAACATCCCCTCATGTTTTGAGAAGGAATTTCATGTCGTGTTTGCTCCAGACGATTGTCTGATGTGACACAAGAGAGAGAGATAGATCTAGACGGGGTATGAGTGCCCAATCAGAGCTGTGCTAGAGCCGGGATAATATTAGGCAGTGCTTGGAAACAAAATATTAAATGATATATTAATGAAATATGTATATTGTGTGAGTATGGTATTTTTTTGAAATTATAAATTGCATTAGAGTTTCTTTCAATATCCAAGGCTCGACATTAGCGGTGGCCCGGGGCCACCAGAAATTCACCTCGGGCAACCATTATTGAAAAAATGTTAAGTTTTGGTGGCCCGAATCGGGCAACCAATAATTTTCAAAGTAGCGCAATTTTTCTCCCGATTTTGCACGCATTTATCAACTTTCTACAGTTGAAATTGCAAGCCAATTCGTCATGCGCCCTTTTTGTCAATCTACACACAAATACACACACACAAAGATTGCATAGTCATGACAGTATGGAGGCCTACCACTGCACTACTGCAGCATACAGTATATATTCAGCCGGCTGCGCCGGCCGTCTGGCGTACGTGAGCTTGCATGCATGAAACCACTGCAGCTATAGCTAGCTGTGCGCTAGCAGACTATTCAGAGCTCTGCGATACAAAATGTTACTGCTGAGAAATCTTCCACAGAACTTTGAAAATCTACGTCAAAGTCACATTTTACACCAATGAAATGCCCTTCTACAGTCCATATTACTAAATCCTGATTATTAGCAAGCATTAAAAAGAGGAATTATGACCTCTCTTTTGACTCAAAAAGTCCGATTTTCCAAATGCATTAATACACATAAAACTCATAGGTGAGTACATCACAGTCCCACGTGTGCATTTGTATGTATGTTGATATTTGGTTTCTTTTGAAGCTGTGTCGTTTCTAGCCAAAAATAACAGACAGCTTCTTTCTTTTTTGTTTATAAATGACTTCTTAAACCACTCTTAAAGGAAGTAAATATTTTGGGAAGGCATTTCATTGATATGAAATGTGAATTTTCCATCATTTTGTCAAATGTAGGAAGGACTTTTCTCACTGTTTTTCCAGATATAACTTTTGCCGTTTTCTTATTTTTTTCTTTCATTTTTTTATAGTGACTAAACCATTTATACCCCTTCCCATTGAATATGCCTGATTAAAGAATATGTTTCTACTGAATAATAATAAAAACAATTTTCCCCATTTTTCATCAATTTTGTCTTATTCATTTTTCTTTCATTTTCTTTTTTTTCCTGTTCTTTTTTTTTTCTTTTCGTTGTATTTCACTTATTTATTTTATAATTTTTGTTTTCTTTTTTTCAATATACAATTTTAAAAATTATATTTGTTTCCCCCTTTTATGCATTGTTCTAATTTTTCAACATATTTTTCTGTGATTTTCTCCTGCTATAATAATACCTGGGAACAATACAATTCTTTTGTTCTCTTTCAATCATTTCATATTTGCAATGATAGAACAATTTATATATTACCACAAATCAATAAGCATAGTAAAATGACTGCAAGCACGATTTACATACAAGATGTGCAAAGTGGAAGTAACTTAGTGGTAGTGGCTGCAGAATTAATATTTCAGAAATTTGTTTTATTCATTTTTAATTATTGTTTTTCTTTATATTTTTCGGGCCACCAAACTTTACTAACGGGCCACCAAAAAAAATTATTTGAAGGTTTTGGTGGCCCGAACGGGCCACCACCAAAAAAAGTTAATGTGGAGCCTTGTAATATCGGTTGGTACCCTGGATAGACATTGACATTTATTTGATATTTTGTAATATTTTCTTTCCTTTTTTAATGAAGTATTACTACATCAACCTGTTCTGACTTGCAATGGTATGGGGAATTCCCCAAGTACTTCAGGAGTATAATGATAACTTTATAGTAGATGTAAAGGGCGTCATGAAGTGGGTGTTTATCAGAAAACTAATAAAAAGTTATAATTCTGATTCCAAGATTCAGTATTATCAGCAAGAGTAAATAACAAGATACCTTCATTTATCTGGGCAACGCTCAGATTTAAATTAACTTCTTTGTCTTATTTCAAAACATAGACTGTTGTTACAGACGTCAGAAGTGTTTTTGAGCGATCACATATTTAGTTGGCTTGCCTTGGGAACTATATCAGCCCACTCTTTTTCTATAATAAGAATCAGTGATTACATGTACTTATATTTGAATGAATTCAATGCAATTCTTGGCTTATCGTATAAGTATCCTAACACTAACACCCACTCCTTGTCTGAAAAATAAACCAATAATTAGAGAATTTAATTTAAGTTTCCAAGAAATGTAAACTGGCAAATAGTTTCATTCAAATTGAGGTATAATCATAGGAAGATTAACAACCCCCTCAAATAGATTTCCCAGTTATTCTACAAAAATTCAAAGTTGGCTTTTGATGAATTGACTGAGTCAGTCACATTTGTGTGATAGATATTTTTCTCTGTAAGGTAGTTGTAAATCTGTGAAGGCTATTCATCAAGAACCCTTGTCTTTTTCTGGATTTTGAGAGCTATACAGGAAGTAATACTCACTAAATTAGTTTTGAATTAACTCTATTGCTCGTTCTGAGTTGTCATTATTTGAATGATGTGGATGATTGTTTGAAGTTCAACCAGGGGTTGATTTCTCTGGTAATTAGTATTTTTCAAACCTAAGGTATATTTTTTGTGATACTCTCGCATGTGGCTGCTAAAACACCAAACTTCCTCATGAAAATGTATGTTGAAGGTACATGGGTTTTGTTTAAATCTGTAAAGAATACTATTCATAAAAAATCTGATTCATTGCCAAGCAAAATGGAAGATTATGGCGTTACATTACATGAAAAATAATGATCACATTTCACAGTCAAAATGTGGATATTTAAAACTCATGGTTCCTGAAAACTAGTCTGATTAGTTAATCATAAAGTTGGTTAGCATAGCATAAAATGGAAAAAAATGCCACACCGAATGTATGAACAATTCATTATACAAAAGAAAAGTTACAACAGGTTGTACCTTGAAAAGTAATCAATTTCAGCAGTTCCAAAGCTATCCAAGGGTGAAAGACATGAAAGTTTTCAGTGTTAGAAATTTAGAATCTACTCCAATATGATCAATATAATTCACATCATTGACTCATACTAATTCTACATTATGAGTCCTTTCATAAACCCAATAAAAATGAATTAGGCGGCTAATAGCAGCATAATTTGGTCGTAAAATTGGAGGAGGACAAGAGTTATCCGCATTACTCTGATGCTGCTATTATCCGCATAATAGCGGCATCGGGATAAGATTTTTAGTTTATGAACGCATTTCCAAATAATGCGGATAATTGCCATGGTGCGGTCACAAGGTCACCCTTTTCCAACACAACCGCATCGGAGGGGGCGTGTCCAGTTGTCATGGCGATTATCCGCCTTTTTCAGGACGGGCGCTCGTAAAAATAATGCGGCTTATTTTCGGAGTTTATGAACGCAATTTTTATTGAATTATCCGCATTACTCTTAGGCGGCTAATTGGAGGATAGGTTTATGAAAAGGGTATTCGAAAGCTATTAGTACAAAACTGTTGATGCAGGACCTATTAATTTTTGTATTATTTCTATTTCTGCCTGGCTGGGTACATTAAATCTCTTAGTGAGTCAGGAAGTGGTTTCTGTATTGTATTTGGATAAAAATGGTCTATGAGAAAGGTCAAAGTAGAGCCAATTATTTTAATAACGGAAGTTTTCAAAGACCCTCCCCCCCTTCAACACATGCCAGGCCCCTTCTTTTTTTGGGAGGAGGGGGGCGTGGGTGGGTGGGGATTGCTGTGTTATGAAAACCTTTTCTTCATGGGGAGGGAGGTGCACCTGCTCTTTAATCAATTAGTGGAAATCATTGCTCATGGGATTCTCTTTACATGGTTCCACGACATTTGCTCTGGCGACAATTGCTCTGCTCTAAATACCACACACTATTAATCAAATGACCAACTTCAACCCTGGGTTTAGCACCATAACATAAAACCCTATTTTAACCCTAACCCTCCATCTTGGACGAAATTAAGCGTGGAGCAATAGTCACGGGGGCAAAAGTTGTGCCACCCCTTTGCGTAATCTGTGATCATAAAGTTTAATTCTCACTTGCATTTTGGAATTTTTCCTTTTCGTGAACGGAAAAGAAAGTAAGAAACAAGCATTCTCCTTTGTATTCCTTTGTTACTCCATTCCTTTATTCCATTGTGCACACAATGTAGGTGACTATTCACCCCTATTGTTGGCCATTGTTGAAAGGTAAATACATCCCATTGTGATTCGCATTGTATGCGTAGGCCTTTCCTATTAGTGTAATGAATGGAATTTCCTCGACATATTTCTCCTATTTGCAGAGTTTACTTTATGTATTTATGGTTCCCATTTCATATTTGAGATTGTTGACATAAGTTTGATAATGGAAATATTGGATGGCCTGTGTTTTCATCTGTTTGGTATAGGGTGTAGTGAAGTTTTCTCTACTTTTCTTCAAGACCTTTGATTGCTAATTGCTGCGATATATATAGCAAAACCTAGCCTTGTGCAACTCATGATTTTAAATTTTGAAAACATACACCACATGCAAACAAATTAGGCTAGTTATGCACGTTATGAATATTGGAGCAGTATCTTACCCATTCCTGACAATGTTTCATGGGAGAAAATACATTGCAATAACTTCAAATGTTCGATAGACACTAAAATTCGTTCCTTTTATTTCAAAGTTTTTCACAAATGCATTGCTTTTAATGATTTTCTTTTCAAGATTAAAAGGAAAGATTCCCCTTTGTGTGAATTTTGCAACAAATTCCCTGAAACATCGGTTCATATATTTTGTGTTTGTGAAAAGGTTTTACCCCTGTGGCAAGATTTATTGACTATTTTAATACAGAAGTTTGATTCCAATTTTACTTTATCTAATTTCAGTAAAATGTTTGGTGATCCGGATGACAAGTTCATTTCCTACTTATTTTTATTGTTGAAGTACTTCATTTTCATTTGTAAATTCAGCAAAGTTGATCCAAACTTTGGAGCCTTTAGATCCTTTGTTAAAAAGCAAAGGGAAATTGAATATTGTGTGGCCAAAAAAAGACATAAACTCACGGCTCATTTTAAGAAATGGAAGTTTGAATTATAATTTTTGTCACTTTACATGTATCATTATATGTCTCATGTTTACCCTGTATATATGCATACAAATACTTGCCATCAAAGTTGTATAAAATATCACGTCTGTGCCATTGCATAAATCTTTCCGCTCTTTTTTTCTTTATTATTTATTTTTTTTCTTATTTATTCTTTTTCTTATTTATGTTTTTTCCCTAATGATGTTATGATCACTTGTAAATATTTTAATTATGTTTGATTTGTTATTTTTGTTTATTTTTGGTCAGTGTGGACCCAATAACACATATAAATACAAAAAAAAAATTAGGCTAGTTATACATGTATACTACAAACTTGGTGTGGGTAAACATCATTTGAGAAGCTCTCTTTTTGAAATGTATTCCAATTTCATACATAGATGCTTGTTTATGAATTCCCCTATTCAATAGCAAACTTGTTTTTCCAGGCCATTATTGCTTCCAAAACACTTGCCATTTTTTGATGGAGTTGAAAAACATCTCCACAAGCGCATCCACCTCTTTGGTTGCCATGGAAATGAGTATAAACAGGTTGTCACTTGTCTAAGCATGTTTCCATCCATCCCTCGTACTTCGCCAAAGTCAATTAACCCTCTGGGTCCTGCGTGCGACGATGACATGTAGAAACTCAATAGGGGTTGGGGTCTGGCGGGTTAAGGTCAATAGAGGGCCTCCTTCTGGCATCCAAAGCCGGAAGGTCATAATGTGACATATTTCATACTGCGCTGGGGATGTTACATGCCTGATCAGGTGAAAGCCTTTCCATACAGATGGCAGGAAAAATGTAAGGACTTTGGAGATTAAGAAATGTCAAGTTGCATTTTCTCATGGACATGGAATCGGGGTCAAAGTTCTTTTTCATGAAATTTATTTTGTCTCGTTGGGTTGTTAAAACCTCATATTTCAAACATCAAAAAATATTTGGACCATTCTGAAAAAGTTTTATGTTTAGGAGTGATGAAATAAAGTAGCAACCTTCTTTTGTCTAGAAGGAGTTCTCTACAGGAATTAAGAGATTGTTTTTTTATTGTTGTGAGGTTGTATTATGCATTATTTGTAATTTTTGAGTGACCTTCAAAATTTTAAGTTTGTTTTAATTTGTTAGTAAAGAGGAATCACAAGTTCACAACTATTGGAAAAATACATTTCTGTTGGAGGGGAAGGGGAGAGTTTTCTTGCGTCTGTTCATTCGTTATTACTTTTGTATTGAAGCCAGTATAATAATTTATGGGTAGCCCTTTTGCAGAATGCCATACAGGGGGCTTAGTTTACATTTTGGTGGTGACTCTCCCTTATTCATTCCTGCGTATTTGTCACATCATCAAAAGAATACATCTTTTGATACTTGAATGCAGTGTTGCAAAATTTTATGAACCATGAGATACTTTATCCCTTTCACTAAAATAAAAACAGTATGCGGTTTATGCATGGATATGAATAAGATTTTACCAGGCCCACACATTATACAGTATCTGGGAGAGTTTACCAGCGGGAGAATTACTTAATGCTCGAATATGAGTTCTTGCAAAATCTTATGAACCATAAAATAATCCTTAGTTGACTTGACGAAAGCAGTAGGCCTATGTATTTTATATACAGTAAATAATTAGAGATGAATTTGACTTTATAATACATGTATATTACATATATCAGGGAGAGTTCTACAAGCGGGAGAACTTGAAAGAGAAAGCATGTTTTGATATATGAATAAAACGTTGATCATCGTCTGCGTCTTTGCATGCTATGCAACTATCACCTGCTACTTCAAGTAACCCATAAGTCATTTCCATGGCAACCGCACAATCTCTCTCATTCCATTCTTGTTGATGTTGAAATGTACAAGTGGGCGTCGCCCAAGTTGCCTGGATCTGGATTCGAGCGGTATGTTGAATGGAGAGAGAGTGAATTGATGATCGTCTGTGGGAGCCATAGGGGGCGTTCCCACCGCCATGATGAGAGATTGTTATGTGTCATGATCTCCTTTTTGTTTAAATCACGCAACAACGTGATCCTTGTTGAGGTCGGTTGCTTGGCATCTGTTCCTATCCAAAGAAGACTGTTAGTAGTAGACAGGATTTAAAGTAGTAGACAGGATTTAAAGGTACCATTTATAGGTAAAAGACAGTAGTTGCGGCAAACAATCATTTTATGAGAAAGTCTTTAAAATCAAGGTTAATCGCCACAATACTATCCTAGATCTATAGTTCTGGTACATTGAAATTAACTTATCTTTGTGAAATAATGAAATTTCAGCTGAACACCGATAATTCTGATGATCACTGACACAGGAAAACATATGTTGGTCTAATACCCATTTTCTTTTCATTCATTTTGCATAATTAACACTTTAGTTTAATTAGACCAACTACTGGTATATGGACTAAATGGCTTTGGACCAACTGGTTATTAGACGGAATGGTATTAGACTAAATGAAAGTAGACCATGTGGCGAGTGGACGAAATGATAGTAGACAAGTTGGCAATTGGACGACTTGGCATTAGACGAATTGGAAATAAACTGTCGGATCCTTGGGCAATATCAAGAAATGAGAAGGCCTGTACTGTATATGAATCTTAAAACGATGCTAGTCAATTTCTTTGCCAAATTTACTTGATATGAATCATCATGTATTTGGGTTGTTTTTATATTCATATTTAGACATCTCTGTGCTGTTACCCTGTGTAAGCCTATATTTCTATTTATGCATGAGAGTGAATGTCAGGGTTTCTATTCATCAATGGTTAGTCAGTTTGCTAGAGGTTTTTGACACTGTGTGGCACACTGCTGTTTGCAACATTGACTTCTCGTTCATTTCAAATAGCTGACAGAGCAGCTGAACTACACTACTCTGCATGGTCACGGAGAAAAGATGGCATGATTGTATTTTTCTCAGAGAGTTTTTTTTACTCCATCTTTGCTCGTTCATGGCATTTGATTACACTGTATTGAAATATGATATTACAATTGAAAGCTGATGTTGCCTATTCAGTATGCCACTTGGTCTAATTCTGCTTTGCCCGATAGCCATTTGGTCTAATCATTGCCATTTAGCCAATTATCTTGTATGTCCTATTCAGGATGGGGGTGGGGTCTTGTTTTCTTTGGCAACCAGTCATATTGACTATTTTCGCCATTATATGCTTTTTGTGCCTGTGCTAGACTTGTTTCTAGACCTGGCAAAAAAAATAAATTCAGGGCTACTTTGCATGACTAATACTGTCTAAATCTGCAACATTGGATAAGCTTTAAAATTTCCAGGACTCCTTTTTCTACTTTCCAGAGCTCTTTCGAGCATTTTGGGGGCTAAATTCCCCCCCCCCATGTAATTTTTTCCCTGTTCAAGACCAACATGTTGTTTGAAAAGCAGTCAGGGTCTGTGTGCACAGACTAGTGGTAACCCTCTCAGGTCAATCAGACAGGGGAAGTCCCCTCTTTGGGGTCAGCTAGGGTCATGTAAAAGCAGCACACCCTGCCCCCCCCATGACGGATCCTCCTAGTGGTCGGGGTGCAAGGGGTGCGTCCCCCTTCTGTAATTTGAGAAAAGCTCATTGAGCATTCATACATCTACATCTAAAGGAAATTGTGATTTGCTAATTGTGCCCCCTCTTTCAAAATCCTGGATCCACCCCTCCCCACCTCTTGCCTTGATGCAGATCTTGTACATGCAGGCCTACACACATTACAATGTGATGTCTGGTGTTTTTTTTTTATTGTAAGTTCAATGTAAAATACCTATGTTTGTTCATAAAAGAAGTCTCAAAATAAAATCTCAGGTTCATTCATCTTCAATACCTGACGTGCTTAGCACTTTCCCCTTGTGGAGGAATTCTACTCTTGTGCCATTTTTGGCCAATCTCTTGTTACGCAGCGAAGGAAAAAAATGCTTTCATCTTCAAAACTTTGAAGCAGCATTTACCCGGGGAAGAATGCCAAGAATGAAATTTGAAATAAAGAAAATGTCTTCTGCATCGAAGAAGTAGAAAATTCTTAATTCATTAGACGTACTTCAAATTTTCATGTCAAAATAATTAGCAAAGTTTTTAATAATTGTTGAAATGTGGGCCTCTTTCAAAGGATATTTGTTACTCATGACCAGGCTGTTGTAGCAATCTTCTTAAAGGGGCACACATCTGCTATTTTGCCAGTCTTGCCTGTCAAACTTGTCAAAAGTTGTCAAAAATATTCTACATGTCATAACATCCTATCAATATTTAGTCGCAGGTCTCTAAAACTATAAATCACCAAAAGAGATGAAATGATTTACACCTGATATTCTAGAGACCTATTTTGGGAGTAAAATTACCCCCAATTAAATGCCTGGTGTCTGGTATTTACGCCCCTAGGGACCGGTCTATTCTGACTCATGACCCCTGTGGTGTGACCTTTCATGACACCAGCATGACCTCCGCTTATTAGACTCAGTGGGCAAAAAGTTTTCAGATGGGGGTGCAAGGAGTGAAATTGATTTCCCACTAGAGTGCAACCACTATAGTTTTGTTTTGTTGAAACTTTTTGACGTTCTTGTTTTGTAATCCTCTGTTCAGTTGTGTTTACTGTTTAGTAAAGTTAAGCTCCAATTAGAGCCTTTCAATGATTTCCCAAGTATTCATGTTGGCCTATGTGTATAAATGTAATTTAGAAGTAAGCTTACAAAGCTTTCTTGATTTTGCATTAAACATTGAGCTTTCATCTCTGTTTAAAGTACATTCATCGGGGGGGGGGGGGGCTCTGTGTATAAATGTAATTCAGAAGTAAGCTTTATTATGCAAAGCTTCTTGAATTTGGCATAAATCACTGAGCTTTCATCTCGGTTAATATTCACTCAATAACACATCTTTGTTTAAATGAACCACAGTTAAATAAATCAAGGAATGGATGGCAAAACTGTTAACAGACAACATTTTGAACCTCGAAATACTTTTTGCAGTATCAAAATGTGCTTGAGTGTTCATTATTTTGAGATGTAATTAAAACTTTTATTTTGGTGTCTTTATTCTCCCTTTTCTTTTTTTTTCCTTTCTTCAAACAGAAATCAGTATTATGCAAAGCGTCTTGAATTTGGCATTTATCACTGAGCTTTCATCTCGGTTAATATTGTTTGATTAAATGAACCACAGTTCAATAAATCAAGGAATGGATGGCAAAACTCTGTTAACAGACATTTCGAACCTCGAAATACTTTTTGCAGTATCAAAATGTGCTTGAGTGTTCATTATTTTGAGATGTAATTAAAACTTATATTTTGGTGTCTTTATTCTCCCTTTTCTTTTTTTTTTCTTTCATCAAACAGAAATCAGTATGCTTCAGGAAGGATGAGCGTATTTGGAACATGAAACAGCACATCCTTCAGTGTCCGGATGTGGTGAGTCAAGTTTGGTCATAGGACCCCCAAAGGAGGGGGGGGGGTATTTTCTAGATATTATATTAGTTATTAAGTTGAACCATGAACGTAACATTGTTATCAGTAACATTGTTTGACTCTCCTTACCATGGGGGGGGGGGTGTAGACCCTTGCCAACCCCACCCACATCCCCTTGGATGTTTGATCCACCTTTATTCAATTTTGTTGCATTTGTCATTTTTCCTAAAAGCCCATCGTCATTTAGAACAGTATAATAGACAGATTTGTTGACGTTGTGCATGTTTCTTTGAAAAAAAAAGAAAATCAAATTTCCTCCTATATGAACCTCTTCACTCATGAATGTAGTCTGTTTCACTAAAGATAAGAATTGTGATTTCCACTTCTCACCAATGTATTTTTTGTCAGCTATTGATATAACAGTAGTCATCCCTCCATATTGTACTATTTCAAAGTTCTTTCTCGCTTAAATAAAATATGCTCTGGTAATAAAAAATTGTAGTGTCAGATAAAACTGCTGGTGATTAATAAAACTTTCATGAATCTTCCTCTCTCACACACTTTCTTTCTCTCTCTTTCTCTCATTTTTATTCACCAAACTAGGAGCTACCAGACAGCCGTAACCATGGTTTCTACATGCTTCCGCAGAATAACAAGGCTGGTAAATTTCTTGATGAGGAGCGTTTGATCAGCGACTACCCGATAGACCAAAGGAAAGCCTACCTTGAGGTATTATATAGGAGTGATAACAGTTTTAATGGAACGAAATGTCATAGAATGGTTTATTGTTCTAAAGGAAAAGAGAGAAAAAGTTTGTTCACTTAATCCTTTAGTTGGTATAGGTTAACACAGTTGTCTATGCAGCATCGACAAATAGTGACATAATACTGCATAGCCATGTGATAAATCTGGCATGTACATTGTAACAATAAGAGTTGGAATTAGAATCTATTCCAAATCTCACTAGCACTGTTTCAGCATTCAGCATATGTCACTGCTGGCCAGATGGGGTCTGGGGAGGGGGCCATGGACCTCCAAAATATATGTCATGACCAAGAAAACAAGGAAAGAAAGAAAAGGAAAGAAAATAAGTGATATTAACTTCTGGATATTATGTCAAAATCTATCACAAAGATAACATATTTAAAAAGTTTTTTTAGAAATTTCCTTTAATACTTGTTTGCAAGATTTTAGAAATTTTTCCCCATGCCCCATGTCTGGCCCCATCAAATTTTTGGCTCATTATGCCACTGGTGCCAGATATATTCAAAAGGATGAATATTATGTGGAAGTACTCTTTTGTATCTTATTTCAGTTCCGTTACAAGAAGAGGGTCTACAGACAGCTCAACCTGGATGTGGCCCAACTGAAGAAGTTCCACACCAAGTCCACCCTGAAGCAGTTCCTGGACTACGTTAGGAACCGGCAAGTGGACAAGATCAACAAGCTGGCTGACAAGGGCCTGGACCCAAACTTCCATGAAGAGGCTACTGGAGGTAAGAGGCAAAAAATTGAATTCTGAAAAGGAATGATTCAAATGGTAGAACTCAAAGACGGACATTGTGAACTCCAACATTACTCAAACCATGGTATAAAGTTGTGGTTTATATATCTGAGTGTGTAGCGAACTTATCGTAATGTAAGTGGCCATGCAGTGGTACATAATATTAGGTGGTACCTGTGCCTATGGGATGGTACAAATGTTGCGCATTTCAGCCTTCTTAGGCTCTATTGCAACAATCAGAGTAAAGGATGTTGAACAGGAGAACATTTCATCAAGGTGTCAGATCTGAGAAGTTTCCTTGATTTTTGATTGGCTACGAAGCATAGGTATCTGACTTTTACTATTTTAACTGAGAAAAATTGCTGAGAAAGATGAAGCATCTGACAAATCCTATCATTTAACACTCCCCTAATGGTAGTCAATGGTCAATGGTAGTTCTGCTTTTAAAGAATCCTTTCAAGTTTGTTGAAGGATCATGATCACAACTCAGAACCTCTTACCTTCTCTTTGGGAGGAGCATTTCATGGAGAGATTTGTCAGTGAGTTTCAACGACAACCGTTACAAGCTATTGAAAATCCTTGCATCTTCATTGGCTGTGAGCAGGTTAGTTGGTGAACGTCACTGACAAGACCTATCATGAATCACTCCCCAGATGGTATGGTAAACTGGCCATTTGTCTGCTGCCAACTCGTCCAATTACCACATGGTCTACCTTCATTTAGTGTAATGCCATTCCATCCATCAGCATTTCATCTAACAACCATTTGGTCCAATCTAATCACCATTTCATCTATTACCATTTCGTCTAATAACCAGTTGGTCTGCCAACTCGTCCACT
This sequence comes from Lytechinus variegatus, assembly GCF_018143015.1. Classification (NCBI taxonomy): domain Eukaryota; kingdom Metazoa; phylum Echinodermata; class Echinoidea; order Temnopleuroida; family Toxopneustidae; genus Lytechinus; species Lytechinus variegatus. The sequence continues at coordinate 4,733,577 of NC_054758.1, read as the reverse complement.
CACCACATGGTCTACCTTCATTTAGTCTAATGCCATTCCATTTATCAACATTGTTTAAAACAACCATTTGGTCCAATAACCACTTGGTCCAATCATCACTTCGTCAAATCACCATTTCGTCTATTACCATTTCGTGTGTTACCATTTCATCTAATAATCAGTTGATCTAATACCCATTTTCTTTTAATTTATTTTGCACATTTAACACTTTAGTTTGATTAGACCAAATGGTATATGGACAAAATGGGTATTGGACCAACTGGTTATTAGACGGAATGGCATGAGACTAAATGAAAGTAGACCATGTGGTGAGTGGACGAACTAATGGTAGACCAAATGATAGTAGACTAGTTGGCAGTTGGACAAAATGGCATTAGACGAATTGGAAGTAAACCGATGGTAGCCAAATGATAAAAAGCCATTGACTTCACTGATGATTGTTATAAGCTACTGAAAACTCTCTTATCTCATTGGCTATGAGCAAGTTATTCAGTGAAAGTCACCCAATCTTTGCTGTATGAAACACTCCCTAGCTGAAAGCCCATTGTCAATAGAAGTCCTTGGAAGGAGGTCCAAAGATCATGGTCATGTAGTATGTGACATAGATTAGCATAGAACTACTCAGACCCTCTTACACTCTCCCCATCCTTCATCGTCGTCATTATTTCACCTCAGTCACATACCAGAGCCCTCCTAGAATTCCTCTCCATTCCCAGATCTTTAACAACCATGCAGGGTTCATGCTACGACTCCCATTAGGGAAAGGTCAGGCTACTGCAACATTGTACCCTTGTTATTGAAAACAATACCCCCGCAACAATTCCATGTAGACGATGGAAAAACAACCGCTCCCTGATTTGCGATGGGAGACGGTGGGTTGGGGGATGGAGATGATAATGGGAGTTTGATATTTGGGTAATGTTTTTGTGAGTGAGGAAAAGTAGGTAGGTTCGGTCAAAACTTCAGTCTATTACAAAATGGTAATAGACAAAATGGTGATTAGACAAAGTTATGATTGGACCGAATGGTTATTGGACCTGATGGATGGAATGACATTAGACTAAATGAAGGTAGACCATGTGGTAAATGGATGAGTTGGCAGTGGACGAATTGGCAATTTACCTCCCCTACCTACACTCCTAGCAATTGTAGACATCACTCATTATTCCATATCAGTGATATTGATATTTGATAGTCAGTGCCTATCCTCTATCAGGCATCATGTCTCATTGAGATATTGTCTTGAACACTTCTAGGTCATCAGCTAGCCAGGACTCTCTGATTGAGATATCTAGTTATTTTCCCCTCTATATACTATCCTCAAACTCCTTTCTTATCATTTCTCTTTCATGCTAAATTTTCAATTTTACCATTTTCAGAATTTGTAATCTTATATAAACCCCCATAAGATAACAGTTCTGCAATGGAAGAATTCATGAACTTGTTTCTCTTTATTACATTACCTCTTAAAAGATCTGAGCTTATAATTGTTCAGTTGTTTTCTTCATATTAAATATAAAATTCTCTCAGATCATCAATCGTGTAATTCTGTCTACTTATTGTTTATTCTTTGTATCTACTTAAGCTAATTGAAATATAGAATTTAACCTAAAACATTGTGAAATTAGATATAATGAAAATGATGCAAACTATGATATAAAAAAAGCATAATTATAACAAACTAGTGCAGAATGTAAAAAAAAATTCACCCTGCAAATCTAAACTCACAGAACTTTGTGTGAATGGTTATAATTGAATCTTTTCATTGAAGAAAAGACTTATGAGAGCTTGACCTCTTGTGTCATTTTAAACATTGGCTAGGAATTCAATCTACATTTACTAACCATTGCTATGGCTGTCCATGGAAGATAAATCTCATAGAATTCATTTTCATGCCAGAATCACTGTCCTTGACCGCATGTCTCTGCATTGGTCACTAACAATGTGTGAAAGTTATTCATCTGGGAGTTTTATTACATATGATATGTGAAGGGTCAACATTCCACAAAGCCAATATTTTTTTTGTCTGAAATATAGCCCAAGAGAGAGATATGCATGCTTTCTGTATTGTTAGTGAGTCATGACCATTTTCATTTTTCATGTATGCAAAGTAGGTTAATAATCATGTAGACTATTATTTCACTTCTTAAATAAGATTAAAGTTGATTGGTTTGATTTTCCTTGAAAAAAGAGTGATAGTAATAACATTGTTAATTTTTCACATAGGCCTCTATCAATATTCCACCATTATTATTTCTATGATTGATAAGAGAAATGTTGTAAGCTATGTGTACTTTCCGTAGAGGGGAACAATATGTTTTTATATTTATTCATAAAACCATGTTTATATATCACACATGTGTAATAGGAGAATGATATGTACATGTATGCTACACGATATGGTAATCTTGAGCAATACCATGTTTATATTTCACACTCTGTCGGTCAATACTCCACAAAGCATATATATATATAGTAAATAGTGGTAGTAAAATACGCGCTGTGATTTGCTGGATTTGTACCACGTGACCTCCCTTCAAAAAGTTATATTGTACATATGTACAATATAACTTTCGATTTTTGGATGGCAAAATCCATGATGGGGGGCTTAGATTAAGGGATCTATTTACTATAATAAATAGTGAACGTTCTATCATACAATATTACTGGACTATATGAACTCCAAATATAAACTTATCCCTCGTGCAAGCCTATTTCACCTCGGCCTTCGGCCTCGGTGAAATAAACCTGCACTCGGGATAATTTTATATTTGTCGTACATATAATCCAGTATATTGTACAATAGATTGTACACTATTTATATAATATATATACATGTATATTACCTTCAAAATATAGCCTGGGATTATGATATGTGCCCTTTTATCATGGGGGGTATTCATTCTTTTGTGATCTGTTTAGGTCAAGATATCCCAAAGTCAATATATCTCACCTTGAAAATATATCTTGGGAGTATGAAATGTGCATTGTCAGTGCAGGGGAGGAGTAATGCCATGTTTATCTTCCTAAAAATAGATTTGTAGTCACCCAAATATATCCCAGGGCTGTTTTTGGAGGTATGAAGGGGCTTTGTATTTTGAGGTGTAGTTGACCTTTGGGGTTAGTCTCTGATCCAGACTTTCAATGTATTTGAAGAAATATTAGGAAGTGTTTCCTCTTTTAAAATAATTTCTGATTTACTAGCAAAAGTCGGATTCATGACCTGCATAATCTCCACTTCCCCTTGATCCCAGTTCCCTCTGTAAATCTCTCTCGTGATTCTCACAACTAATTTTTTTAATAGAAGAGGGGGAACGTATACCTCTGAAGAGTTAAGGTACAATTTCTTCACCATAAATGGAAATTTGTGCACAATTTTTCTGACAACTTCGAAGAAAAGTTTATCTCTCCTATTTGTAATATTTTACATGGAAAGGGGTGAAAATGCACATTTTTGGCTGAAATATGGGATCACATCCTGGAGGAAACGCTCTTAATACCTCAATTGTTATTCGTGAATTTATATGTGCAAAAATTAGTCAGTTGCTTGTATTTGCTTCCGCCCTAACCCATAGAAACTCCCCTGACGATCGCTGTTGCTATGGACCGCTCCGAGGACGTGCTTAAGGCTCTCGTCAATGGTGGCGCTCATCTAGATTTCAGGAATCGTCATGGTTTCACCGCAGTTCACCGTGCCGTCCAGAAGGGCAACATTAAATCACTTGACGTAAGTTGTAAAATTTGTAATCGCTGTAACACCAACAGATGCAATTGATCTTGTATTTTCTAAACTTATTTTTGTGGGGGCATTGTGGTCTAGTGGCAAAGACTCTGATCTCAATTTTTGGAACGTGGGTTCGAATCCTAGTCATGGTGTGTTTTCCTTCAGCAAGAAATTTACCCACATTGTGCTGAACTCAACCCAAGTGAGGTAAATGGGTACTGCGAGGAAGTAATTCCTCAAAAAGCTGTGAGCACGGAATCGTTTGACTAGCTTAGGCGGGGTAATATTTCGAGCAACTTGAGCACCTTACAAGGTGGATACATACGCTATACAAATTCTAAATCATTAATATTATTAACCTGTTACATAGATTTTTAGACTGACATGATTTAAGTAGCAAATAATACCCCCCCCCCCCCGCCCCTTTCTATTTTCAATGTATTTTATTCAAACTATTATAAGAGATATGAGGCTGGGGTGTGCCTAGGCTAATCGACTGAGACCTGAAAATTATTTGCTTGAATAAATTCTTGTAATTTCAGACTTTATGATGACTGGGCAAAATTGTAATTAATCAAACAGTTAAATAACATGAAATTTTAATGCATAAATTGCACTTAGCAATAAACCATTGCTCATTTTATGTTAAAGGTCAGTATGAAATATATACAACTTTTTCATTAAAGGAGACACCCGAAGAATCCAAAGTATTTTATAATGCCTTTTTGTGGTCATCATTGTAAAGGGGAAGTATTACTAATCAGATATATAACTTCACTTTTCAAAATAGTCATTAGAGTTTGCAGAAATCAGCTCTCAAAAATGATTTATTTTCATGCCATATTTCTGCCTTCCATCGGTCCTCTTGCGAGCTCCAGCTGAGTGACGTCACACAATGAGCGTGAGCAGCTGAGCTGACAGCAGCCCATTGAAGACGATCTTTCCAATCAGCGTTTTTTGCTCTTAGAATTGTTTATTCCTCACAAGATTGGTCTTGTTATATAGATAAAAGTTTGAATTTACTGAACAGTGAAATAAAGTGCACATTTAACGTATTTTGGTAACCGATATTTAGCTTAGAAAAAATGATTTTTTTTTTCAAGAAATATATTTGAATAACAAAGCATATTTTCACTTAGAAATCACACTTGCGACAAATTGATATTATAATCAATATAAAGCATAGACATTCTTCGTCACGACTGAAAAAAAATTATGAAATTTCATTACGTAACAAAGTCAGGAACCACAAAATAACATGGCAATATCCATCGCGAAATGATTGAAATTGCAGTTGAATTGCCGAAACATGATTAGCCCACAGCGGCGAGCGGACTTTGTTTCATATATCTTAAAAGCCCACTGTAATGTAGGGAATGGTCTGTGGCCAAACGTGTTGGCCATCGTTTTGTCGTGTGCGAGGACCCTGGTTCAAAACTCGGATTGACTTGGGTATTTTTTTTTATTCCTTCTCGTCCCTACCCAGCTTTTTTTTCTTGTGAAATCCCATTCAGACCTGTATTTATCAAATCTTATTTAATTGCTGCTTTTGATTTTCAAGTTCTTGATTAGATTCTACTCTTATTTGGGATGGGAGGGGTACAGGATGAGTTAAAAGTCAAGTCCACATCAACTAAAAATTATTTGAATAGAGTAATTTCCCTTGCTGTTTTTACTCAAAACAGTCACAAAACAATGATATGCAAATTAGTGTTGTCACATCACATTCGTTTCTAATTTTTTTGTGGCATTTTGTTTTTTAATTCTTTGCAGATTTGAGTATAGGAATTTCTTCATCCGAACACAATAGGTTACATTTACGGAACTGTAACTCTAAATGTTATTTGGAGGAATTAAAATCCCTCTGAAAATTTTTCAGAAAATAAATAGAAAATTAAATATCAAATCTACATGTCATGTAAATATATCAAACAACAAAATACAAAAGAACTTAGTGCGTGTGACATAACGGTTAGTGTAATTTGCACATCGACACAGATGAGCATATCATCGTTTTATAAATTAGGCAAAATTTCTCAATGTTAGAGTAGTAATTATATAAATTTGAATCAAAGTTTTTATGAAATTTCCTGCAATATCTTATTTTTCTTTAAATTCAAATGAATTTTTGATTGTGTGGACTTCTCCTTTACTCTTAATGTAGGGAATGCATAGCAATATTTATCCAGAAACAAAATTGTCTTAAAATATGCAAATCTGTAATTGGGCACATGTTCACTTTTCTTTCATCCAGGCCACTTCCTCACACCCACCAGTCTTACAGTCTTAGAACAAAAAAAATGATGAACCATCACACAACAGCACACAACATTCAGTGCTTCACAATAAATATTTCACTTCTGTTCATACATGTACATGCAATAAATATTGTGGAAAACAAATAAAAGGCGTACCCATATTCAAATACCGTTTAAAAGGACAAATATATTATACCTTTCGAGAAAAATCAGCACGTTAGATATCTGATAACAAAACACAAATATGGGGCACTGCAAGAAACTTATGTTCCATTGCAAATCAAGCGTAAGTTTTAAATTCAAATTCAAGCGTAATAAGGTCGAGTTGCAATAGCAGTTCAACTACATGTACATGTTTGTCTTTAATCAAAGGACTTCCCCTTGATTTGGGACGTGTGATTGATTAGAAAATTTCTTGCAAAATGCCCTAATAACATTAAAATTGTTTTTTTCGTTTTAAGTTGTGTGTTCTTATTTTCGACAAGCTGTATTCCTGTCCAAGTCAATTTTTTTAGTTCTCTCCAAAACTGTGCTCAAAATCGTTTCCAAGATCGATAAAGATAAATTTTCTGTTGCATCATTATCAGTCCAAAACTTGCACCGTAGCTCCTGGAAAGAGTGAAGAAAAAAATGGCTATATCCAAATCAGTAAGAGGACATGATGGAATCTCCCAGATTGAAGTAGCGAGCAGAGACCAGAAGTCACCAGAGTCAGCAAGTGTGCAGATCTGTGTGTAGAAGAGAGAAAAAATAAAGAAATAATTTAAATAATCAAATCAAAGTATGAATTTCATTATCTTGATGATTGACGACGTGCGGTGGCATGTAATTCCCGGTCAACAACAAATAATAGTAGGTTTAGACACCTGAAAAATTCCACTCAGAACACTGGTGCTCTACCTCAACGCTCAAGTGATGTTTGTGTAGGCCCCACTCTACTTACCGCTTAGCGGTAGTGAATCACTTGAGGTACGGTACTCTGTGTCATTACAAAGAGTGCATTTATCTTCATTGTTTTATGTTGAAGGCACTACGCATTCATATGTAGAAGCACTCTAATCAGACAGAAACACCAGACTCTAGTTTTGGCCAGGAATCAGCATGATCAGGGTAACCACTGCTGAAAATTTGTCTTGCTTCATGACATCGGCATTATGGTGATATAATTCTGTGTATCTGGATGTATACGATACAGGGCTCTCCTGAGCATGCATAAACGCATTGGGTACTAGACCTGTGTATAATAAAAACTTAAACATTTGGCCTTATCGTGAAAACATTCGGCCTTATCGTGAAATTTGGTGTTTGTGCACTCGTTGTGTACAAAGTCAATGGAAGTGGATCACCGCCATTGACGAAATAAACGGCAGTGAATGGACTGGTGACAAAAAATACGATTAATGCCAAACATTCCTCTGAAACAGCATATTTTCAGCCATGGTCCATGCCAGTGCTCATGCTCCTAAATAATTTTATTGCCTGAGTCCTGACCAGTTTATTTAGAAATCTGACTGAAGTCTTTGTGAAGAAAAATCTGCTGGAATCGTGCAAAAACAGTCATTATTTCTAAAATAAAGGTACGATAATACGCCAGTGGCGGACTGTACCAGCCTGGAAGAAGAAGAAAGACTTTTTAATTTTAATAGTAGTCATGCCAAAATGCATGATTCTAAAATTATATCAGATCTGTATCTGTCATCTGACCTGAATGCATCGTCAGAACAAGTACAGACTACAGTTTCCAAACATGCTTACCTTGGCTTGACTTTTGACTGGATCAAACAGTGCAGCGTAACCTGCATCGGCAGCAAGTGAATGGGACCGTACAGCTTGGAATCAGAGCAACACAACGAAGACTGTCGAGTGGACAAAATCGGTCTTTCCAGTTCATAATTCAATAAAAATGGATAAAGTAACACAGTTCTGGTTCTCTTATAGTCTGAAGATGTCGAAATCGGATATCACAACACATGAAGAAAACGGTAAATTCGAAGAAAAATAGAGACCAGGAAGGTGTATCAGTGTATTATGCACAGAGAGATAGTGTGTAGTCGATCATGTGACGTCATTATTCTCGACTGTTTTCGATCGCGTGAATGTCTGCCTGGGGGCGGCTGGGGGGCTGAGAAGGGTCTCTATTAATTTCATTTCTTGCATTTCCACAACATCTGTAAGACTTTTTAGTGACATATTTGTGTATAAAAAGACAAGACCTTTCCATTCATATATAATTTGTCTATAATCATCACTTTCGTGAATTTTCTTTGTGTGTATCCTTTAAGGAAAAAAACACATTAAAAATACCCAATAGAACAGCAGTGTAAAGTCAGAAGATAATTGTGATTACTTTTTTTGCTGAAAGCCATCAACTCCTCAGTATTTTATTCCCCTGACAGGTGCCAAAGATTTATGGTTCTAAAGATAGGTATTTCCATGGCAACATGCTTAGTATGTGTGGGATGAAATTGCAAAGTTTATGTTTGATGAAATTTGGCACCGTGCCATGTCCCTTTTAATCATTCAAAATGAATTGAGATGAAAAAAGGCCTGTTGCAAAATTTAAAGCAAGCTATTAGTTTTGTAAAATGTGAATTTTCATTTAAGTCATTCATTTGTAGTTATTTTACTGAAATCGAAATATATTAAAAAAATATTCAAATTGCATGCATCATATGTCTGAACCATTAGTATAAAATGATGACAATAAACATTATTAAGGAGCCGTATACTATTATTATTTTAATATCTTTTAATTTGAATTATAGGGTGTCTTTCAAGTGCCTTAAAAAGTAAAATTCAGTCCCTTGACATAGTTTGTAAATGTTAAAATGCATGTTTCCTTTGATTTTCAGGAAATTACTAGAAGTTGAAATGTTTATAAACATTCTTTAGTGTGAGGTACTTAATTGGTTTGAGTGTCCACTCAAGTTTGACAGTTTTGATTGGAATTCCGTACTTCCTTTTTCCGCATCGAATTTCCCACGGCCTGGGCTGAAATCTGATCACAGAAATGTGACTGCATGTAATTGCAGCATGTTATTATTTTTTGTAGAGCCCAATCTATCTCTCTTCCTCTATCTATTTTTCCCTGTTTCACTTTATTGCTATCACTGTTTATCTATTCTTTTATTTTTTTCTTTACCTCATTCCTATTCACTTTTTTTATATGAATTTCATTTTTTCATTCATTTTGTTTTACTCCTGTATTAATCCTAGGCATATTAATCTCTTCTCTTCTAATTTGGCATTTTTCTTGTGTGTCTCTTTCCCCATAATTTCCACCTTGTACTACTTTGCTTTGTTTGCTTTGTTTTTTTCTTTTGATCTCACAATTCATTTAGCTTACTTCCTTTTTAGATGATTGATAATGGTGGCAATCACCTTCAAATCTTTAACAATAACACACTGATATAACAGGATCTCCTCTAAAGGCATTTTTTAGGGTGGTTAAGTTCTTCTCTACTTCTTACCTAAGAACCCCTAAATTAATGCTTTAAAATGATTCTCAGTTTGTAATGCTTTAAAATTATTGTTGCATCTCAAATAATCCCTTGTTCACGAGCAGACATACTTCTCCCTTTTATCCAAAAAATCCCCCCCTCCCCTTCGAAGTAATAATTTATTTATCTGATATAGGGCTTGTATGAGAATGAAGTACATTGTTGCTACATTTTAAAGGAGATTTTTTTTTAAATGGTGTCAGTTTATTTTTGTTCAAAATGCGGGGCCTATTCCTTAGCAAGTTTCTTAGATATGTGTACCCACTCTTTGTGAAATCCCTGGCTCTAACCCCCCCCCCATCTATATCTGATTTGATATTCAACCCGTCATTCTTTTTCTCCTATAGATTCTCCTCGATCTCGGAGCATCCCCGAACTCAAAGGATGATAGAGGGCTCTCACCACTTTACTACAGCATTGTGACGGACTCAGAAACGAACATTACGGAGTTACTCCTTAAAGACTGCGCAGAGGTTTCACCTGTCGATAGCCAAGGATGGGGCCTTATACATTATGTGAGTAGGAGAAGACATTACATGAATAGCTAATGAGATCTGTTCAGATTTCAATAGAAAAAGGCACCACATTAAAGGAAATGTTAGTGAATAATTGCTCAAAGACTATGCAAATGTCTCACCTGCCGAAAGCAAAGGATGGGGTCATGTACATTATGTGGCTTGAAGAAGGCATAACATCAATAGTAAATGGTTTCAGTAGCAAAAGGCATTAAGTTTCACAATGAAAAGATCAGGTAATGTTTGATATGTGAAAGGAGGCAGGGCATATAGATTAGGCAGATTCAGAAACCATGATACGGAGTTGCTACCCAAAGACTGCTCAGAGGTCTTACCCATCGGTAGCAAAGTATGGGCATCATACATTATGTTAGTAGAAGAAGGCTTTTTTAATAACTTATGTGATCTCTTAAGATTTTAGTAGAAAAAGGCTTTAAGTATCATAAATGAAGGGAAAAGGTACTATCTGATAAGTGAAGATTTGGGCAGGGCTTATACATAAGACAGTTTCTGAAACCCACTCCACAGAGTTACTGCTCAAAGATTAGTTTAGACATCTTGCCTGTTGATAGCTAATGATGGGGGCTCTTACATTATGTGAGTAGACAGGAATTAAGAGAGTGTTTTCAGAATATAGCACTAAAAACAAACATACTAAAGCATACTCATCAGAATGAAATTGCATGACTGAACAGAATGCTAGAATGAAACAAATAAGACCTTGGATGCTCAACGATGAGCTGTGATTGGCTGTCAAGGTTAGCAAATTAGGCTTAGCAAACAGCTGTTTCAAACTGCTTTCAGACAATGTGAGGTTACTGCCACCATCATGATTCTAAAATACAGCTTTTTCTGAGCTTTCATCAAACTTTCAATTTTCAGTTACAAGTTTTAAAACCCCTCAGACTGTATGCTTGTTTGACTTTCTATTATATGCAGTTTGAGTGTGTTAGAGTACACTGGAACATTAATAACTGATCTGTATGGCTTTTTCCACAACAGGCATGTCGCTATGGGCGTGTCCGATCCCTGAAGCTCCTCCTCTTATACGGCGCTAACATCTCATTGGCCAACGAAGCAGGTAACACTCCCCTCCATGTTAGCGCCCTCTACAGCCAGGAAGAATGCGCACACATGCTGATGGACCGAGGGGCGGACAGGGCGGCGAAGAACAAGGCTAACCAGACGCCATTCCAGGTATTTGACTTCAAGGGGTTGTTTCACAAAGTGTGACATAACCCATGGACTACTGAATACCGTGATTCCCATAGGCTTAGTACAGGGATCATCTGGTGCCAGTGGGCAACGGGTTAAGTCTCACTGAAATATCAGATTTGTGCAGTATAGATGGCATCTCCGCATTGGTCAGATCATGCTAAGAGGAAGCACATTACTCTATTATTGATCAATAAGATTGCATGTTACAAACCATGTGTGCGCGTCGGCATTTAAGCATGACTCTAAGTCGTACTTAACTATTTGTGAAACACCCCCAGATCTTGATCACTGAATTTTAGTTTCCTATTGGCTTGATGCAGGGACTACAAGGCTTACATGTAGTTATGAAGTAAAGGGTTTGAATTGCTACTTTACTGTAATATTGAATAGCTCCATCTCTTGGTAAGATTTGGAAATCACAGTCAAGATGTACCAACAGTACTAGTACTGTATTTCTACTTCATTTTAAGCACATTCATATAGAGAGTATACAGATAACTTATGATTTATACACAAATTACATTTGTATTATTAGTCCAGTGTGGCCATCTAGAGTCAATTATGATGTATCTTTTAATCTTTGTATTAAAACTTTTGAATACTTTTTGATTGAATAGGAAAATATAATTTTTAGCTAGAAATACTCTATTCTGTAATGTGTTGTATATCATATGAAATACCATCATCATCATCATCATCATTATGATCGTCATCTGTGTCATCACCACCGTCATTGTAATCGTCATCATCACCACCGTCATTGTAATCGTCATCATCACCACCGTCATTGTAATCGTCATCATCACCACCACCATCATCATTACATCATCATCACTATTATTTCATTGATTTTTTTTGACAAATGATAAGAAATGACTTTGAAAAAGATATATGTGTCATATGTATTGATATCTCTAACGTACATTGTCTTTTATTCTTTCCTGCGATGCCCATGCTTTTCTTACCATAGGTTGCAATCTTGGCCAACAATTTTGAGTTGGCAGAAGTTATACGAAACCATTCTGGTCAGACTCTTGGTGCGTATTCCAAAAAATGTGAGCATGCTGTTCTTCTATCTGTACCGTCCTGTAAACTTAAGCCTGTGATTTTTCATCTGTTTAAATGTCTGCACATTTATGTTTGTTATGCGGTGTAGCATTGTGTGCCAATTTTCAATGAAAATTTTATGCTAGAAATTGATGGGAAATGGTGAAATTATTTGTGTTAGTAGCAGAAGTAGTAATAGAAGTAGTAGTAGTAGTAATAGTAGTAGTAGTAGTAGTAGTAGTAGTAGTAGTAGTAGTAGTAGTAGTAGTAGTAGTAGTAGTAGTAGTAGTAGTAGTAGTAGTAGTAGTAGTAGTAGTAGTAGTAGTACTAGTAGTAGTTGTAGTAGTAGTAGTAGTAGTAGTAGTAGTAGTAGTAGTAGTAGTAGTAGTAGTAGTAGTAGTAGTAGTAGTAGTAGTAGTAGTAGTAGTAGTAGTAGTAGTAGTAGTAGTAGTAGTAGTAGTAGTAGTAGCAGCAGCAGCAGCAGCAGCAGCAGCAGCAGTAGCAGCAGCAGAAGTCGGAATAGCAGTAGTAGTAGTAGTAGTAGTAGTAGTAGTAGTAGTAGTAGTAGTAGTAGTAGTAGTAGTAGTAGTAGTAGTAGTAGTAGAAGTAGTAGTAGTAGTAGTAGTAGTAGTAGAAGTAGCAGTAGTAGAAGTAGTAGTAGAAGTATAATTAGTCATTGTAGTACAAGCATTGTATAGTAATCTCATTAATGCAGCAGGGCAAAATTGTGTTTCTGTCGGGAAATGTTTTTCTTCCATTTTGTCCTAAATTTCATTTGTTGATCCTAATAGATTCAATTTATCGGGCTATTTTCAATTACATTATTTTCTATTTTCAAAAACTTTTTGTGCACCTTTCTTGTGATATTTCTTCAAAGTATTTGTAATGGCAGTAGCAGTAGTTGCAACAGTAGAAGTAAGGGAAAACTTTGTAGCAATTAGGTCAGTAAAAGGATAAGGGAATGTGTCTTTTCAGCAAATTTGAGCTTTAAAGAATGTTAACTTAATGAATGTTTGTTTTGTACCGTTGTTTGCAAGTTTGATAATGCACATTGCATGATGAGTTTATCAGCACCCTATACACTTACTTGTATTACGCATGTTTGTGCACTTTAAACGTGTTGATATTGACTCAATAAAAATTGTTTAAAGGGGAATGAAACATTTGGAACAAATAGGCTTGTGTACAAACAGAAAAATCAAAGAATAAGAATAAAGAAAGTTTGAGAAAAATCGGACAAATAATGAGAAAGTTATGAGCATTTGAATATTGCAATCACTAATTCTATGGAGATCCTCCCATTGGCAATGCGACTAGGATGTGTGATGTCACTGATGAACAACTTTCCCTTTGGTGGACTATAAAATACCCTCAAAATGTCTCTTTTTGCTATTTGTTATGATGATACACACTCTTTATCCATGATGTATTCTTAAAGAATATGTATTACATGCCCTCATGTAGACAGAACACATGATTTATGGATAGATGTGATAAAAGAGGCAATTCAAGTGAAATATATACTAAAGTAATGGAGAGAGTTGTTCACAAGTGACATCACACATCTTTGTCGCATCGCCAATTTGCTATCTCCATAGCATTAGTGATCGCAATATTCAAATGCTCATAACTTTCTCGTTATTTGTCCGATTTTTCTCAAACTTTTGTTGATCTGTTTCTTTGATTTTTCTGTTTTCACACAAGCTATCTTGTTCCAATGGTTTCATTCTCCTTTAATCTATCCTCAATATTTGTAAGTATTCATTGCATGCATCTTTTTTGATAAAAGGATGAACATGTTCACCAGGCACTGTTTTCAACATCAATTTTGTCACGTTTGATTTACACATTAAGGCCTGTATTCTGAAATTGGGTTTAATTTAGACCATGGTCTAACTCTGTGCTAAAATTATGGAAAGCCATACGTTTCATAATTTTGGGTACAGTGATTGCTTGTCATGTTTACTGTGCTCTTTACTAATTCTTTAATGGTACAGACAACTGTCATACTTATCCTTCCCAGGCAGTTAATAATGTTTTGGGAGTCAAATGAGTTGATAAATTGAACCTCTACTGTTAAAGATTTATGTAACAACTGGCTTTCCATAGATAAACCACAACTCAAAACCAGAGTTTGAATTAAACCCGACATTGGAATATGGGCCTATCAGTCAGTCAAAAGCAGAGAGTTGCTATGTCATGCAATACATTCACAACCAGTGAGTTTGCATAAAAGGCAATGTATCAAATATGGGAAACAGAAACGAACAAAACCCTTGAAATCAGTTGAATTCTATAAAACCGCAAAATCAAAGAAACAGTTTTTTAGCATATGAGGAAAAATTGAATTAAAAAAAATCAATAACATTATGAGCATTTGAAAGTTGAGATCAACAATAGCATTTTTTTCTTATTGTAACGGTACTTGTAATCTGTGTGGATGACATTTTTTCTGACCCCATTTCATCACCCTAACTATCCTGAATCATCCACACCCGATTTCAGATTCATCGCAAGACACGCCCACCTTCAGCAAGCGAAGGCGATGGGCCAATTACATCAGCCACAGCCAATCGCTGAGCCAGGTCAGAGGTCAAGCGTTCTTAGATCAGAGCGAGGACAAGTATGGAGCCAGGTCACGCATGTCCCTAGCAACCATTCCCGGGTCACCTGAGAAGAAGAGCCTTAGCAACGGATCAGCAGGTTAGACTGATTGATTGATTTAATTCTATTTTCATTTACTTTAAGCAATATTTAACCAATGGTTCAGTTGTTATTTGTCATGTGATTAATGTAAAGTTTAGAAGAGCAATCCTTGGCAGTGCTATTTAATTTCAAAATCACGAGGGACCAGTCCTGATGGAATGAGATTTTAATCTTTCAAGAGTGATTTTTTTCCTTTTGGGAGTGAAAGTGTATAAAAGATGAATTTTTACCCTTTTTATAGAGTGAAAATGTAAAAAAATGCACACTTTCACTCCAAGAAAGGAAAAAATCACTCTTGAAAGATTGAAATGTCATTCCATCAGGACTAGTCCCTCATTTCACGAAGAAGAAGGAGAAAGAGAAGGAGGAGGAAAAAAGAAAGAAAGAAAGAAAGAAAGAAAGAAAGAGGAGGGGGGGAGTTGGGACAGAAGGAGAAATGACCAACCATGAGGAAACAAGGAAGGCCACTTCTGGCCATTCTACTGACCCATTCATGGACTCATTTCACAATGGAAACCTTGATTGTGATTGGATGCTGAGCCTTGTTACCATGGTAATTTCAATATTGGCAACGTTTCCATAATCGTAATTCCTTCATGAAATGACCCCTGGATATAAATCTTGTTTTGTGTCTTTCGTCTTTTGGTGATTCACCATTCTCGTGACAAAAACTCTCTTTCATGGTCTGAAAGGATCGGAAATCAGTGGAACCATGTGTTGTCCCGTAGAGAAAAGAATTGACCTGCAATTGGGTAGCATATTCATTTTACTTGTATATCGCTGAGTTTCTTTGTAATATTTGGAATTTTTATATTTTCCCTTGATACTGCGCTTGTGCCACAATACTTTTTTCAGCATATTTTCAAATTTCTACTGTGAAAATGTGCAAGTAATTCTCTTAGTTCATCTTTGAAAGAGCCCTGGAGCGTGGATAAGAAAGTGCACTATAGGAAGTCATTATCTTTTATCTCTTTGATGGTGGTAATTCAATGTATTGAATAGCAAATGAATAGATAGGTACAATAATTTATTGATGTGAATCTTATCTGATTTTATCATATATCAGATGAATAAATGCATCTATAGTATTAATAGAAAATATTTTTGTCAGCTCTAAAGCAAAGATTGAGATTTGTGTATGTTGCAATGTTCTGTTAAAAACTCTGGAATAGTAATATTCACATTACTTCTATGTAGCATAAAACTTAACATGGATAATTGATTACATGGGCATTACTTAGTATAATGGCAATATTAGAGTACCAAAGTCCTTGCTAATTCTTTTAAGAGCAGTTTATTTTCATCGAATCAAAGATTTTCATAGAGCTTTCATGAATTCAAGTTCCCGTTAATTACAATGCTATGTGAAAAGTGCGCCAAATTTGTATCTGAAAACTGGTCATGAATATCTTTTATGAGCATTGGTGTAAACATGGCTATTGTTAATGATTAATTAGGCAATTTCAAGTTCCTCTTTCATCCTCTTTTATTCCTGTGCATCTGACCGTCTCAACATTGTAATTTATTTCTGACTAAACTTCTGTTGAATATCTGTTTAATCTCTCTTCCTCGTTCTCCTACAGTTCCCCTTTTTCTCTCCCCATTCCCACCAAGAAAAATAGACACATGTTTTTTTCTTTCTTTTTATAGTGCCTACTTTCTTGCTTCCGCTAATTCCAACTATGTTTTGTGTTGAGCGCTATGGTAATCTGTGGGGGCTATTTTGGACAATTCTGAATTTAAATCGCCCTCATCTTTGATGTATTATTTTTGCTGCTCTTTTTTTTATGTGTGATCTTCTAATGTGATCTTTCCACCCCTATTTGCCCCATCTCCTGTGTCTTCCTACTTCCCTTATGTTTTAAAGTTTCAATAATCTGCATGTACCCATAATCACTCATCAGTCACTTCGAAACTTGTTATTTCTGCCCCTTTTTTAAATTTTGATTTCCCTTGTTAATTTTTACACCTCTCTTTTCCCTTCTCTCTCTCTTTCAGTTGTCCCTGTGCTGTATTGCATAGTCACTTTGTCTCACTCCTGTATTGCCTCAGTCTCTCACCCTATACTTGTTGGCCTCTTTCCATGATGTCCCCTAATACCCCCCCCCTTTCTCTCTTCCTCTCTACCTCTCTCTCCCTCTCTTGCATTCTCTCATAGACCCCTCACTATTTTCCTGTTGGCCCCATTCTCTTCGCTTGAGTTTTTCCTCTCTTTTACTTTTATATTTTCTCCCTTCCATCATTCCTTCCTCTTCTTCTTCATCTTCCTCTTCTTCTTTTTCTTTTTCTTCTTCTTTTTTTCTTTGTATTTTCTTCTTCCTCCTCTTCCTCTTCTTCTTCTTTCTCTTCATCTTCTTTTTTCTTCTTCTTCCTCTTTCTCCTCTACTTCTCCCTCTTTTTTCTTCTTCCTCCTCCTCTTCCTCTTCTCCTCCTCCTCCACCTCCTTGGCATTCTTCTTGGTTTTTCTTTTCCTTTCTCTTCTTTTTTCCTCTTGTTTCATCTCCTCCTCAGCCCCCTCCCTCTCACCATCCTAATCATCCTACATCCTCTCCTTTTTTCTCCTTGTCTTCTCTTTCTCCCTCTTCTACTTCTTGTAATTATATCTTGTTTCTCTCTACCCTCCTCTCCCTCCCACTCTCAGTTTATTCCTGCCTCTGTCATTTTTCCAGACGGTTGATTAAAACTCACAAGGTGGTTTTTAATTTGTTAGTCCCTTCCATGTGCATTCAGTCAGTGACGTTCGTTGAGGAAATAGTGCATTAAAATCTTGTCTCATCGGCTCCGCATATATGCATATACATGTTAAGAGCCTGACATCTCGATGAGGCCAGGATTATTGTTAGAGGAGTTTTCAACAGTTGTCCAGGATTTCATATTCTTGTCAAATCTCTGTTTTAAGGATTTGGTGAGTTTAGAAACAGGGGGGGAATAATTTTAACTTCCCAGAAGTTGAGTCTTAGATTTATTCAAATTTGATAGTCTGTGTTTTGCAAGTATACTCCCTCTTTTGTGATGATGTTCTATCACTTGAATAGTCTTTTTGTATGATATCTTTTAAGGACCTTTTTTTAATTATTACTTGCAGTTTGCAGAAGCATTTTATCTAGTAATCATGGAATGTGAAGGAGGTTTTATGTTATGCATATTACACCAAATATTGCTTTTAAACTATTAATCATTTTAATATATATCAGTAAGTTGACTTGTATTTTGATTGTGTTTCCTGTTGGGAATCTTGAAGAATCGCTAAATGGACATTGTAGCAATGAACTTGTTTGGAATCCTCAGTTCCATATTACACATAGGTTAATGATTAATCGTATGTTTGATTATTACAATTGATTTTACATTGTAGTCAATTCAATCAATCATAGTAAAAAGGTTCTCAGCGATTGCTAAGCTTTGTGTTACGGCCCCCTGGTATCTACTGCCTTGTAATTTATCATTATTCCTTATCATTGCATATCTCCAACTACCAATTATTTGGTTTGTGATAACTATCAAAGATTGTTTTTCTCAATGTGAACTTCCTTATTGAAGGGTCTCTTCTGGTTTTTTTTTTTGGGGGGGGGTTAGATGCAGGCCTTTTCAAGAGGAACGTTTTTCTATTCATAATCTCCTACTTTTAAAGGGACGGTCCAGGCTAAAGATATTTATATTTCAATAAATAGAGTAAAATTCAAAAAGTGAAATGCTGAAAATTTGATCAAAATTGGATAACAAATTATAACAAAGCTATCGAATTTTAAAGATTTGCATTATTCTGGTGAAACAGTTCTAGGCACGTCTTTATGAATATTCATTAGGTGGGCTGATGATGTCATATCCCCACTTGTTATATGGAATTAGGTCTACTCAAAATTTTTCTACCAAGAATTAAAACCATTGGATCGACAACTGATTAAGTGCATTAGTTATTTATTGCTGCAACTTATTTCAGTATAATGGAGACACATCATTTACTCATGTATGAAAAAATGAAACATTTCTTATGTCATGTAATAACATGAAAAAGGAAAGTGGGGATGTGACATCATCAGCCCACCTAATGAATATTCATGTTGATGTGCATATAACTGTTTTCACAAAATATTGATAAACTTTAAAATTCAATAACTGTTATTTGTTATCCAATTTTGATGAAATTTTTGGCATTTTGCTCAGTGAATTCCACTCTATTTATTAAGCTATAAATACTTTCAGCCCGGATCATCCCTTTAAGGAATCTTTTTTTTTCATTAACATCCTTTTGATGATCCTCTCTTTAGAGGAACCCTTTTGTACCTCTGATGGAGACATTTATACTAGACATATCCTTTGCCATATCTTATGACCTAGTATTTATTATGTATACATTTTACATTGCATTGTCTTACGTACCTGCAATAAGCATTAATGAGCTCTTGTAATCATGTAATTGCCCGTAATGACTTTCACATCAATTGTTACGAGCAACGGTAAGCGAGAAAGCTATGCATCGAAAGCGACTATGAAAGTAATTAGATTGATGTTAGTCGGCATTCCTTCACTCCATCCACCTGACTGTGCGATGTTTTATTCGAAAGGTTTTGATTCGATTTGATTAATGAGTAATTGTGGAAGTCGTTGCTAATTGTGGTGTGTTTCTGATTTTGAAATCCTGTATCTATTTTGAATGCTGGTTTAAAGGATTATTCCAGTGGTGAGAAAGTGAAAGCTATCGTTATGAGCTTCAGGTTTTTGTTGTTTTAGGAAATGTAGTAAAAACATCCAGTGGGAAAGGATTGTTATTCTATTGGGTGTGTGCAAGAATCTACAATTGCAAATTTGATTTCAAATTTACAATGGATGGATTAATTTAAACTTCAAAATTTTTCATTTCTTTGATGTGCATAGTTTTCTATACATTGTTATTCATTTTATGTATTTTCATCTTATCTCTTGAAGAGATATGAATAAAACTTCAATTTTAACTTCTTGTTTCAAAAAGCTGACCAGTAATTGAGTGTAAATTCTGCAATATTTATGATTGCATTTTGGCACCCAATATGACTTGCAATTAATTAAGATTTTCTCTTGCAATGCCCAAATTAGTATGATATATATTATCTTTAGTCTTTTTTTTTCTTTATTCATTTTCTATGATTTCAATATCTTGGTCCCATACTTTAATAGCTACTTTTGTTCACTTTTCTATACTTCCACTTTGTTACAGACCATGCAAGGTAATATAGCACCCTCTGTGATAACGATGTTATTACCCTGTTTTGCTAAATAAATACATTAATAAATACCTGGTATGTAAATAAATATATTGCATTGTCTAACTTCAATTTTCATTTTCTCTCTTTCTCTCAGGTGGGGTGAATCCCCAGAAAGCCCCCATGATACACAGGAGAATAAAAGAGGCCCCCAAGGGGCGTTTTTATATCGCCAAACAAAACTACTCCGCTCAAGAGGTCGGCGAACTTTCCTTGCATAAAGGAGACCATGTGGAAGGTAAGAATTTAGGGCCCTGTTTCATTTATAAACTATAGTTACAAGCTACTGAAATTCTGTCATTTGATTGGTTGAATGTAATACTGTGTTTCATATATCTTGTTATCAATGCTAGTTTACAAACTACAGTTACAAGCTACTGAAATTCTATCATTTGATTGGTAGAGAGTATGACCATGTTCCAAAAATCTTGTTATCAATGTCAGTATACAAGGTACAGTTTGAAGCTACTGAAATCCTGTCATTTTATTGGTTGAGATGAAGAGTTAAAAAATGTTCCAAACATCTCGTCAATTTACAAGCTACAGTTAAAAGATGTTGAAACTATGTCATATGATTGTTTAAGAGAAAATTGATGATGATGATGGTAGTTTTCAAAGTTAACAAATATGAAATCAGACTACAGTAGTATTAAATGGTACATTTCAGGACTTCAATTGATTTTCCAATATTTACTTACAGTTACAGCAATTGGTGAATATAACTACTGGCAGGGTCGTGTTGCACATAGCATGGGATGGTTCCCATCATACTGCGTCGAAGAAATATCACCAAAGTACAGAAAAAGTAAGTCCCTCTCTTGATTGTTATTCTTAGGTTATGATGATGATTTTGAATTTTAATGTTTGAGAAAGGATGATGAGAGTTGTGCGAGATTGTACACCTTGAGGAAAATAATATCAGTTTGTGGGTAATATATATAATTGCCAACTGTTGATAAAAATGAAGTTGCAAGTAAAACAAATTTGAGATTTTCATATCCAACAGGTGGTATATGTCGGTTCATTTATCAACTATCCTGTTCGAAATATGATTGTATAAAAATGGATTTTTGAAGAATTTATTTTGGTATTAAATGGTAGTGGTGATGATGGTGGTGGTGGTGGTGGTGGTGATGATGATATGATATGATGAAAATGATGATGATGATGATGATTATGATGATGATGGTGGTGGTGGTGGTGATGATAATGATATGATATGATGAACATGATGATGATGATGATGATAATGATGATGATTATGATGCTGGTGGTGGTGGTGATGATAATGATATGATATGATGATGATGATGATGATAATGATAATGATAATGATGATGATTATGATGATGATGGTGGTGGTGGTGGTGATGATAATGATATGATATGATGATGATGATGATGATGATGATGATAATGATAATGATTATGATGATGATGGTGGTGGTGTTGGGGTATTGGTAATGATGGTAATTATGATTATAGATGATAATTATGATAATATGAAGCATTGATAATCTTGCTTCTTATTCATTGGCACACTCAATCAACACTCAATGACAGCAATAACAATGATAATCATGATCATAATGAAGAAAACGATAGTGCTGATGATGATGATGGTGATGATGGTGGTGATGATGATGATTACAATTCTGAATGTGACAGTCCTGTTATTGTTGCAAATGGTAACTTCTAAATCCACTAGAAAGAAATTACATGAAATAAAAACATGAGAACTTTGCAGATTTAATACACACACTGTAAAAAAGAGTAGTTCATCATGTCTTTATTAGAGATCAAGAATAACTTCTTCTTGATAATAACTTCAACTAAAACCAGGCCAGGCAACCTATTAGGTTGGCCGGCAGGTTAAATATACATTATTACATGATACATAAATCACAGTACATTATACATTATAATCGTAATACATTTTTATATTACTGTTCGATACAATAATATAACGATAATAACATTAAATATCTAAAATACATTACAAATAAAATGCATTATGAAATAAAATATATTGAATTGTGAGTATTGTGAAGTAGCATAATAGAGAATATAAAGGGATGGGGAATGTATGAGTGAGAGGTTAGTGAAGATAGGTTAGTGGTCGGGAACAACAGAGATGAAGAAATCTAGAGCGGGATAGAGATAGGGGAGGGGACAGGAAGGGGGAAATGGGGACAGAGTGAGAAGGGGGGTGTCAGTTATGGATGAATAGAGGGAACCAGCTACAGCACATTCACACAAACCAACAACATTCTGACTCATTCTTGTCTGTCAATTAAACAACCCAGCTTCATATAATTTACAGTTACAGTTTTGTTTTGATATAAATGTTATGAAACCAGACTTTTGTAATAAATCATAACTAAACTCCATCATTAAAATTCTATGACTCATATTCAATGGAATTTCACACCCTCAACCACCAAAACCAGACATTTTTGCTGTGACCAGGTACCCCCCTAATTCAGGTGTTTTATTGGACTTTTTGTGTTTGGATCTGGTTGTAGATGCAGTAGTTGACAATAATGTGGTTTAGATTTGAGATATCATGTCTTTGCGTTGAGTGAGAATATGGAAGGGATAAATTGAGAGAAATGTTGATGGGAGATCGAAGGGAAGTATTTCATGATTATTGTCTGTAACTAAAATATGAAGTTATTATGATTGTATTGGGGTATTTTTTTACATGGTCTTGAGAAAAAATTAAAAAAAGGAAAATTTACTTAATTGACTCATAAATAGCATGATGGGATTATAAGAAATATATAAAAGAAAAGATGTCCACCCCTCCCCAACAAAGTAATATTGAATACCAAATCAAAATAGGCAGTTAATGAGACTGTTCAAATAGCATGGGCAATACTGACTTTTGTGATGATTTCATCTCATTTACTACAAAGAGATCTATATATCAAAATGTTGAAACTGTCAAAAGACCACTTCTTTAATGTTACAACAGAAAACGAGATTCATGAAAAGTTTCAAAAATTGTAATCATGTCACTTTCCTAAAAATATGTAATTTTTGCAAATGAAGCAATATCAGAAATTATTCAGTTCAGTTTAACTTTATTCAATTCCAATGTCAAAAACATTTTACAACACATGAGATAAAAACATGCCATTCAAGATGAAATAAATAATTCAATAGTATATACATGCATGTTTGCATAGGACAAGTATTGAAATAAGGTATAGCTGTAAAAAAAAAAAAAAGGTTTTGAAAGACTGCATCTACTACTACAAATAACTCCAAAAAATTCAATCCCATCGCCTTCCTATTAAAATCAATATTGTAATTGTAAGTCATGAGCGCTTATTTGCAAGTTGTCTTCACTTCCTGCTGACAGAATATCGCTGTTTGCTGGGCAAGTCAGACATTTTTATGTTTATCCTCAAACATGGACGTCTGTTTGATAACATTGTGTTAAAGCCACCAGTTTTATTTGCCAAACTAGATATAAATTCTCCTCATTGTCCCTCTTTCCATATAAGACAAGGTTGGATTAATAAATCAAATGACAAGTGAAGACATGGAATCGATCTTCAGCTCTTTGCTTGCACATCTGAAGAAAAAATTTCTCCATATTGAAGGCGTATTTGTATTTTTCATACATGTCACTTTATTTGAAAATCATACTTTGCAATTGTTCAGGTTACAGGTTTACTTTTGTTGACAATCATGACTAGGTGTGGAAATACCATCTTTGAATCATTGGGCAAATGTTTGATGAAGAAGAAATTTTAGAAAATGTAAAAGGGAAGGTCTTGTAGATTAATAAAAAGGAAGAGAAAAGAAAAAATTAAGAAAATATCACTTCCGATGCGAGACATGAATTACACTTAAAATGAAAGATGAATAGATATGCATATCAATAAAAATAAGAATAGAGAATTAATCATGAATGGATTTAACTCTGTAGTTTTGCTTTACTTTATTCCGCATGGGGAGGGAATGGGTTTGGTAGAAGAAAATAAATTGATCCTCTTCGGACCTCAATGAAAATTGCATTGCATGTTTGCCTTGGTGTGTATCTACAAATGCAGTAATGTTTAGGGTTACATAGTATGCATCCTTGAGCTGTATGTAACATTACTGTTTGATCAAACTCCAAGACGGGGGACCATTATGCAATTCTTTGACATGCCTCGTTTGCTATGGGTCGTTAACATACTTTAATTGCTAAGGTGACGGAATGGGTAATTAACTATATCATTAATTATAGCAACCAGGAAAGAGAGGTTTAATATTAAAGTTGTGTGTGAATTCAGATCTGTAGGCCTATGTGTTGATACTAAGTAGAGTCAGTGGATCCAGGATTGGGGCAATAAGGGGGCTTCAGCACCCCCCCCCCTGAGATTTTAGTAAACATATACTTAACATTGAAAGGACCATCTCATCGTGGATTTTTGCATGGTCATCCCACCCCCTCCCCTTCACTGCCAGAACACTGGTGTTAATTTAACACCTGTCTGGTATCTATGTTGGTCCACACCAGAGGTGTTAAAACACCAGAGGTGTTAAAACACCAATTTGGCATTTAAGCAACACCAATTTGTGTTGCATCATTATCAGTTTGATTCTTAACGGGGGGGGGGGGGGGGGCATTTCATAAAGCTGTTTGTAAGTTAAGAACGACTGGTGAACCCTTCTTACGTGCTGAACCATTGCCAATTCAATATACCATTTACCACAAGAAAGGATCATCAGTCGTTCTTAAAGTCACTCTTAACTTACGAACAGCTTTATGAAACACCCACCAGGTGGGTGTTTGAATGCTTCTCTCGTGTGGACCGATATAGATCCTGGACTGGTGTTGAATTAACACCAGCATTTTTGCAGTGTTCAGAACAATTCTGCAGCACCCCCCCCCCCCTACCGAGGGCCCCTCTGCTGTTAAAACCTGATAGGCCAATGGTCTCGTTCATGTTAAAGGGCCTCTAAGCTCTTTAACCATTTTGTGCGTGTTAATGTTTGAGGCTCCTACAGGTATAGGGAGAGGGAATTTTGATATAAGTTCAGTCGCATCATGCTTTCCTGCTGGCCATGCCAGTGAGCTTTAGTGATAATATGTTATTATATAACAATTAAAAGGGGATTAAAATTTGGGTTGAAAAGTTATGGCTGTTTCAAGATATAGGCCTAAAGGTTTCAAAATGTGAAAGTGTGCTGTATTTCTTTTGCTCCTTGGTAAGATATTTCCACCCAAAATTCCATTTTATTGGACTATAAATTCATTTCAAATCAAATCAGTTCAGTTCAAATAGCATGTGATAAGTAAAAATGAAAGCTTTATATCAATTGAATAAGCAGGCAAGATGGTGAGAATGACGGATAAAGTGGAAGCAAAAAAGGAGTAGATTGAGCAACGGAACATTGATATTGATTTTTATTTTCAAACAGAAATTTTAAAACAAATCAGTAAGAACAAAAGGGTATTTTTTTTTTTATTCGTGAAAAGTAGAATAGGGATATGTGAACGTGTTGAGGAAATGAAAGGAGATTTACTGAACTTGCGGATAAGCGGAATAATTATATCGGATTACTATTTTAGGAAGTGGTTTTTGAAATCTGAATGGAACATGGATACTCATTAATTTAATTTGGGTTTCCTGTCAAAAAGGAAAACATTTTCTGTGCAGTGTAGTCCTCATGATATCACCAGTTCAGAGCCAGAAGGGCATTATTGCAACTGAAAGTTGTGTTGAGAACCAGAAGGATGGTATTGCCTTTCTAAGTTTCTGGTTCTCAATTACCGATACA
This sequence comes from Lytechinus variegatus, assembly GCF_018143015.1. NCBI lineage: Eukaryota > Metazoa > Echinodermata > Echinoidea > Temnopleuroida > Toxopneustidae > Lytechinus > Lytechinus variegatus. The sequence goes on along the minus strand of NC_054758.1, from coordinate 4,707,588 downwards.
TTGACCACTCACTATAGCAGCATCATTTGTAGAGCAAAAAAAAAATCAAATAGGTAAATATCGATCCAACTTCTGTGACCACCTGCATTGTCGGACTAGTGCAGATCTTGAAATGGTAAAAATACCAGTTTGATTGCCCTTGAATATTTTCTACATAGAGGCATGTATTACAGGAACCTGTTCATAAAGACCACCTTTTCTTAAAGACCATTTTCCTTATCTCCCTCTCTTCCTTGAGTGGTCTTTATGTACGGGTTTCACTGTATTACAAGAACCTGTTCATAAATCCCACCTGCTCATAAATAAAACATTTTTCCTTGTCTTTCTTGAGCGGTCTTTGTATACACTTTGGACTCTAGGCCCTATGTACAAAAAGGACATCAGTAAATGAAACATTCTGTATACAAAGAGGTTTTGTTTTCTTGAAAAATAATTGTCATATTTCCTGTATTCTGTATTGATATAATATTAAATATAGAGTATATGCCTGCTACAAAACTTTAGGTCTCTTTTGTAAGAGTTCCTATTGCTTTTAATTAATCTATCATTTAATTTCCCCTCATCATGTCGTTCCTGTTCTTAAAGATGGAATTAAAGGGCAAACATGACGCACAAGAGCAAAAGAGAAAGAAAAGAAAGCTCTCTGACACAGCGTTTGTAGTTTTCTGGAGTTCACCGATAACTGGTGGTCATAAAATGTTAGCGGACTTTGATCAGATGATGACGCACAAAGGGGGACCACTCCTAAACCAATGATAGATAACCGTGCTTACGAACATGGGTTGAGGTCTTAAGGAAGGGGTAAAAGGAGGGGGAAGGGGGTTCCCCCTCCATATTCCCCCTTATTAATGAAAAAGGGAAGTTTTATCAGTTTTATAGAATTTAGGAAAAATAAGGAAGAGAGTTTATATTATATTTTTGGCTGTCTGATACTTTTGCTAGGTAGATGTGCTATTTGGTCAATGTCAACAAAATTTTCTTGACCAAAGTTTCATTTGTATTTGATTTCTCATATTCATAATTGACGTCACACAAATTCATAGTTGACGTCACACTGCTGAATTGATTGCATGATTTCACTATTTTGAGAACTAAAGCATATTTAATCCAAAATACAATATGGCCAACTCCTTTAAAAAAATCTTGTATGGCAGGTTGGAAAATTTTGATAATATGTATAAAATATATTATGATAAGAAATATTCATAAATTTACATTAAAATATTATTTCATTAATCAAAATGTGAATATATAATAAATGAATTTGTATTTTTACCGATTTATAATAAACAATATAAGGGTACATTTACCATTAGGCCTAATATACCCCATCCCCCTCCCCTCCCTTCCCTGACAAATCGAACATGATGCCACCCCCATAACATATCCTCCACTATACCACAGCTCACCGTGTAATAGTGATTACTATCAACTGCTCCTAAGTACAAAGGGCGTCATAGACCAAGAGTCATGCTCACGCTTGCGCACAAACACTGTTGTTTATTTCTGGAGTGAGTATATATATAAAGCTAAAGTTGTCAGCCTCTTTCAGGAGAGGAAGTTTTCTTCGGTAATTCAGTGTGGCCTTCGGTTGTGTTTACATACAAAACAAGTTTGTAACTATTTCTTTTTTGGATTAAATCATGCGTAGTTGTTACACTCATTTGCTGGTTTGGAGTAAATCATATTGGATGATATTTTATGGATTATATTTAATATTTTCATCATATCTGACTGAAATCGGAATACTGGATCAAATATTTCCTTTCGATGGATACTAACAGTTTTGGTTGGAGGATCAGGATTTAAATTGCATTGTGTTGCTATTGTTTCTGCTAGTGAAAAACTGCTTAAACTCACTCCTGGAGAAGCTTGTTTGAATCAAAGGGTTCAATTACTCAATTGAACTACTAGATGAATGTTGATAATTACTTGTTTTATTACAAGTTTGGTCTTTGAATTTTTTTTATTTAGATATATATCCTTATTGATTGTTGAATAGACAGTTCATATTTGTGGTTCCTATGGATTGAGGATAAGAATGATTTGATATTTTGATTGCTCCTTTCATGCAATATGTATTTTCTTCATTGAATGTCATTGATAATGGTACACATTGTATTGTCTTTTCACTTGTTTGCTACTGGTGAAAGAAAGGTCCTGTTTCATGAAACAATGGATCTTTGGAAGTCATAAGCTTTCAGAGCGAATGATGCATTTCAATTGGCTAAAAAATATCTTTTCACTTTGTTTGCTACTGGCGAAAGAAAGGTCCTCTTTCACGAAACAATGGATCTATGGATGATAAGCTTTCAGAATGAATGATGCATTTGAATTGGCTAAAAAAGAGAACTGGTTGTGGAATCAAAGAATTTGGGTTTGGTATTAATGACAGGACCAATTTGAATAAACTGATTGTTTGAATACATGGGCATGAAGACATTGGCGGCGGAAGCCAAAAATTTTAGGAGGGGACAACCAAAAAATTTTTGACAAGCAAAAAAAAAAAAGGTCATCAACAACAAATTTAGGGGGGGCATGTCCCCCCCCCACCCCCGCTTCCGCCGCCTATGCATGTAGACCTTCTATTGGAATTGACCTGCTAATTACCTCTTGTTTTATGAGGAACCTAATTTCAAATACAGCAGTAACTGTAGGAATCATAGTGATGTATAGTTTTCTTTGAAAACCTGTATTTCTCCAGACCACTTCCCATTCTGATTGCATTCAGTTTCAATTCAAGTTTTGCTTCAATTTATTGTGCTGCTCTTTGATGGATGAGGTTTTGGGTGGGGAGTTGTTCAGTACCTGGATTATTAAAGTTCAGTAGAGCATTTTTTCTATCTCTTTTTTAACTATCCCCGGTTATGACCAACGAAAGTTATGACGTTTCAAAATGTGATAGGTGCATCGTGCATCTGCAGGCCATGATATTTGTAGAAAATGCGCAGAGGGGAATATTGTTTAAGTTGACAGATTGGACGTCTCATTGTTAAACAATCATGCGTATCAGTCAACACAAAACCTTAAAACTATTGTTCATTTTCTGATTTTCGGTTCCTCTTTTCAGTGAAAAGTCCTTCCTCTTCTTATATTTGTCATCATTTGTCATGTGCTCTTCAAGAAGCATATAGGCCTATGTATTAAAAAGGTTCCTTTTCTGTCTCTGTTTTGATCCCTTTGTTAACCAGTCTAGCATGGTTTAATCACGGTCAGCAATTGTCCCTTGGGGTGAGATGATACATTTACCAGTCTCATGGATAGCCTTGTTCAGAAGGGATACAAAATCAAAGCTTATATGCAGTGATAATGATACCCCTCCCTCACCCCCACCCCCAGTTTGGTTGTTTTAGTCGTGTTCATTCTAGAGCTAGAATGAATTCTGTTTATTTTGTGTTGAGAATTCAGATTTTTCCATTGTTCTAGGCAAGGGGTAAAGAAATAATGGCCTAAGTGTTAGTTGTGTTCATTCTAGAGCTAGAATTCTGTTTATTTTGCGTTGAGAATGAAGATTTTTCCATTGTTTTAGGCAAGGCATATAGAAATAAGGGCTTACTTTGATGATATTCCAACATTTTCATAGAAATGAAATAGGGTTTGGTTTTTACATGGACTCTTTGTCAGATATGTGAAATTTATAATGCAAAAAAGTACTGATATTGATGGATACACTTATTTCTTTCGTCATATTTATACAGGCCATCAAGAAAGACAAAAAATACTGGGTATTATGATGAAGTTCACTGTGTTCTCCAGACATATAATAATAGGAGTGGGGGTTGATTGGAGTGGGTGTAGAAGTTCAAAAACTACAAGGTTGTGATGTTGAAACCATACGGTTTCCTCGTCAGAAACTTGCGGTTTCACAACTGGAAGGAAAGTCTTCAAAGAAAACCGAGTGTTTCGTTTTCAACGGCCTTTGATACCAATGCTTAATGATGTTTTAAAGCTCTTTGTGACCTCAAGTGTCCTCGAAAGAAATCACATCTTTGGCTTAATATGTTTCTACTATTGTGTATTGTCGATTAATCTTCCTTTCAACACTCAAAAATAAAAGCTTGCGTTCTCTCAGACAAGGCCTGAGTAGAAACATTTTCATTAGCATTTTCGGAAGTTGATGCGCCCTTTTGTTTTGCGTCCTTGCAGCGGAGAAATTTCAAATATCTGTGAAATTCCTCAAGCATTACTCAATGGTGGTTGGAGACGAGATTTACGAGGTGGCTAGGGAGTTGCGATCAGGTTTCTGATAAAAAGCAAAGATTATGCAAACTTGGGAGGTGTCTGTTTCTGGAAATCAATACTGGCATTGTTAAGTGTCTACCTGTTTGCTATCGTCATGCTGAAGTGTTTGCTTTTTCTCTGTCAATGTCATATCTTCTTTGATTGTTGAAGGAAGTGAAAAAGGAGAATCATCAAGTTGATTTATTCTTATAGAACTTATAAAAGTAATATGAAATTTTGAGAGGAACTGGTTATTAAAAGTTAGAATAAAATCTGATTAACTCAGGATTTTACTTTATTTTTCATCATTGAAAAAATAGGAAAGTTGTCAAAAGTTCTTCATAAGAAAGGGGTTGTATATTCCATTTCCAGTTCCGAAATTCAATATTGATAAAAGTAATCATGTAATAAAGACCTGCTACCTGAATTAAAGTTGAAATATTTTTATTTACAGGGCCATGCTGAAAAGAGTTAATCTGAACATGATTAAAATATCCTGTACAAAGATATTTTCATCATGTTATAAGCTTATAAAATAAATGTCTGTTGAATTTACTGTACATATTTACAAATTACAATCAAGGCCTAATTTTACCCAACCTTCTTTAAACCGCATTCATAATTAGGAATCATCAAAATTTTGAAATTCTTACTATCCTAGTCCTTTCATTTTTTTTAATTAAAGAACAACATTATTTTCAGGGTAGACTTAGCCTTTAATTCTTAAAATTTATAGGCCTCATGACATCTTCAGCAAGTATTAAACACTGCTTTATCATGTCCATCCATTCTCTCTGGTGTTAATTAATGCTAATCCCTGTTTGTCTTGTGAGTTGATACACCTGTCACATCGGGCTTTCCAGAGGTCCATTTGACTTATCATTCATGAGGCACCTGTTGAGACTCAGTCCAGCCTCTTTGGCTTCAACCAGAGCCTCTTTATTACTCAGGGGCTGACACACCGAGGCCCGTTGCATGAAAGTTATTATATACCACATACTAAGAATCTTGCAATAAGATTGGTCAGAAGTGGGTCATGTGATAAAGGGTAGTTTTCCCATCGATCATCACTGGCAGTGATGGAACCTGTATATTTCGCTGATAACTTCAGTCAAATAGGGTCATAACGCGCTGTAAATTAGTCTGAGTAGCACGAAATTGAAGAGGTCATTGCCCTTAGATTTTTTATTCATCATTCTCCATCATTTTTCAATTCATGTCATTATGCATGAGGAAATAAAGCCTTTGATGATGAAGAGCAAGCCATTGTTGGAGCATAAAATGCCTCATGAAAGTTGTTTCTTTTGATTGTCAAATAGTTCTGTTTGGCGGTCCCTTGGTGATCTTGTTGCTTTGTTAGCAGTAACATCTGACAATCATAGCTGTTCAAGGAATGTCAAGATCTTGTGTGATTTTTCTATTCTTTAGCTGCAATCTTTGTGAGAAGTATTTCATGGAACAAATAGTGATTTTCACTGACAATCTGTTATAAGCCACTGAAATCCTTGCATCTGATTTGCTCGGAACAAATTAGTCAGTGAAAATCACAGAATGTTTTTGTGAAACCCACCCCAGTTTTGTATGTCTTCTTTGTGTGTTCTTTTCAGTAGTTTGGAGACCCTTTTCCACTTCTAGTTGCCTCATTGCTGTTGTAGTAATTGTAGGAAGTGCATTCTTGGTGCTATGTCGGGAATTCATGAGAGAAAGCCCAGTAAACTTGAGTGCATTCTCATAAAGGTAGCCTGCAGCTGACAACGGTTTAGTTTTCCCCTTTTAACAGTGTCAGGCAATCCTGTGTTCTTGTCAGTTAATTTGTATACTCTTTCCAATAACATTTTATTCATTCAAATGATTGATGCTATGTTGGGAATTCATTAGGGAAAACCCAGTCAACTTGATCTGGGGGTGTGTTCCCCTTTCTTGATTGCAGAGTGTGGCTGAAAACTTTTTTGCTAGGGTTTTTTTTTTGGGGGGTTGACATGTTGAGTCAATCTGTTCCAAACACCCATGTTTTTTCCCAGGTTGCTTAGCAGTTCTTCAGCAGTTTTAGATTTATTTAGAACTCTGTGAGTGAGTTGTAATTGAATCTGAAAATAAATATATCTCAATTTTTGCATGTAGGATGAGCATATCTGTGCTACTGTGAATGTGCAAGTTATTTTCAAGAAATGAACTGCATCTAGAATTTGGATTAATTACAAGGATCATCATCACCACCATGTCTTCATGTTTTGCAATTTACTCTGTATAAACGGAACACTTCAACAAGATCAGCAATACATCAAACTATTTATACAAAATCTAGCAACATCATGGAACATGCTATGAATTAGAGATACCATACCAATCGCTGTGACCACTTTGCAAAACTGTTGATGAACTTTCCAAACAGAAAGGAAGAATTGTGTGACTTAGAAAGTGTGAACTGATTTTCGGTGTGAGTGTGGCGGCATCTGCACGTGTGTCGATATGAAGAAGTTCTTCAAGAAGCGACGCTCTATGAACTTAATGAGATATTCTTCCACTTATTCTCTAGGTTCAAGCAAGCTGAACCTTGCCGAAGATGTCCCTATTTCAAACAGGTATGTATGCTTTATTTCTCTCCTTACGCTCGGGTCCCTGTTACATAAAGCTTAAAGGGGAAGTTCACCCCGACAAAAAGTTTATTGTAAAAATAGCAGGAAAAAATGCTGAAAAATACTGCTGAAGGTTTGAAAAACATCCATCACAGAATTTAAAAGTTATTAGAATTTCAGGTTTTTTATTTGTAACTGCCCCACATGTTATTTAATACAAACTCATGAATTTAATTTGTTAATGGTTTGTATTGACTTTTTTATTTTCTTTTTAGTAAGGGGTGTGAAATCATTTGTCTATTCATATGCTGAAGGTACAATAAAAAAATGTTTTTAGTTTTCTGAAAAAAAGGTATTTCATCGATGTTTTGTCATTTGATATGTAGGAAAGCTGCTCGCATATGATGTCACAAATCAAATAATTGAAATTCTAAAGCTTTTTTATTCTTTGATGGATTTTTCCTCAAACCTTTGCCAATATTTTGTATTTTTCTGCTATTTTTGCAATAAAACTTTTTGTCAGGGTGAGCTTCCTCTTTAACAATTAATGCAATCAATTGTAGAAATCGCTCAATGATCAGTACCATGGGACCGTAACACAAAGGTTCGTGATTAATCGTTTGCTTGGGTTTTATGATTGATTGTACATTGTAGTCAATGCAATCGATTGTAGAAAATTGTTCTACGATCATTGCTGAGCTTTTCGTGTTCCCTGCTAAAAATATACATGTCAAGTTACAAGTTAGTGTTATGTGCTGAAGAGACCCTGTAGTTTGATTGGCCAAATGCAAATTTTTCCACAGAATTCTAGCATTTGTTATAAAGGTTTATGATATCATACGTGTTCTAATTTATATTCAGCATCTCTGAATTGGCTTTAATGTGAAAACATGATTGAAGTTGTACCTGTCAGTATGTTATGTTCTTGAATTATCATTTTTTAATCAGAAATGGAATCGGGACATTCATGGGCAGTCAAAATAGTGAAGATTGCTTTGGAGATAACAATGAAAAGGACTTAAAATCTGTTCATTACACATGGCGTATTATTACTCTCCATATGTCCGTCTGCTATATATTGAAAAAAAATAATAGGTACATGTATCCATGGTGATGTCACAACTGGAGCAGATGGGTGCCTCATGTTGCGTTTTACCATGAAATGAATGTGTTATTTATCTCTCACTTATAAGACCCATAGGCTCGTATTCTGAAGTCGGGTTTCACTGAAACTCGGGTTTAAAGTTGTGGTTTAAGTATGGAAGGCCAAACATAACAAAATTTTTATTAAGTTGTACGTTTTTTAGGTTTACTGTGCTCTTTCCCATTCAATCAACAGATCAATGGTCTAACTCTGTGCTAAAATTATAGGAAGCCAAACGTGTCAAATTTTTTTTATTAAGTTGTATGTTTCTTATGTTTACTGTACTCCTACTGATTCATCAATGGTGAAGACAATCATCTATTTATACTTCCTACACTATTATGAATGATATGAGAGCCAAATGAGCTGAAATATGATATCTCTACTGTTAGTGATTTATGTAACAATTGGCCATCCATACTTAAACCACAACTTTAAACCCGAGTTTAACTTGAACCCGAATTTAGAATACAGGCCATAGAATGCATGTAGTGGTTATAATGGCAGATTTTACAGTTTGTTGATGTTGGTGCATGCTGTTCATGGAGCTATGAATAAAAGATTCTTTTTTATAAACCCCCAAAAATAAGATTATTATTCATACCTCAATGACTCAGGATGATTCCTAGTTAAGGGCTGATGTTAAAAATGAGAATCAGGTTGGCTAAGCTCTAATACCATTTAGAGCTTTTGAACTTTCAAAAGATATGTCATTTTGATTGTCTTAAAGAGCAATTTTGCCTCATAAATGTACAATTCATTGTTAAGTTTATGTTATGAAAAAATGCTTGTCATGAGAAAAAGATTATATATTTCACTCCAGGAAGATCATATCAATAGTTTAAAATCAGTTGATCACTTGATCACTGCAACCTTGATAGAAAATGTAGCATGTACTAGTATTCCTTTAAATAATGAGTCAATTTTCTGAAATTTTATCCTCATCGAGCCTGCACAATTTATTTATTTATCATTTATTCGGCACTTCAAACATATTCAAGATTACAAAAGCAATATCAGTCATTACATAAAATGACATAAAAAATTATACAGGTACATGTAATATTTGAAAGCAGTTTGCCCAGTGCATCAGTTGGTGGCCAGGGAAGAGGAGAGCAAATTTAAATAGCCTAGAGGTTTCACGCTTCAAGTTAACAAAATAATGTGTATGCATGTGAGCATTCATGGCAATGAGAAGTTTCGTAGTTCATTGTAACAAGAACTTTTTTTCATTTTGTTTCTTTTGTAGTGTGCCCTCTTTTGACGGAACGGAACAGGAGCAGAACTCCGATCCCCGAATCGCCTGTGTGCAGAGAGGGAAGAAGGGATTTGGTTTTGTTCTCCGTGGAGCAAAGAGTGAGTATATATCCTAAAGGATGAAGAATTTGAAGATTATTGCTATTCATAGTTAAAATCATTTCTACTTTATATGAATTAGTTTCTTTGAACTTGATTGGTCAGCAGTTTTTCAGATGTATGTACTTGTCACTATGAATCCTCACTCTTGTAAGGAGATGAGTTTCTGTTTCTGTTTATACTTATTGTAGATTCACTTTTCTGTTTTATTTTTGAAACATAATGGTTTTCAATCAAATCCTTGTGATGAAAACACATGAAATGTTTAAACAGAAACATTTTTTGTAGAAAGATTGTTTTCAAGTAGATAAAATTCTCTTATCCAGGGCCCCGTTGCATAAAAATTACCATTATGGTAACTTTGCCATCCAGTGGTAACTACCATGGTAACAATGATCAACAGCCAATCAAAATCAAGGATTCCATGCAAGTTACCATTGGGTGGCAAAGTTACCATAATGGTAACGTTTATGCAGCAGGGCCCTTCTTTTCGTGTACACTATTTATTTTGGTCAATAATTTTTTCTTACTGTCTAGGAACTTTATCTAAAAAATATAGCCATTCGTAAGAAGATTATGCTCTTAAATTTACTTTTATTTTTGTTTAAAGATTGGTAAATTATTTTTAATGAATATTTGTTCGCTTAGTTTAGTTATTTAGGAAGAACCATGGAGTAAGTGCGCTCTAGATTATACTTAATATGTCTTCTTAATTTCCACACAGCAAAAACTGTTTTGTTAACCAGTGTACATAAAGGACCACACCAGTTATTTTACACCGTTAATTGAGAGTGTTGGTGTAACACCTATATGTGTTATTTTAACACCTCAGGGTGTGGTCTCAGTAGACACCAACTGGTGTTAATTTTAACACTGGTCACAGTTTTTACAGTGCAGTTGGGTAAACTCAGCTTTGTTCTTGATAAGCTTAGCATTTGCCTTGATTATCCTGGGCAGGACTTCCTGTTTTTATAATTGTCTTTTTAGATTGCTTCGAGGAAGGGCAAGATTTATTCAATTATCAAGAAATAATATTTATGGAGTGCAGAGTCTTTTCACAAACATATTAAACTGCTTTGATACAGAAATCCTGTGATAAATCCTTCCTACCTTGAACAGAATGTTCAGCTTCAACGTAAATCGTTTGATTGATTCAATCTTCAAGTAACATCCCAAATTTAGAAAGTTGAATCCTAATTTAGTCTCTTTTGCTTCGTTTGAAAGCTCCAGGATGTGGAGGACATGATTATATTATTTTAGGGTATTTGACGTTTTCGATTGGAGGCCATTTTATTTGAAGGTTATCGTAGAATCTGGCATGAGTAGTGTATCCTAGTAACATGCATGAGTTCTCTGAATCAAAAGATCAATCTAACTTCAGGGAACCATTTCATCAATATTTTTTTGTCAGACAAATTGTCAGATCTGACAACTTTGGCTTTGATTGGCTGATAGGCACTGTTACTATGGTTACGGTCACTCCTGCGGGAGATAACGACTTGGTGTGATAAAACGACAAGTTAATATGTGAAACGCGCTCCAGAGCACTGTATTAACTATCGTGACCATTACGGGGATGGGAGGTGGGGGTAGCCGCCTTTCGAAGACAAAAGCACTTCCTTTGGGTAATCAAAACAATTCTTTGGCCCTTAACATATAAACTTAGCTATTAGTCGTAGAACATTTTTCTATGATTGATTCCAGTGACTACAATGTGCAATCAAGCATAATTAAAAACTACTAGAATCAATCCAAATTGATTCTGAATCAATCCAAATTGATTCTACATATCCACCGCCATGGACCTATCTTAGCAGCCACCTGTCTGTGGTGAAAACCTTTTTCTTGTTGCTACCAAAATTATTCCCTGTTTCGAAGGAATATGTCTTTAAAGGCCATCTGTCTTCAATGGTCCCTTTTTCTCTGGGTGGCCTTAAATGGTTTATTTCCGATTGGTCTAATGCCTTTTCGTCCAATTGCATACTCGTCTACTATCATTTGGTCTACCATCAGTTCGTCCTCTATCCACATGATCTAATTACCATTTCATCTGACAACCAGTTGGTCCAATAGCCATTTAGTCCATATACCATTTGGTCTAATTAGACCAAGTGTTAATTGGGCAAAAATGAATGAAAATAAAACAGATATTAGACCAACTGGTTAGAGATGAACTGGTGATTAGGTGAAGTGAAGATTGGACCAAATGGTTATTGGACCAAGTGGTTGTTAGACGGCATGTTGATGGACAGAATTGCAATAGACTAAATGAAGGTAGACTTTGGTGAGTGGATGAGTTGGCAGTAGAAGAATTGGCAATTTACCCTTTGATAGACAGGTTTCATGGTAGTTTTGTAATTTGAATTCTCCATATTAATTTTGTCAACTTCTCTCCCCCCCCCCTTTTCTCTAGGTCCTCAGGGTGGGGCAGTTTCATTCACACCAACCAAAGATTTCCCCGCCCTTCAATACCTCGAGCACGTTGATAAGGGAAGCCCTGCAGACAAGGCGGGGCTGAAGATGGGTGACTTCATCCTAGAGGTAAGAAAGACTTAAAATTTGTTATTATATATATCATTACCTGGCAGGAATTTATTTCTTGAAATGCGTGTGCGCTGTAATCTTAGTAATTACGCCTGCCAAGCTACCTCTCGGGTAATAATATCCTTTGGAAGCACATAAGGACATAATTCATAATTGTGATATGCGCTATACAAGAACTGTGTATTATCATTATTTTGTATGAATTGCACCATTTTGCTTTTCTTTTGATACCAGTTCTTAGTTATATCAATTCATTCTTTGCTCCATCTCCTTTCTTCCAGATGCAGATCCGGTTGGGGAGGGGGTGACAATCAGGCATTTAAAAAAAAAAATGAGGGGGGGGGGCTATTTCTCACAACTTAGTGCCGAAATCTGCAACATTGCATTAGCCTTAATATTTCGATGAATGGGAATTTCCAGTGTATTTTTTTTCTTCCATGGGTCTTTTGATCATTTCAGGGGATAAATCGCCCCCAGCCCCCGTGTAATTTTTTCTCTGGTGACAATAGGAGCATGGTTGCCTGTCTAAGGCTGTGTTTATGCTTCCACTTTTGAGGCCAGAATCAGCGTTTCCAAACGTGATTAGTCCAAAACACCGTTGCGTCCATGCTTACTTTCATTAAAACGCTGTTTCAAAACGCTGATCGTAAACTCACAAAAAGATGCGTTTGTAAACGTCGTTTGTCCAGAATCAGGCTTTCTGGGGAAGTATAAACAGAACCACGATCGTAAACGTGTTTAAATGACGTCATTTGGTACATGCTTCCGGTGAGATGAAAATCCGCGGGCAAATACAGTCACATTGCCCCATGTTATCTCCATGTAATAACAACACTCGAATAAAACAACTTTCGAAAAAGGGCCCGCCCAATTTGACCTCGCTTTCCTGCGAAGCCAGCTGGAGATCGTGATTTTGCCTCTAAAAAGTTAAGCATAAACAGCACTCCCAGAACCAGGTTTACGATCGGCGTTTTGAATCGACGTTTGAAAACGCCGATTCTGTCCTCGCAATGGAAGCATAAACACACCCTAATTCTGTTTTTGGCCCAATGTGGATGAATGCCATACTGCAATAAAACAGCAACATAGATTTGGATAACTGCCTCACCCCCATTTTGAATTTAACATTAATATATGAATCACATCCTTCCATATCATTTGTGTATGTTTATTAATAGAGCATGAGTTATTGTTAGTAAAAACCACAATCCTACTCCAACGTCAGAGTCATTACTAAACATCAAACCAACACATGACTAATCAGCAGAAAGGGGTGGGATTTCTCCCTGGTGAACTTCTATCCCAAAACAAAATTTATTTACGATCATTTAACTTTTAATGACAAATTTTCCAAATCCTTTCATTGGAGCTGAATATTTTTGTTCAACTTAGATCACCATTAGTTCAGAACACGAGTAAAAGACAGAAGTTTTTTTGCAGGCTTTGTATGCATTTTAGGTACATGGGCTATATTTTCTGTGATAACAAGTATTTGAGAATATATGTATAAAACATTACAAATAGTTTTTTTTAACCCTATATACAGTGAGTGATTGTATTACCGACCAGCCTTGTATTACAGAACGCGCGCATCATATGTGTCAGAAAATAATAATACACTCAAACCTTAGCAACATCCTTCCAAAGGGAACTTGAATAGAAAAATGATGAAAAAACACAATTTCGAAGTCTTTATATCCTTAAAACAATTAAATATGGTGAAAATAACTCATCAGTGACTTTTTTGTTTTCCCAAATTTTCCCATAGAAAACACAAGTTCGGTAATACGATACCTTTTTCAAGTGACCAAAATATTTCACTTGTGAAGAGGGGTCAGATCGGAAGCTGATTTCGTAAAAATGAAAAACAATTTTGGCAAAATTTCTGCATATTTACAGTTTGTAGGTATTTGTGTATTTATGGTGAAAGTTTGGTGAATTTTATTGGAATAATGTGTTTGATATGATCAAATTCATGAAAAGTGTTCGGTAATACGATCCACTACCATACATGTTTATATGATATTAGAAATAGTTTGTTTTTTACCCTGTATTATCCAAATAAATCAATTCAAAGTGATTAACCATGTACAAAATGAAGGAACTGTTGGTATGCCAACCACAGCATCAATAATTCATGATCAAAACTGACAGTTATGAACTATAATATGTGGTCTGAAAAGTGGTATTTAAAGAAAGAATGCTTGCATAAGAAGGGATTTTATTAGATCAGTTATTTCCTCGTGAGGCTCTTCACAAGGCAGATTATTTAGTTTTCCTTTGATCATTTCTTTTAACCCAAATCCCATGACTTATGAACAAAACTCCCTTGGGAGGCCCAAAAGATGAAACAAAACTGTGGCTTTTTTCTGTCGAATCTAAAAGAATCCCACGTGTGGGTGGGATTAGTAGACTGCAACGTCTGGTCCGATTACCATTCTAAATTTAAGCCCCAGCTGTAGCTCTCCCGGGAACAGTTGTGCTAGATTTCAGACCTTGTCATGTTCAGCATCCTGTTCTTGTGAAATAATGTAAATGTCTGTAGCTGTGGTGTCTAGTTGGGGTAAATTTAGATTGTGACTGAAATAAAATAACTCTCTCTCTCTTCCTATTTCTTTATATTTTTCCCTTTGTCATCTCTCTCTTCTTCTTTTTTCAGTCCTCTCTTGCAAACTGTTCATCTCTAACAGTGTAGATTTTATTCATCCCCCCCCCCCGCCATTCCTTTTTTTCTCTCCCCATCCCCTTACATCCTTCCCCTCTCCCACTCTCTGTGAATTCCCCTGTTTTCCTAGAAACAAGAATGTTAACTTTCGGAATATGAAAGAAGTTTTCATATTTCATAATATCAGTGTCATTTCCATGCCATATTTTCAGCATTTTTTGTCTACAGGCACTTCATCCCATCATCCTTATACCTCTCTCCCTTCCTCTCACTTTCTCTCTCATTCTCTCTTGAACTATTTTATGCTAATTATTCATTGAGCAGTTGATGTTCTTTTGTTCTCAATGTTGAGCCTTTACCTTCCTTGCACTCTATCACTTGTATTCCTGAACCTGCCCAACTGTTTCATTATTTGATTGACTGAACAATAATTTGGTATACCAAATCCGAGAAGTAAATAGCTAATTGTTTGAATTAGGGCTTAAGATAAAGAATGAAAAGGTGCTACTACTGCCCTTGATGAGTCAGGTTATAGATTGTATTTTTCCAAGCAATTTTCATTCAAGCGTACCTTTTCTTTTCCTGAGTCTTATGTCTTAAAATTTGTTTAACTGTATATATGTAGTGTCTCTCTAATTGCATTTTAGCGCAATACATTGGTTTGGGCTGCAATAAAGTATCAATAAAACTCCTGACAATACTATTCAAATCCTGTATAAAAAAAAACAATGGTGAATACATTCATCCTTCAACCACCTCATTAGTATGTGGTTAACGGAGTAGTTATTTTTGGACAAATCCATATCTCATTAGAACAAAACAGGTGCTAGAGTTGGTCCTTGTGGAACTCCTTTCTTTAGGCATGAAATTATTTATTTCAACAGGTTCTCATTCTGTTTCCAATCCTTTTTCATAGAACAATGGTTAAGTTGTGACAAGTTGTGAAAAGGGCCCCCTACAAAGAGTTACAAGTGATCCGATCAGTCACAACATCAAGATCTGAAACACATGATTGTTCAAATTATTTTCTAGATATGATGTATATTCACATTTTCTTGAAAAATTCAGTGTGTTTCTCTATGTAAACAAAGGACATTGTGCAAATTTCCTTGAGAAAAAATTCTGATGTTGATGCATTTCCATACATGTATACATGCGGTGGTCAATTCTGGTGATATCCATATCTCACTGTATCAAAACAGGCCCTAGATTAGTTCCTTGTGGAACCCCAGGTTGAATTGTTATGCCATTTCCCATTCTTTATCATAGATCAATGGTGAAGATGTGACGTCAGCACCTCATCAGTATGTGGTCAACCTGGTGGTCAGTTCACCGGACACCATTGTCATCAAGGTCATCACAGTGCCTAACTCAAAGGCTTATTCATGGCTAAAAGAGGGTGGAGGAACACTCAAACGACCTGGAAATAGTAAGTATTTATCATTGCGTGCCTTTGCCTAGACCCAACCCTGCTACTCCCCTCCACCACTTCCTTCCTCATTGTCTTTTTTTGCTGTTCCCTCTTCCTCAATAAGCCAGTTCGTAGTTCCACTCTGCGCATGATCAGAGGAAGGTTATTGGTACTTAAGTGACATGGTGGTTTAAAATCAAATGAAATAAGCACCAACTTTGATGTTGCGTCCACAAGTGACTGGTATATTTCACAGTTTGCCAAGTACATTGTACATCATGCTCTAATATGCATTCAAAGTAGAAATGCAACAAATACCTTCATAGGGTGTTCATTGATGTGCTATTCTAGTCACCTGGTCTATTCAATTTCTTCATTCTTCATGTAAAGCATGCTTACGCAATATCTTGCTTTGAAATCTGCCTATCATAATGAAAGAAATGAAAAGGTCATTTGACCAAAATCCATGAAGTAACTTTGAACTGGTCTATGGTCAACATCTTGACAAAAGAATCCGGAATCTACAACAATGTTAAAAGTCAAAAACCTATCCCACACTGAAAGGTCTGAGATCAACTCTGCCTAGACCTGTCTGATTGATTGAACCAATGCTTTTTTGAGGAATGGATATATACTTAAAAATTGTACTCTTATTTCTTTTTCGCTTCTTCAGGTCCCAATCTTCCAATCAGCACACCAGCTACTAAATCAATAGCCATTTCCAGTCAAGACCAGAATTCCAACGGTAAGTCACTCATGCATTGCTCATTTGAAAATCTTCAAATGAATACTTCAAATGTAAAGTTACTACACCTCCTAAATTATAACGTCCATTGTAAGTATACACATGTAAGAAAGGGTAAATGCACTGTTTACAGAGCCAGCACAAATTATTTCATAGAAAAAAATAGTAAGCATGCAAAACTGTATTAGGTCATAGGAGAGAAGTCCTCACACGATGTTGTATGAAATGATTTCATCAAACATGAACTGAATACCCATTTCTTTAATAACACGTCAACCTAAGTAATTTTCTCTCTCTTATTCTCAGGCCCAAGCATTCCTGTTAGCACACCAACCACGAGGTCTATTTCCATTTCAAGTCAAGAACAACATGCTGTTGGTAAGTGTTCATTAGACATGTCATTGATATTTTTAGAGAATATAACAGGTTATAGAAGAGATCCTTGTGGGACCCTCTCCCTGATGAAGAATTTGTTTTGAAGTTTGCTTTCATTGTGTTTCCAATGCTTTAATTTGTTTTCCATCAATGATGGAATGATTACTATTACTTCTCGTTTCTATTATTGTCATTTTTACCACTCTGAGACCAAGCACATAAATAAAACAAACCCTTCGATATGACATGAATTCCATTTTTGCAAAAAAAAGACGAACACTTTTTTGAAAAATCAATTCATTGTTTTTTTTTGTGTGATTTCCTACTGATGTGAAGCTATTTTGTTCATTATTTTGGTTTATACTCCATTTTTGCTGCAGATGAACTTGACAAGGCGATAGACAGCGCAAACACAACTCCAAAATATGTTTCACCAGCATCTTCGCGTAATTCCAGTATACAAGGAGATGAGCCCAAGATTGCATCAATACGGAAGCGCCCCGTCAGACAAGTGAGTCAGCAACACCTTGACGGTATCTTCCATCGACAAGGAAGCTCGTCAAGCGAGACCAATCTTAATTCACTGCCAGACGATGCCTTCGTTCAAAAGCCAACAGTGCCTGTTCCACCTTCCTCCTCCAAATTCAACACAGTCGCCAGAATGTCGAACTCTAAGACCCCTCGTCAGCGTAGCCTTGATGAGGTCCATAATCCTGCAAATCGAAGGGATTCCGGTGGGTCAGATTCAGCAGTGTCATCGTTACGATCCTCCCCCGCGTCCTCAAATTCATACATGACAGCTTCGACCATTAGTGTCACGGACAGTGCTGTTCATTTGAAAACGGAGCGTACCGCTTCCGATCCCTCTTTAGTTAAGGACTTGAAAAATGTAAGCCCGAAGTCGATGCAAGGGACGACTAAGAAGCCAAGTCCTTTGCCTCCGACAAGGTCCCAGTCTCTTATGAATATTTCTATCGCAAACTCTGCAAGTAGTTCGCCAACATTGTCACGTGCAGGAGACGATACTCTTCCGAGACGATCTAGTGGTGTATCACCTAGCTCCTCTACAATAGCCGTTGAGATTGAGGTTCACCGGTCTGCAAGCGGTAATGACTCTAGTGATGATTCATCAAGCACAAGTTCCTTTGCCAGTGCCATTGCCCTCGCAGCAGCCAAAATGGAAAAGAAAAAAGAGAGCGAAGAGCCCAAACCTCAGAAGCCCTCTGCCTTTGAAATGGCCATGGCTGCCAAACAAAATTATTCGCAGACAGCAGTGGAAGGACAAAACTTGAACCGAAATCAAAATCAGAATGTGGAGAGTCCTTCATCGACACAGGTTGCGCTTCAAGAAGCCATCGCAAAACGAAAGCAAAGACTTGAATCAGCCAGCGATGATAAATCAGGTAATATAGAGGATAGGATACGCAGGTATAAGCAACAAGATAGAGCGGCACGGCCCAAGACGGGGCAGGCAGCCTTCTTGGATGCAATCGCGAAACGACGGAGCATCGTGGAGTCGCAGAGCCCTAGTTCAGAGGAAGAATCATCAGGTGAGTCTATCCCAAGCTCACCTATGACTCGTATCCCAACTGTGAAACCATCAACCGCCCCCAAAACAAGTCCTGCAAGTAATTCCAGACCGACCGGCAACCAAATCGCTGAAGCTGCCAGTGCCATGCAGGACAAGATTTCCAGCCGACCACCGGTTAAAGAGGACAAGAGTCTCAACAGACATAAGAATGTCATCCGCGTGTCCCCGAGAAGTAAGAACGACGACTCCACAGACAGTTCAGACGGTGAAGCTGCACCCGTCTCAGTCAAAAACTTGAAGCAGAGCTTTGAGAAATCAAAGAAGCTCTCACCACGTGATTCCAAAGTGCTGTTACTGTCCCCCGTTAAAGAGGATGAAACCTTGATCAACGCACCCATTCCACCTCCACCTGCCTTTGTGGAGACTGAACCACCCATTCCTCCAGAGGGTGCCGCCTCTGAAAACTCTATTCCAAAAGTCGACAGCCTGATCGACAAGTACCAAAAAGATCCCCGTCAAGCGGACATAGATATATTGCCTCCCCCGCCGAGTTTCATAGAGGACGGCGATCAAGCCAAGTATCGTCGAGAACAACCCTTTGACACCGCCAGTGTGGTGTCATCGGTGTCATCGATATCGACGATGTCGAGCTATAGCACCATGTCGACAGATCCTAGCAGTAATGATGGTTTTGAGCCAATTGGGGAGGAGTCACATAGTAATAGCAATACGTTGAGGTCAGATGTTTCATCGTCTGGGTCGTCATCGTCAACACTGACGATGATGTCAACGGGAGAGACAAATGATAATTGGATCAAGGCTGCGCCTCCTGTGGCCGCGAAGCCATCCAAGAAGACCATAGTGAATGATAATGACATCACCAACGGAGTTGCAAATGGCAATGATAATGATACCCAAAATCGAGGTAAGACAACTAATTCTGATCATCAAATGTGTCCTGTGGCCTGAAAAAAAAGTTGCAATTAATTATTCCTTTGAAAATGCAAGTCAAATCTGAGAGGCTTTTGTCAAAAGTTGGTGGAACGGGACAGCATCAAAATCTCTTGACTCCGGAGAACAACATATTTGCAATTGATCGTCCGGTTGAAATCTTCGGATGACATGCTGTCCCGGTCCAGCAACTATTTGACTAAAGCCTCTCAGCTCTCCATTGTGATTTTAATTGCATTTTCAAAGGAATCGATGCGTTGTGGAGAGTGTCTCAGTAGTCAATACAAAAACTCTCTATTATGTATGATATGACCAACTGATGGTTTTGGTCATTAATATATTTTAGTAATATTTGATGTGGTCTTTAGGCATTTCAACATTTCCTTTTCTCTTTTTTCTTTGATTTCTTCCCTACAGCCAAGAGTGTATCGGAATGGAGCGTAGAAGACGTTGGTAACTGGCTTGAGGAGCTCAATCTTGGCGAGTACAAGGATAGCTTCTCAGACAATGCAATCAGCGGGGATCATTTGACGTCCCTCGGCAAGGATGACCTCTCTGAGCTCGGGGTCAAGAGGTTAGGTCATCGGTTGACCATCATCAAAGCCCTACAAAAACTTCAAAATCAGTGAATGTTTTAGTTATTATTATTTTGTGTGTGGATGGACTTGGTTGACCCTAGCACCTGAAAAGGCCACCGCACACCTTACGATTGGTCAGCGACCCGATATTGGAATGAAACGGGAGTGAAGTACGATGCAAATATCAAAACATGGAATTTCTTACTGTGCAAGGTTCTAATTCATCATATAACCTCCAAACTAAATAAACCCTAATCCTCACATTATTCTGAACCAAAAACTCTATTACATTCTTCATTCTAACCCTATGTCCTTTGAGATATCAAGACCGGAGCAAACGTCGTCTCACCGTTTTGAGTCCTGATATTTCGAGCACATATGCCCTTTTTCTTGTGAACTAGAAAAAAAAGTTTTAAAAAAAATGAAAGATGAGATGAAACATTTTGCAAATCATTTCCAGAAAACACGCAAATACTCGATAGGCCGGAATACCGGCCTACAGCCATGTGATTTCAAAAGCATGGATTCTAAATGTCAGGTGATCTTCTAAAATGACGTCATCTTTCTTGTACGTGTAGGAATATTTAGTCGATAATTTCAGTCAATGTTGGCAATGATTTCGGAAGGATTTAGCTTGAAAAATGGCCAAAATATACCACTTTTTTGTGATTGCTCGTGTCATAGGTGTGGTAATACGCGGCGAGTCACGTGCTTACTATGGGGAAGCAATTGCTATATCTCACTTTGGTGAAAACAGTGATTTTGAGCCCAAAACAGACACTAAATTTGATATTTCTGATTGTAGACTAGGTCTACGAGAAGCCAAACAACTTCAGCCGGCTCGGGCCGGGTACTAGCGGGGGGAAGGTGCCGTTGGGTCTCGAATCATGGGGGATTGTATGAATGTGGTCGAGAAGTCATTTATGTGCAAATAATTCAGGGTGTATGTCACGACCGCCCCAAATAATTCAGGGTTCAAAGGGTTAAGAGAGGGTAAAACTTTTCATATTTAATGGAATTGCTCACAAGTGCTTCAGGAGTAAATTAAAAAAGATATATTTGTATGTTGCCGCAATAAGATTGTAAGGAGCACCCCTGTACAGTTTATGTATTATTCCCAAATATTTGTTTTGTATTAATGTTCATTAGTAGATAAAAACAGATAATTATTGTTTTTTATTGAACCTCACATATGTCCTAAGGGTTAGTATTAACTTAGCTGTTCACACACGCACACAACTATTTAATTTGTCTTCCCCATTCAGCAAACTTTGTAAACTTCCTCAATAGAATTTTACACCCGTTATTGTGCTAATTATTATAGTTGATTAATTAACCGCACAAAAAGGTGAGGACAAAGAGATGAAGTTCGGATCATAACTAGTGGTTTATTGTTCTACTCTGTCATCATGATTAAGACATGTACCAATATTTGGACCAATATTCAACAATTAAATCTGAAATTCGGTGTACATTCTGCAGCAACTTTTGTATCTTTTGAGCTGTCAGAAATTGATGAAATTATTATATTAGATAACAACTCTTTTCTTCAATTTTATGTGACGATAATATTGTAATTCTTATCATTACTTTCCTATCCATGATCCATGCAGTGATTTTTCTCTTTGTATGGGGAGGTGGGTGGGTTTTTTTTTTCAAGTGACACATATTTCTCATGAATTATATATTTTAATTAATTTTGCATGATGCCTTATATGGAAAAAAAATCAGATTATGGCATTTTTGTGCCATAAAAGATGGGGAGATTTATTTTAAAAAGTTGTGATAGTAATGATATTTACCATGATTAAGTTTTGTAATGAATAGCCCGATGCGCTGAGAAAATATTATCTTTGATTAAACACACATTTTTAAAAATCACCTTGCTTTAATGTATGTCGAAAAAAATATCGTAATAATTCCTCTTTTACGAAGTTACCGCATATCAGCTCATTTCGGGTTTTGAAAGTCATTGTTATTGATTTAGTTTGTTGCATATGTCCCAACCAAGCTTATATTATGATAAATGTTGTGGATGTTCAAGGATTTTTCGTTTAGACCTCAAATTTATAAAGATACATGCATCTTCAGTAAATCCCATGAAAAAGTAACAAAATATTTCTAATGTACCAATTTTCTTGATGATACTTCTGGGCAATTCCATAAAATATGTACACCAGAACCCCTATATGTGGGACCTTCATGAAATTTTCTGACTCTGGTTTCTTGTTCTTTTGACAGTTTGAAATGTTCTCAAAGGATCACGACTTGGTCAGTTTATAAAGTGAAGTAAGACTTGAGAAAATTGGGGGTCGGACATACAAAAAGGTCAATTATTTTATGGAATTGCCCTTCTCTTGATATATTGTTGATGGATTTGTTAATGGGTCTTCCAGGTTTACAGCTTTTATTCAGTTACAAAGGAATATATTAAATATATCACACCAAAGAATTGTCTATTTAAAGGTGGGAGATTAACAGTCTTGCGTTAAAAATCAGAAGAATAAAAAGCTTTAAGTTTTAAGAATGCAGATCCAAGATACAAGAATGCAAAAGTATTCCCTTGTTATAATGTATAGTAATATGAAGTGTGCCGTTGAATAGGCAGCTACATGATTGGTGCCTCATAAATGCTATATGTTAGTTATTAGTAGTAATTTTTTCTGCCAGTTATCTGCTCATGCAAAATGGAACAACTTATCAGTTTTAATGGCAATACAATTTTCACACACAAAAAAATTGACCATGCTACTTTACGACTTTGTATTTGCTCAAATTGATTGTGATCAAGCCATGCCCATGGGATGCTCTTGGCTGCGTATTAATTAATCAGTGTCAAGTATAATTTGTATGTTACCTCTTAAATGTGAAAGAAAGTAGTTGCAGCAAACAATCATTCAGGAGGTCTTTAAAGTCAAGGTTAATTGCCACCTTATTATCATAGATCTTGTTCTGATACATTGAAATTAACTTATCTTTGTGAAATCATGAAATTTTAGCTGAACACTAATAATTTTGATGATCACTAACACAAAAAGGCATATTTGGGACAGTGGATTAATATTTCATGGAAAAATACACAATATTTTATGAAATTCTGTATTTATTTCTCAGCAATTTCACATTTTCTCCAGAGCCACTTAGCACATATTTTTTTTAGCACATATACATTAATTACACAAACAAACACTTGGGTAGTCATTTCATTGGATTCTGTTCAAACTCATTTTGAGATCGTTATCACAACTGGTATATATCTATAAACCATGAATTTCAGTCAAACTGAACTGAAACAACGCCTCCCCAATTAGCAGTTTAAAAATCAAACAGATTTGCATTCTAATTTATTTGAAATGCCACACAAAATGCATGCAGGATGATGGTACCTTAGAATTATGACCCATAATACAAGTCTGGATTTGTCTTGTCTTGTGAATACAGCACTCGAATGCCTCAAAGAGGCTATAGACATGTGGGCCATTCATGCAATCGCTGCCACTATATACTTCTTTTAATTACCGTAGCATAGTTTTGCTCAGCTGTTTCTTAAATGCAGCTAGATCCGGTGCTTTTTGTAGTAGGAGAAAGTGAGTTCCACTCTACAATTGTGCGGGGTCAGATGGAATGTTTGTAACCATCCTTATATGCTCTGATTATATTGAAGTTTAATTCATGAGTCTGTCTGGTTTATATTCTGAATGAATATATCAATATTCAAATTGAATTCATGCCAACTCTGAGAATCGTATACCAGAAGTAAAATACTTTGAGACTAACATATTCATAAAGCAAAGCGCTATGCCCCCAAATCTGAAAAAAAAAATGCTTGTGACATAACTTTTCCATTCATTCTAGATATTTGTATCGATATAAGGTACATTTCCAGCAATTGTACTTATATCATTTAAGTCTTTTGTACCAGTATTTTAATAATGTTTATATGCAGTTGCAAACCATTTATGTGTGTAAGTATTCATTCAATGGCCTCATTCTTATTATTGACTACACAAAAACAAAAAGGAATTGCTACATATATTCTCTTCCCGTTTCTCTTATATGTTGAGTCATGTTTAACAAGAAAAAATCAGAAATATTGGAGCAATTTACTTACAAGCATTTACGTGCAAGAAATGTCTGTATCTAATTCTACAGCCCATCTATCTTATCTATCAAAAACAACTTAACTAACAAATTGTTATGTATGATCATGTATGTATAATATCTTCCCATTTTCCAAATATATATTGAAGCATATTATTTTTTCTTATTTTCAAATATTACCTTTTGAAGTTGGAGTCGTGTATTGTTTGACATTATTGTTCCTTACCTATGTGTCGTTTCTATTTCATACATGTGTTATTCCATAATTTTTAATATATATCATTTGAGTTTGGTTGCTTGAATTCCATACATTGTATTTATGCTACAGGAAATATTTATTGGTTATTGTAAGATTTCAAGCATTCAAGGACCAGATTATTACCTTTAAATGTTATTGCATGCTTTTAAAAACAATTTTTGTCGGAACATGCAGAACTTTATGTAAATATTGTTGAATTACCACAGAAATACTTTACAAATAAATAATCTTGTGCAAATTTAATGAGAAAAAGCAGTTATATAATTGCTTATAAAAAGGTGTGTACTTGAAAAAGTGCTAATAGAAAAGAAGTTATTAAAGAATTTTTGTTTTGATTACTTTGTAATTAATTAAATTTTCAAAAGATTAAAGTTTTGACGATATAAAACATGAGCAGGCTTCTCTTGTGTATAAGATATGGAAGATATATGTATTTATGTATCATTAATTCATTTTTTTTGTAATTCCAGATGTTTATATTTACCTTGCCTCTTACGTTTTGTTCAACTTTGACTACGTTGTGACTATATGAAAACGGAATATCAGAAAGTATTTACAAAGATACACATGTACCTCTTCCTATTAAGTTATGGTCTTGTTTTATAGGACGTAGTGATCGTGTATTGCATACTGATTTCATTCTGTGAAGAAAGGCGACAAGGAGATATGGAAAAAAAAGTTTATTCTTATAGTCAGAAAAATTAAATTTGGAAAAGATGCAAGATTGATGTATTTTTGTTATTTCTTTAATGTGATTTACTGCTAAGATTTCTAGTTCTCTACTTTTCTTTCCCTTCCTCTTCTGTGACTTCTTTTTCTCTTTACCTCTCTCACTTCCCTCCCCCCTTCAACTGTACCTCGATGATGATGGTGGTGATGATGACGATGCTGATGATGCCGATGATGATGGTGATGATAATACGTGCAGACAAATAAAAGATCAACAAAAACATACAAGATTCTCAGTGATAATTTCATTCGACTTTATTTACAATATTTGCTCAACCAATGTAGGAATAAACATACATGTATCACATGAAAATTTGACAACCTTCAAGAAAATCTAGGTGAATTCATCCACCAAAGAAAACAAAAAGTGCATATCAATACTTTTCTCATAGAGCCTTCTAAAAGAAACAGGAAAATATGTAAAATGAAGAAGAAATATCTGAAGAGGTTCTACGTTTCTTTCTGAGGGATTCAATGTGAATACCAATTATAACAAAAAATATCCTTAAGAACAATTCCATAAAATGTAGGATGCTGTAGCTAAACTCAAGCTCAATTTCAGAGAATCTAGGTTCATTTGGTTTTAAAAACTTGTCTGTTGGTAGCATCCATTAAGTTACATCATTTGCATGATTTACAATGTAAAATCAATTTCAATGCTCTGTGAACCAAACCTATCTTATGAATTTCATCTCAACTCTCTAAAAAATGAATTTAGTTTTAAGTGAATAGTCACAAAGGGGCTACATCATATGAAAGGTTGCACCATTATGATGTGATCAATTTAAAGAGTGTGGTCCAATTAAACAATAGAAAATTGATTTCATTTTACTTACAATTGATATTAGTTATTAGTGAATTCCCCAGCCAGAGGCAAAATTTATGGAATGCCAAGAGGCAATAATTGCCACAGAAATTACCAACTATGTAATGCCACGAGGCACACAAATGTACTGCCTCTTTGTAAGGAAATATATGAAGCATGCTGATGTACACTGCTATTGTCCGCTTGATGAGCACTGCTTCCAGGCTTTGTCTGAATTAATAAAACATGATTGCAAAAGTAATGAACATTTCCATGACACAGCTACTGTTACATTTAGCTACATGTAATTTTGCTCGGCATTTTTAAGAGGGAACTCATAAAATCAATGTGGATCGTTTTCAAGAGTTCGGGGAGCAGTTTCGTTTATATTTGTCATGTGATAGCGGTTGGTTTTAATTGGCTGAGAAACACCAGTGTCGTCTGACTTGTACTAAGGTAAACGTTGATTAAACTGACTGATGAACTTCCAATACATTCTTTCATGAAACATCCCCCCGCTATGAATGCAATATATAATGCACAATCTAAAACACTTCAATATGGATAATGCGGGACATTAATTTTGAAAGAAATGTAACAGAGGTTCCAAGATGACATGTCTAACATTTGTAATGTATAGATGAACCATCAAAAATGGCAAAACAAATCAATTTGATTTTCAGTAACAAGATAAGAATGTCGCATCAGAGGATGAGAAAATGGAACACCGTTTCCACTTCATTAATGTATATAAACTCTTCTGTATCACTACAACATACAATCTAATAGTGAACTTAATAGCATTATCATAAAGGTTGATTTGAATAAATACTTATTTCTAATATTCAAGGTTTTTGTAATAGCAGTAAATATGGCAATCAATAGCACTGAGCGTTTCATGTCCAATTAGAATACAGGGACCCGTTCATAAATCCTTGATATCATAACAAATGCAGAGTTTCTATAACAAGTTTTATATTAGCCAATCAGAGTGAATGATTTCAGAAGCTTTTAACTGTTATTGTACATTTGTTACTTAAAGGTCAAGTCCACCTCAGAAAAATGTTGATTCGAATCAATAGAGAAAAATCAGACAAGCACATTGCTGAAAATTTCATCAAAATCGGATGTAAAATAAGAAAGTTATGACATTTCAAAGTTTCGCTTATTTTTAACAAAATAGTTTTATGAACGAGCCAGTTACATCCAAATGAGAGAGTCGATGATGTCACTCACTCACTATTTCTTTTGTTTTTTATTGTTTGAATTATACAATATTTCAATTTTTACGAATTTGATGATTAGGACCTCCTTGCCTGAAGCACAAAATGTTAAAATAATGGAATTCCACGTGTTCAGGGAGGAATGAAACTTCATTTCACATGACAATGACGAGAAAATCAAAATATTTCGTATTTCAAATAATAAAAAACAAAAGAAATAGTGAGTGACATCATCGACTCTCTCATTTGGATGTAACTGGCTCGTTCATATAACTGTTTTGTTAAAAATAAGCGAAACTTTGAAATGTCATAACTTTCTTATTTTACATCCGATTTTGATGAAATTTTCAGTGTTATGCTTGTTGAATTTTTCTCTTTTTATTCAAATCAAGTTTTTGTTGGGGTGGACTTGTCCTTTAAACAAATTTTATGAAACAGGCCACTGTTCACATGTATCTCATCACTTGTGTACCCTAACTAATTTTGTTCTTTTTCTATATTATCTTTCCTATCTAATATCATTCCCCAATCCCTGCAGCAGCATACTTGTTCTAAGGTAACATAATCCTATCGATCATTTCAAATAAAACATGGCTACATGTATCTAATGGATTGACTCCTTTGTCTCATAATAGAAAATATACACTGTATGTTTATCACTTTTGACTGAATGTTTAACTTTAATGACTGGAACCAATGCAGTAAGCAACAGTTGTAAGTTTGGTAGCTCTTCATTGAATGCCCCCAGGGAGTGGAAAACGGGCATGGCCTTGTTCAGACTACCCTAACCACAAATCTAACACCAACCTGAATGCTCCCCAGGGAGCATAAAAAGTGCATACTTTATTAAAACACCCCATATGGACCTAACACCAAACTGAATGCTCCCCATGGAGTGGAAAAAGTGTCAAGATGACCCATACACAGCTCTTCATTGAATGCTCCCCAGAGAGTGAAAAATGGGCATGGCCTTGTAAAGACAACCCAGACTACCCAGACCAAAAATCAAATGCCAACCTGAATGCTTCCCAGGGAGCGTAAAAAGGGCATACTTTATCAAAACACCCCATACGGATCTTACACCAAACTGAATACTCCCCATCGAGTGGAAAAAGTGTAAAGATGACCCATAGACAGACTTAATCCGAATCCTAAATCCTCATCTTATTTTTCTGAATATGACCGCTATGGCAGATGCTATTACAGGTAACAACCAATTAATTTCAATGCAATAATCAAATAGCTATTTGTATGTTGTCATCCTAAATGACCAAGGTACATGTATTTTCTAACTGAATCTACTCTAAGAACACTAGGTTTCAGAATACAAGTAATTAAGACAAGAGAACAGCATGTGTAAAGTCTGGACGGAGCAAGCTTTAAAAATAGACCATATTCCTAATGATATCAAACTTTCTTGGACATAACCCTACTGCAGTTCAATGAATTATGCATGCAATCACATACATGCCTTCCATAGCTGATAGTTTGAGTCTCTTTCTGTAAAAAAAGACACCATTTCGTGACAGTCATGTCTCACCAGTCAGGAAGTAAATTTCATATATCCATTGCTAGATCAGGCAAGCCATGTTTGCCTGATCTAATAATAATAATCTGGGCCCCATGTTAACACAAAGTACACTGATCGATCCGAGGACAAGTTTTGATGATTGAATGCAACTGACCAAAATGTACAATTGTGAAAATCGATTGCGAAAAAAAAACTTATGGTCAATCACTAAAATTTGTATTGCAGGAATCGAATTGCTTTCTGACTCTCTAAGAGTGAATAATTTATCAGGTGAATCAAATCATTTACATCCAGGACCTCGTAACACAAAACTTTGCGATCGATAATTATGAAAGAGCACTTCAGAATGGTTCCTTGTCAATGTTTTGAATGAAACACGCATGTAACACTGTTCTTGATTGGCTATTGTAATTTAGCGATTGATCGCCAATCATCGTGTCACGGAGCCCAGATATTTCAAAAGGATGGTTTGATATCATCATAAAAATGGTCTATTGAATTACTGTTAGCAGATGAGTCTACATCATCTTTATTATTACCACATTAAATGCATAAATAAGGTATATACTGGATTATTTGAGGAAGAATTACATGAAACTGTTACAAAACAGACTTAATTGAGAAAGATAAAAATGTATTAGTACCCTCATAACAGTTATGCATTATATAAATCTCTTTTTTTTTATTTGCCATGAGTACTGTCAAGCAAAAGAATAAAAGGAAAAGGCTTTGTCATCCCGACAGTAATGGCAAGGCAACTTCCCAAATATTTTAGAGATTTTACATGAAGAAGAAATTAATGTGCTGTATTACATATATAGTTCATAAGACATAGACAGTTCGTTCATACTAAACACCTACGATACCTGATCTGAGCACTACATATATTACACATATGCATAAATTCTATCAAATTTGTTCTATGGTCTTGTAAACTTTCAAATAGATTATTCATATATTATACAAATAATAAACAACATTGCTGGCATTAGTAAGAACTATATACATGAGGTACCTTTGGAACAGTTCTAAGATGCCCAAAGCAGAGCTGGGGGCATTTAGACCTTTTCAAGGGTAACAAGTGTGCATAATCATCCTAACACCTGAGCAAACTCTTTTAGGTGACGTAGGTCCTAGTTATTTGATGAACCATCCTCATATACAAACCATGACCAGTTAATAGTATGAAAACAATACACAGCATGAAGGGCAATAGAAACAATTATATGCACAAAGTACATGTACCCTTGGAACATTTATGACATGCCCGAAGCAGAGCTGAGGGCAATTGGACTGTTTCAAAGATAACAAATGGGTGTAATATTTCTAATGCCTGAGCAAACTGATGTGCATTATTTGTTTTATAAGATAGTCATGTGGATCCTTGTTATTTGAAAAACCATCAAAATCCTTTAACCATGACCGATCATTAGAACTGTCATGAGTACCAGTCATTAGCAGATTTTCTTGTTAGCTAAAATATATGAGTGATCACATGATAGATTCCAGCCAATCATACGAATAGGGTCCATATCACTGTTGTAAAAACACACTGTATGCTACATAGTTGCTCTGACATACTTGCCACTTCAATTAAGTTGTAGGTTTTTACCCCCAATCAACCTTTGTGTAAACTGTCAGTCAAAACGGGTAGAGTGTAGGATACATTTTGTGAAAAAACAAAACTGTACACCAAATAAAGTATAGACCTGTTTTTCAAGTCCCATCAATTTGTTGCTTGATATACATCTAAAAAGGTAATCCGTCTCACTCATTAATAACAACTCATTGTGGTGAGTAGAGGTGAGTCGTTACTGCGCCAGATAATACTTCTTTTTAAACCTTTTCTTTTTGAAAAATTTTGAAGACCCCCCCAACAAAAGTAATTTAAAGCAGACATGACCCACCTAAACTTTCTAACTAAAGGGTTGAGACACACATTAGAATGAATGACAATATTTTTACATATAAATTAAACTTAAATCTTATAAGGCATCAAATTTTTACTGCCAGTATATAACATTTGGCCTGTCCCCTGCAAAAAGCACCAAGGTTGAGAAGAAACAAAATAATAATCAAGAAAAATCTGAAATTCTTCTCCTTTTCTGATATAACACACACATTTTTTCAATCATTAAAGTTGATAAATAATTCATAATTCATTTATCATGGCAGAATACGCGTATATCATTTACAATTAATTCATGATTCCTAAAATCTTCTAAAGAACATTACAGTTACAAAACTTTCTAATAACACTAAAATGAAGCCAAAGCAGACCCAATTAAAGCCAAACAACATGAGAGGTCTTCAACTGGGCCAACAATAAGCTCATACTAACAAGAAAAAATAGCCAGAGCGGACACAAAATAAGCCAAATAAACCAGAATAGCCCAAAGTCAATTGATAGATGTGTCGCTGGGGCTCTCTGGACTTTCTGAAGCCAGCTTTCTCCACGAAATACACTACAATGTACTAGTCATTTCCAAACTAGTGAGAAAACCACCTTTAAAGTCATTGAATCTGTCAAAAACAGAGAAAAGTGGCTTCACTCTTTTCAAGTCAGACTAATCTTACCTACCCCAGTTGCACTTAACAATCTTGGTATTACTGAAACGAATTCTATGATCTCATGAAAACCCTGATACATATTTGCGTTTGATGAATTTAAAGGCTGGGCACCAAACATGGTCTAGGTGGATATTTCATGAAAGTGTTCATAAGTTACCAGCTAGTTTACAAACGACTATACTGGTGATCCTTTCTTAGGAGCTAAATCCACACAAATGAAAATGCAGTGCCATATTAATATACCTCAAGAAAGGATCACCAGTCTTTTGTAAACTTGCTTGAAACTTACAAACAGCTTTATAAAACAGTCACCAGCTGTACTTGTAGCCCTTAACAATCAAACTGGGTAGGTGTTTCATAAAGCTGTCAGACTGGTGATCCTTTTTAAGGAGCTAAATCCACACAAATGAAAAATGCAGAATGCATATTGATATACCTCAAGAAAGGATCACCAGTCGTTTGTAAACTTACTTGTAACTTATAAACAGCTTTATGAAACACCCGCTAGGCCACAGAACAGGTCTGTCCCAACACACAAGGTATATAAAAAAATATTTCATTTACCTGTGCACACTAACAATACAATTTTACAAACCAATGAAATTTGACTCCCAAGTAATGAAAACTTTTCTTTTATCTATAGCAATGTAAGACAGTTTATTTCCAATTCGTCTAATGCCAATTCTTCCAATCACCAACTCGTCTACTATCATTTGGTCTACCATCAGTTCGTCCACTATCCACATGGTCTAACTGCCATTTCGGCCACTCACCATTTTATCTAATAATGAGTTGGTCCAAATCCATTTAGTCCGTATATCATTTGGTCTAATTGAACTTAGCGTTGATTCAGGGTGAAAAGAAAGAAAAGAAAATGGATGTTAGACCAACTGGTTATGAGATGAAATGGTCATAGACGAACTGGGTCCCCGTTGCATAAAACTTTTTACCTGAGAAAACTCAGGTTGTTTTTACCAGAGTTTTTGCCCTGTGTTAAAGTCAATGGCAGAAATCAGACTAACCTTAGTTTTCAGTTTTTACCAGAGTTTTCTCTGGTAAACAGTTTTATGCAACAGGCCCCTGGTGATTAGACAAAATGATTATTGGACCAAATGGTTATTGGACCAAATGGTTGATAGACGAGATGAACGGAATGGCATTAGACTAAATGAAGGTAGACCATGTGATGAGTGGACGAGTTGGCAATAGACAAATCGGCCGTTTACCATGTAAGACTACAGAGTGAAAGTTAGTGATTGACAATAGTAACATGCACATCTACACATAGACTGTCTATATACTCTCAAAAATTTAAATACCATTGCATGAAGAGTTCAATATACTCTCCCGAGAAAGAATTCAGTACTTCAAAATCAAATCCTTCGAGTCTAGTTATAGCTAGCCTAGATGAAGAAAAGAAATCTACCATTCCATAAAAAAGCTGTACATGTATTTACATCAAAGTAATAGTACTTATTGCATGACTAGTTGACTATATCAATAAAGTAACACATTTTTCATTTAAAATAAAAAAAAGTACAATTTGACAAGGTTTTCTATACTTTGCTGCCAAATACCCACACAATCTATTCTGAGGAGATTGAATACATGTATAAGTTTAAAGGGAATTACCGAAAGACTCGCAACATTCAAATTCAAGTTGATTCATGTCTACTGCTGTGTACATGTACCAGCAATTTCAATCAAATTATTTGAAATAGTTTTTAAAAGCCGAAGTCCTGTCATTGTGACAGTAGTCTAAAGTCTTACAGTATCCGGTAATACTCCCCAATGAATGGGAGGGGGGCAAATTCATGTCAACCGCATGTCAATCGCCCCTTACCCCTCCCCATCTTCAAGTTTGCACCATTAAGTGCATCCTCACCGAACCCCCATTTCATAAAACTATGTATCATTACCAAATGTCTCAAAATCCATGCCAGATTTGCCCTTGGCCAATCAAAATGCAGGATTTCAGTAGCTTAAAACAGGTGCTTGCAATTGTGATTGATAATAAAGCTGTATGATTCAGGGCTCTGATGGATTTAATTTTACCACCACTATCACCAGAAAAAAAATGTTTAGAATTAATATCACGTTAGCAATGAATCAACTTTCATTTGGATGTTGTGAATCTCTTTTCTAAAGGAACAATAAATAGTACATTAATTCCTTTGGTCACTGTGAAGGCAACTTTTAACCATCGCATTGATAATTTGCATCAGATTAAACAACAATGACATTCAATCAATCTACAAATCAAAACTACAGTATATACTCACATTCATAAATAAGTTTTGAATACTGTAGAGAGGACTAAGCCCAGCATTTAGTGATTTATACTAGAGTATGCAGCAAAGTCAGACACACACATATCTACTGATGCCTTGTAATTATGGCATGAATATTACAAATCTATTGACAAGTTTAGCTAACTGGGGGCAACTTCCCAAATTAATCCATCAAGAATGTTTTGATTATGGGCATTTTTCTGTAATGGTTGATTTCAAGTTCGGTGTTGACTTTTATAAAGTGCTAGCTTAGGGCAAATTTTTTATATATGCCCAGTACCTAACTCCAAATATTATGGGTGTTTTAATACTCTGTAGCAGTTGGTTTAAAGTTTGTGGTGTTGACCTTTATATAGTGTATACAGCCGGTTGTTACTCTTTAATGGGTGATTTCAAGTTTGGTGTTGATCCTTATGTGGTGTTAGTGTTGGGCCTAGCACCAAACAACAAATATACATGTAGCTGGTGTTAAGATGATATTCATGAAATAATAATGTGATGTTTGTCTGTGTTTGTAATCACAGGAGTTGGAAATGTAGAATCTGACTCAATAACACCAACACCAGAACCAATACAAAGACTGAACTTGAAAATCACCCAGTTTTAGTGCAGGCTCAAAGTAAACAGGCTGGATGATATATATAAACTGTGCTAGATAACATCAGTCAGCTATGAATCTTTACTGGAGGTAAAAATTGAAAAGTAGAAACCTACAATTCTCTGTGGTCGGGACATTTCACCAACCACTGATGGCATCATGAAGTTTATGGCATTTATAGAATAATGTAAAGGATGTCAACTCTTAACACAGTCTATGAGAGACATAGAATTCATTCTTTATAGTGAATCTGCATGTCCATCATGAATTTTTTTTTTGTTCTGGAAAGGTTGTCAAGCAAAACACTTCAAAAGTTCTGTGAGGGAAAAATACTTCAATGAAAATACAGCATTGCTTTGGTTTCTTCGTCAATAAAATATTGAAGAATTGGTGAAATTAATGAGTGCCAATCTAAAAAAAAACAACACTTTGTCAAATTAAGGTTTCACGATGACGCACTGCTCGAGACATAATTGCGGCAGTTTGTCACGCTCTGTATAAAAATGAATGCTATGAACATGTTGGACATTATTGGAATACCTTATAAAATCTCTAATTGGATGAAGCCATATCAAAAGTGTGTATAGGCTGTGGCAAACATTCAGGCTTATATCTCGAGCCCTAGCAACTGATCGGCCGATGAAAACAACGCACTAGCGACTCGTACAGCAGCGCAGCGTTTTGGCATGCCTACAATGCATAATACACAAACATTGCATTCATAATTTGTGCTGAACATCGTGATAATCAAGTTTACCCATTTCGTTATCTTGAAATTTACAATTCTTTCTGAAATTTTCTTTGCCGTTTCTGCCATAAATTCATTGTGTTTCTTGTACTTTGTTTTCATCGTACTAAAGTCAGTGCTGTCGTCATTTAGCGGATATGACGTAATTCCACCCCCGCCTATAAGAATAGAGGTAATGGCTTTAATATCCTGCAATGAAACATTTCAAAGGGTGTAACATGTCGAGCATTTGACAAATCCGATTAATATGATCAGGGGAGCGTTTTGTCAACATTTGTCTTCCAACAAATCGTCAGATCTGACAACTTACCTTGATATTGATCGGCTAAGAAGCATAGCTCCAAAGGCAACTGTCAGATAATCTTCCTTTGTTAGAAATAATATCCAAAATGTCCTTTCATGAAACGCTCACTGATACAAAATCAACCCACAGGACATATGTACGTGTACGTGTCCACTTTCATGAAACAATGAGACCCAACCTTGCACAACAAGACACACGTTGGTCTCAACCCTCGGGATATATGATGTGGACGCCATGATGAACCTTTGTTTCATTCTGACTCGATCACCAAGGTATATTACGGAACCTTCATATAAAGCTCTTTGATCACTGGGTTTGTTAGTTATTCAAAGAAAAAAATTCTCAAATTCCACTGCAAGAACAGTGTGAGTCTATCCTTCATCCATTTTATATGTTCCTACAAGGAATTCCTACAAGTTGATCCTTGAACTATCTTCAAAATCATTAGTTTTGAAGATGGTTCAAGAATCAACTCAACGCTCATTTAAACAATCTAGTTGCCATGGTATCAAGGGATTATGATATTAAGGGTATGACGTAAAATACAACTTAAGAATCACTCCGTCATGAAGCTCATCAACCTACATGTAACAAATATATTTTGAATTAATTTTTTTTAAACAAATCTCGGTAAAGTCAACTGTAGATCCATTTCAAAGGATGAGCGTTGGTCTTGTTATTATAGTGATACGTAGAATAGCTACAAGAGCATGAGAGCAATGCTCCCCACGACATCAATTAGCATCTGGACTTCACTTGCATCACTCAAAGCTCAAGGAACCCATTTCCATGGTGACGGGACGGCATCGATCCTTGGCTCCGCCCAGGCAGGAGGATCCTCCATGTAAATTTTCAAGAGCTGGCATTAGCTGATAACAACAAGAATGAACATTTTTTGCTCAATTAAAAGCAACGTTGCACCTATAGGAGTCCATATCTTACTTCTGCTCCCTTTGCTCATCAAAACTGATGCGGTTGTCATGACGATGTTGTTGCTCCGTCATTCACATTGCCGTTTTCCTTCCCTTCTGAGTTTGTTGCTGACTCAAGGCCACTATCGGGGGAGAGTTTTAGATCCATTTCCTAAGGATTTCAACCACAAAATATGATTATTATTAACAAATGATTTATCGGACACATCAGGAACAGTAGTGGTCTGAATTAAGGCTGTTTTTTAATTATATGAAGTTTGTAGTATTTTTATGTCATCTCTTTTCTAATCAAATAAATCATATTTTACATCAAGAACATTTTTATCATTTTTAATGAATTACCTGCAAGACTCCATATATTTTCTCCTTATTTCACAGATTTTTGTGAAAGAAACAAAAGCTAGATAGGAACAAGAATGGACATGTCTAAATCTAAGTTGTTTCTAATGATATTAATTTTTCTTCAGGAAGTATTTTGATGTCATCTCTTTTCCAATCACAAAAATCATATTTGAAATTAAGAGCATTTTTATATATATTTAAATGAATACCTGCAAGAATTCCTATACTTTCTCCATTTTTAAAGATTTTTTGTAAAACAAAAGCTATATAGGAACAATAATGGACATGTCTAAATCGACATAAAAGTGGTTTTTAATGATACAAATAAAAATTTAAGAAGTATTTTGATGTCATCTCTTTTCTAATCAAATAATTCAAACTTGAAAACAAGAGCATTTGTCATTTTGAAAATAAATCCCCGACAAGACTTTCCATTTACTTTTTTTTTTTACAGTTTTTGTCAAAGAAACCCTGCTGAACTTCACATGCCCAGCACAGATTTTTGAGGAGGCCAAAAGAATTTTACATGATAATTTTCACTCGTAAAAGGAACTTTGATAGGATAGGGGTGCAAGGGCATCGGTTGGTTAGAGCATGGGGAGGTGCACATCTTGGGGAGTTGGAACTAAAGTTTGGAAAATCAGCTGTTGAAAGCAAAAGAAGGGGTTCAAATTTCTTTTTTTTTGCGAGTGTCGCAACCCATCTGCCTCAGCGAAAGGGTGCAACTCTCCCCCCTCCCCAGCCTATGCCCTTGGGGTGTATGATCAAAAGTGCTTATTATTCAAAACATTCATTGAAATCCCGACTCTCATCTTTTTACCTCTAATTCCTTCATGATTTCATCTGTAAAGTCTGTTGGGTTCTCTTTGTAGGAGACGGCTTTCTTGATAGCTTCCCGAAACATCTAGAGGAAACAAGAAAAAAATTATTGAATTTAAAGATACACTAGGTGGATTCTCGACTATGATATACAAAGTCAAATTTATGCCTCTTGTCATAGCCAGATCTGAAATATGTTACATACTTGATTGAGATATCCATCCAAACCATCCAATTAGTCTAATCACATTGTCAATCTCATTATATACAAATAATGAATGTCTATGAGTGCAATGGACAGAATACTTTTTACTTCATGAGGTGAAAGATGAAAAGATCCAGTTGAATGGATCATTCATTTCATCTCTCACCGAATGAAGCATTCTGTCCATTGCACGAATGAAGGGACATTCATTATTTGGTTTATATGACACTTAAAACTAGATTATTTTTCATAGGAAATTGATCAGTTTTGATGCAAAATATGATCATACATTGCGAGCTTGGTCTGTCGATTGTCGCGTATAATGTCTGCGTTGCGTGCAAGTGACAAAATCGTATGGATCCAAAATTGCACGAAGAATGGATCCTAAATTGCACGGTCGATGACGTCATCAGAAAATGGTCCAAATGATCAATATCAAACAACCAATCAAATGCCAAGGATCTCTCTAGGTGTCATATAATCATTAATGAAAATAATTTATGATGTTTTCCATATTCTAATTCATTGAAAACAAGAGGCCTTCCATAGATTCATTAGAATCTGTGTTTCAATAACCTTACCATCACAAGCTTATGAGACCATTATTCCTCTTTATGAACACTTATAGCTCCGGTCGAGTCTTTAAATAGCAACGTAGAGGTTGTAATCAGCAATGTACATGTACATCAATAGAAATCAACTTCAATTTAGAAGTATAAACTACAATAACAATTATTCATGGAAGAGCCGCGGTGTAGTGGTTTTGACTCTTGCCTTGTAAATAGAGGGTTGTGTGTTTGAATCCCACCGCGGTCTAGCATCCTTTGGCAAGGCGTTAATCCACACTTTGCCACTCTCGACCCAGAGGCTAAATGGGTACCTGGTAGGATGCGAAAGATATTGTATGTTGGATATTGCCAGCCCCATAATGTGGCTGCGACGAATGCAAGGAATGCTCCCCAGGGAGTGGAAATTGTGCACTTTTCGTGCTTGATTGAAATGAATCCATTGACAGGGGTAATAATATGCTGTAACGCGCTTTGTGTCATTCTGGGAAAAGCGCTTTATAAAAATTGGCTATTATTATTACTATTATTCGAAATGAAACAATGACTTACCTTGACAACGTTGGTCCCATCAGCGGCTGATACGAAGAAGAATGGTAAATCATGCTTCTTGGAGAAGTTGAATTTCTTTTCTGTGATCTTGTAGTCAACTATACCCAAATAGAAACAAAGAAAAAATATTAAATGAAAAATCTCTTCAAGTAAAAAAATTGGCTTTACTATGCATTCTTGATTTTTTAAGATGCTTTAATTTTCATGAATTTAACAT
The DNA here is from genome assembly GCF_018143015.1 of Lytechinus variegatus. Lineage (NCBI taxonomy): Eukaryota > Metazoa > Echinodermata > Echinoidea > Temnopleuroida > Toxopneustidae > Lytechinus > Lytechinus variegatus. The sequence continues at coordinate 4,668,698 of NC_054758.1, read as the reverse complement.
ATCAATATGTCTAAAAATGTGTACTACAATGTATGATGCAGTCACAGTTCGAAAAAAAACAGCAGGAATACAGTAAAGAAAGTCTAAGTACTGAGGCCAGATGAAAAGACTTTCAACTTTGGCAACTCTCACTCCACCCGAGTATTAAGGTAAATGGGTACCTGCCAAAAATTAATTCATTGAAAAGCTTATGCGCTGTAAAGTCACTCTTTAACTTCAGAACAGCTTTATGAAACGGCCACCTGGGTAAGCTAGGCTCTTATAACAGGTGAGGTTCGTGTAAATTGAAGAATTCAGATGTCAGTAAATTTTATAACAGAAATGCTTTATTCTTACCATCTATCTTATTGGCTGCAAGTATACAGGGAATCTCTGGCCTGTATTCCCGTAGTTCTTTGTACCACTGGCTAAGATTCTTATACGTCACTTTTCTCGTTACATCAAACACCTGTAAATAAAAAAAAAACGGCACAACATCACAATACAGGTCACTTCTATCCATCGCCTGTACACTATTTAGCCAAAGAGGGCAGCCTTTTCAAGGGTCAAGATATTCTCTGCATTCTGTTTGATTAAAATCTTATTTTGGGGGTGTGGATAGCACGATGCTGCATCAATTAAAGTTTAAGGAGAAGTTCACCCTGAGGAAAAGTTTGATGTAAAAGTAGCAGAAAAAATTAAACAAAAGATATCGATGAAAGTTTGAAGAAAATCCATTATTAAATAAGATTAAGGAAGTTATTAGAATCTTAATTTTTTTTTATTTGTGACGTCATAAAAGGGCAGCTGCCCAATATGTTAAATGTAAGATAAAATGCATAAATTTCAATTTTTTCATGGTTCGTGGCGAATTATTTTTTTTTCTTTTTAGGAACGGGTGCGAAATGATTTGATTATTGAATTGATATACTGAATGTACAGTAAGACCATTTTCAATTTTCTGAGAAAATCACATTTCATTCATCATTTAGCATCCAGTATGTAGGAAAGCTGCTCGCATATGACATCACAAATCAAATAATTAAAATTCTAATAACTTTTTTATTCAATGATAGATTTTTCTGTAACTTTTTCTTCTAGTTTCTGTGAGTGAGAAGTGAATTCGGCCAGCCCCATATTAAGGAACCAAACCAGATTTGACTCTTACTTTCTGGGATTTATAACACTATTAAAGATAACCAGGAAGCAGAGAAAGGCAAGATGGGTGGATATCTGGTTTTGAAAAAAAAATGGTTTCATAACATTGAAAAAGGAGTTTTAAAAAGAGATACAACTCAAGTCAGAAAGAGAGCTAGAGGTAGAAAGAGAAAGATGGGGGGAGGGGCATACACTGAACTCATTACAATCTTTGAATATCTGCATGCTTCCGGGGGAATGCATTTACAATAAATGCAGTTATTCCAACACCGAACTCATTAGAATGGGTGGTGGAACGAGAGCAGAAAAAAAGGAGGAAAATACCATTCAAACAGATCCGCCGCAAAGCAAGTGCCTCCAAGGACTCCTTCTTTGTTTCATCCATATGTACTTAATTGGAATAAACTCCCTGTGGACACAATAAACTCATTATCCTCAGACTCTTTCAAAAACAAAATTGGATTCCAATTAAAATCCGAGCCACTCCACAGTTAGTATGCTCTTCAACCACAAGTTAGCGTGATGTGTCAATCCTGACATTTTGCTGACTCAACAATACAGATACGGAAAATGAAACGAGGGAGAATTATATAGATATCATACTCACTAGAATACATGCATGAGCTTGATGATAGTAGGATGGATGCATGCTACTAAACCTCTCCTGGCCTGCTGTATCCCAGAAATCTACAGAGATTGAACAGAAAAGACAATAGGCGATATGTCAGAGCCCTGAGGGACACACACCATCATCTGTTTAAATAATATTTTTCATAAAAAACACTGTATTTCAAAAACCTAACAAACCTAAGACAAACAAAAACAAAACACAAAGCACATGAACAAGAAGACAGGAAATGAAAGAGTAACAATATACATTATATAACATTGCAATATCTACCTTTCATTCTTTTTTCCTGTAAATTCTCCTTTTACCTCCAAACACTTCTGTTACATAAAGATTTGTTTCCACAAATTTCTTGTTCAAGCATAAAAAATACTTGATCTTATTTCTCATTTTTCATCATGAATATTTTGGTATGGATATATCCATTTTCTGATTCTTGGGTAAAATTCCCTATAATTGGCTATTCAGATACATACCTTTTTCTTATTTATATTACCGGTACCTTGCTCTCAGATATACCCATCTTCTGATAATTTTTTTTTGGTACTTAGCTTTCGACTTCCATCTATTTGACTTATTAGGGTACAACACTACAATCGATATTATGAAATAATTATCTGTACTTTTTTACCACAGGTAGCAGTAACCATATAACTTTTTAGATGTAGCATCTTTTCCTTTCAGATACAAAGCACTGTAGGGCACACATGAGTAATTCATCTGCGCACAATGCATTCTGGACAGGCGTGAGATCACATGACTTGAATGAAATCATTGAAATATAGACAAATATTTTTGTATATTAAAACATAAATGATAAAAATAATTCTATGTTGGAACTCTTCCACAACTTTTTTATGCCTTTGGAAGAGCTTGACTGTTCATTATGATAAATCTGTAGAGGGGTTGATTTTTGATGAGCTGTGATTTAAAACATGAGTGAATGGGAGTATGTAATACTCATGTGTGCCCTGTACACATACTGACATAGCACCACATCTCTAGGCCACAGTGTACAAAAGTAATCACTGAACATGGATAAGACCCGTATCAGAAAGGAAAGCAGTATGAACATGAATCCAGTGACTGGGTAATAATAATTTGAAGTGCTTTGAGCAGTCGTAGATTGATAAAGCGCTATAAAAATGCCTATTATTATCATTAGCATTTTCATTCAACTGGCAAACTAGTCCGCTGACACAGACTCTTGATTTTCGCAATAATGCAGTCTGAAGTAGTGAAACTAGATTCTCTCATGTACTGTGTCTGCCTATTATTTGACACAAACATTGTGTGTATGTATTTGAGTTTTGTCAGATGGGCAAGTCCAAGAAAAGGTCACCCTAGAAGGCAAAATTTCATCTTTAATTTAAGAAGTTATCTTTGGTGGGGGTAACAAAGCCCAAATGTTGAATTTTAAATTTCATTTTAAAAAATTTCATAATAGGCATATTTATGCTAATTTGGGGGACCTAATTTCTGCATCAATTTGTAACTTTCCCACGTAGCTAGGATTACAGGGCACGCCACAACACCCAGTTGTGGCAAGCGGGGGGGGGGGGGTTCTTCTTATTTTTATTTGGCAACCAGTCAAATTTGACTATATTCGCCATCATATTATATTTTTAACGTTTGTTTTCTTTAAAAAATAAATGAAAAAAGTAAAATTCAAATATTCATTTCTTTTTTTCTTCTTCTTTTCTATGTCTTTTTTTATAGGATAGATCTACATGTACTAGGATTTAAAGTCAAGTACGTGTGTCTCTCAGTTTTAAAATCAGGGCTTTTACTGAAAATATTAAAGACCTACAAGTATGCAAGTAAAACCTAGGATGGAGATGACAGAGAAATGAGGAAAATCACTGAGAAAGAAATGAGGAAAATCACAGCTCCAATCCTACAGATATCTGCTCCAAGCAGATATTTAGGCATCTAGTCTTCACTCCAGACATGGTATGATTTGGTAAAAGCGTCAAATTTGAGTCTGCGCTTGCAGACTACTATCAAACAGATGAAGCCGTCTTATTTCCAACAGCCAATTTCATTCACAATTGATATTCCTTATTCCTAATACCATTCCCTCTTGGTGACTTATACCCCTTTCATACTGCGCTTCTCCCCGGCGAAGGGGAAAGTGCATCCAGTATGAAAGGTGCACAGGAGAACTTCTCCACCACGAGAGGTGGATAACTTCCCCGGCAAAGTTCGCCGGTGAAATGGCCAGTATAAAAGCTAACCGGAGAAACTCTCCTCTTTAATAATGTCAGAGGTCAAATTTTTCTCCCTAAAATTGAGATTCCACGCGCTAACTAGCTGTTATTTCCATGGCTAAATGTGGAAAGCCACGCAATATGAGCGAACCGATCAATCCATAGAGATGAATACTCTTGATACTTCTTTTTTTGTATTGCTTATAATATAAGATGCTGTAATTTAGAATTTTTTTTCTCTCTTTTCGTTTGTTCTGCTAATGCATGCACGTGCCGAGCTGATAAGTTTTTACCAGCCATCATCTCCAAAACTTTACTGATAAAATTCATTCGGTATCTGCAATTAATTAAAGGAAAGATTACGAATAAAATTCAAGTTAAAAAAGTGTGTGCCTTCATTGACCAAGGGTCCCCACTTGCTTCCCCCAGAGCAAATCACCCATCGACTTTCGCCAGGGAAGACATGTCAGTTCGAAAGGGTACATTTTTTTCTTTGCCGGAAAGTGTGGAATGGATGCCGGCAAAGATCGCTGCCGAAGTTCCCTGGGGAAAATGATGAGACTAGTTTGAAAGGGGTATTATGGGCCTTCACTGTTGATATTAACAGTAATACCAACAGATATAGATGTAATTTCGAGTGATCATCTCTCTCGGACGGATCACTTGGAAACCACCCCGCTTTTAAGGGATTAAAACTATCATTCTCAATGCATGACATTATCAATAATAATATACATTATTTTTTGCCTTAGATCTAAGACATCCTAGAGATTAAGGAGGGTGTTTTGAGCCAGTTTTGTTGTTGCAATCGCTTTGATCTACCTGCAATAAAATCCTGATAAGCACTGTCCACTTTGAAATCAAAGATAAACACCAATCTACTATAATACATGCAAGTAAACACTTTTCAAGATTACCCATAAACTATAATGCATCTAGAGTCTCCCGACGCCTCAATTACAGTGGATTTTTTCTGCATTTACCATCGAAACACTCATAAAGGACGATAAAAGGTGAAATGAAAAAAGAAATTAAGGCCTTCATTAAAGATACTGCTGGACTTACAAAGAGGGATGAAGGGTAAATTGAAAAGTGATGCAATACAAAATACAAAAAATCTATTATTACAAGTTCCTCCTTCAGGCGGGAAGAGCTCACTGCACAGTAAACTTGTTTTCCACTAGATTAAAGTGGGCCAGCTTTTTAAATTTTTAGGACAAAATACGATAACAAACACGAGGTTTGATGCTGACCTTGATGCTAATCACACTGAGGCGCCAGTGTGCATTCAGGTGTTATGCACCATGTCTTGTGGTTCACTTGAAACTCTGGGCACCATTTCATAAAGCTGTTCAGATTAAGAGCAATTTTAAGAAAGACTAGTTATCCTTTCTTACACATGTATTTTATACTTAAACCACAACTTTAAACCGGAGTTTAAGTTAAACCCGACTTCAGAGTACTTTTTCCTGCCCATTTTCGCGGATGCAGTCCACTGTTCAATGGATCATTTGAACCAAGTGCGATCAAAATTATGCAGAAATAAAGGAACGAAGGGTGAAGAAACACTTCTAAAAAGATAGACACAACCGCTCATCACTGAACCTTCAGAACCCTAGATGACCTTTGACCCAATCATTGGCGGCGGAAGCCAAAAAATTTAGGAGGTGTCCAGCTGAAATTTTGGGATGGACACAGGTAAAAAATTGGACAAGCGCCCCCAAAAAAATTTTAACAAGCAAAAAAAAAAAAAAAAAAAATGGTCCCCCCAAACTAAAATTTAGGGGGGGACACGTCCCCCCCGCTTCCGCCGCCTATGGACCCCATCATCCTCATTGACACACATGTGGCATTACCCTAGGATCATATGTACCAAATGTGAACATCAATGATGCAGAAAGTAATGTTTATTCATATTAAATAAAAAGAAACTAGTTCAGGGTTTAAAGCTGTAAATTATAGTACTGTATTCACGTACTGAGAGAGGTTTATCATAAGTCTTATTTTTGCCACCTACCCACGTTCTCATTTACATAAACATATGATTTTTTTAGTATTGACGCCATGAGAAGTCTATAAATGCAAGAGCGATTTAAATCAAATCTCACATATTAAAGCTGTAAATCTCTATGAAGCTCTCCCACTTCTTCTCTTCTTCTTTGTCAGGAACTGCTGCTTACATCACCTCTTCATGGTATTCAATTTTTCATTTGTTTGATATTCTTCAACGCTACACAAGCTCTACAATTTCATTCTACAATCATTGCTTGTCATTTTTCCGGTAAATTTGCCCTTGAATGAAGGGATAGATCTGAGAACTGTTACATGTGAAATTCTGTTGGCCGCAGAAAAAGGTGAGTTCAAAATATTAATGTTCAATTTGAGATTTTTTAATATAAAGAGAAATGCCAGTAGTTGCAGTAAACACTGATTTCATGAGAAAGTCTGTAAAACCAGGCTTAATTGTCATTAGGTGGTTTCAAACCGCCTCGATCACAAGAATCCCCTTAAATTACGAGAACTTTTAAAGGCTAAAAAATACCCGTTAATTATTCCTGCATTCGCACCGCCCCAAAACACATCCTTCGGGGTAAGTTCCCGAAGTTACAAGCATGCGCAGTATAGTCTGATAAGCAGGCAAGGCGCGAGATTCAAAATCACTAGCCCAGCAGCCACCCATGCCGCCGCGCCCAACGACACGCTGGACTAAAAGTTCCCGTATTTTGCTTTCACATTGCCAAAATACCTGCGACCTTGGAAAAATCCCCACGAAAGTTCTCGTAATTTCGCCAAGTACATGTACCTACTATTTAGCGGGTATTTTCTTTCAGGGAAATTACGCGTAGTTTGCTTTCACATTACCAAAATACCTGGTATTTTCTGATCAGGGTAAATTTCCCGATCAGAGAATACCTGGAACTGGCGAACTTCGAGGCGGTCTGAATTAAACCACCTAGTATATCATCGAGGATCTAGATCTGGTACAGTATACATAAACTGAACTTTGTGAAATCTTGAAATCTACAATGAAAAATGTTCACACTGAAGATCACCAACACAAATAAGCGCATGTGGGACAGTGTACTATTATTGCTTTGAATGTTGTGCCCGATGCTTGACCCAAATCCTGTGCTTACATGTATTTGCTAATTTCTCAGCAATTACAAAATTTCTTCCAGAATCCTTTGGCACATATTCTTTATTTATATACAGACACTTTGGTGGTCATTTCATTGAATTCTGTACGAACTCATTTTGATATCGTTACCAAAACTGGCATTTACATTATCTTTATACAACAAGGGATGTATTCAAGGATGGCACTTCCCTTGTCATGAGACCGCTGGAGAAAAACCTTCTCTTGTAGAGCTTGTACAACTGACACGGACTGAGGCCGGCCTCAATGACATGTACATCCCCGAAATTACTATCTTTCATTACATTAATCTTGTGGATTGAGATTTGTCCAAACCCAATTTCATTCACAGCTCATGGGTGCACAAAACAAAAATAAATATTTTGTTCTCATATACCGTGTGAGGAAAAAATAATGACACCTCACAAATCCACATTTTAAGGAAAAAATATGTCATGAACGCATAATAATTATATACATGTAGGACTGGAAAAAGTATCTTCTCCCAATTAATTTGTTACCATATTTATGTGGTATGAGTTGCGCTTGGACAATCAGTAGGTATTGGTTGCAGTGATGTGAAATTTGACATGGGCCAAAGTAAGGCATGAATGCAATGACTGAATCCAGATGCCAATGGAGCCATAATCCTGCATGAGGACAACATATATTTGCTAATGCCTTTTCAATGAAATCATTTTGAGAAACGATACCAAAAAGTGTTCATTAAACGATTATTATCTAAATTATTAAAAAGGTGCTTAGAAATTGATGTTAATGCAACCCTTGTAGGATTAAACGTCATTGACATCTGGATTTATTCATTGCAGTCATGCCTTTATGTACTTTGGCGCAAATCAAAATTTACGTCACTGAAAGAATACCTCCTGACATAATATTTCCTTTGGGGAGTTTGTGAGGTGTCAATTTTTTTTACTCACACAGCAGATCGAAAACATTTAGACGTAGTGACCCTCAATGGATAATTTATGCCCTTTTTCATTTTTCCCTTTTGTGCTAAAATATAAGAACATCAATCATGTCAACATCAATGATGTGGAGCTCATCTGGCATCTCGCAGCAAAATTTAACACAATTTTAATTTCAGCCCAGTTGACACTGTAGTGAATTATATTGGTGACATAAATTGAGGAGATAGAATTGAAATTGATGAAGAAATGACATAGAAACATTTTTTGTGATCTATGAATAAATTTCATATGAATTAAGTATTAATAATTATCTAGTCAAAGTTTCTTAACTCTGTGTAGAACCTTGGTGAACCTAATGTAGCTCTCAGATGGAACAAAAATAACCAAAATCAATCAACCAATAAATACGTAATTTTTGTGAGTTTTGAAAATACATGAATAGCAGATTCAAAGAGTTTCAAAATTCTATGTTTAAATTTTGTATCACCACCTCGAGCTATCATATAAAGCAAACAAAATTGAAATTGATCAACAAATGAAAAGAAAAAACATTTTTTGTGATTTATGAATAGATTTTTCATGAATTAGAATAAATAATTTTCCAGACAAAATTTCAAAATTTTGTGTACAAGTTTGGTGAACCTCATGCAGCTCTACCAGATGGATGAAAAAAAAAATCAAAATCTGTCAACAAAGAAAAAGAGGCATTTTCTGTGATTTCTGAATAAATTTCGCATAAATTAGCATTAAAGTAATTTTCTAGTGAAAATTTCAAAATTCTGTGTAGAAGGTTGGTGAACCTCATAAGGTTCTACAAGATGGAAGAAGAAAAAAGTGAAAATGGGTCAACAATTAAAAAAGAAAAAGTATTTTATGTGAATTTGAAAAATATGAATAAATTTTGCATAAATTAGCATAAAACTTGTTCTAGTCAAAATTTCAAAATTCTGCGTACACGATTGGTGAGCCTCATGAAGCTCTACCAGATGGAAGAAAAAAAAATCGGTCAACAAATAAAGAAGCATTTATGTGAATTTTTAAAAATATGAATAAATTAATTTTGCATAAATTAGCATAAAAATTGTTCTGGTCAAAATTTCAAAATTTTGTGAAGAAGTCTGGTGAACCTCATGAAGCTCTACCAGATGGAAGCAAAAAATTCAAAATCAGTCAACAAATGAAGAAGCATTTCATGTGAATTTAATGCATAAATTAATTTCGCATAAATTAGCATAAAACTTGTTCTAGTCAAAATTTCAAAATTCTGTGTATAAGATTGGTGAAGGTCATGAAGCTCTACCAGGGGCCTGTTGCATAAAACTTTTTACCTGAGAAAACTGGTAAAAACTGAAAACTAAGGTTAGTCTGATTTCTGCCATTGACTTTAACACAGGACAAAAACTCCGGTAAAAACAACCCGAGTTTTCTCAGGTAAAAAGTTTTACGCAACGGGCCCCAGATGGAAGAAAACAAAATCAAAATCGGTCAACAAATAAAGAAGCATTTTATGTGAATTTTTAAAAATATGCATAAATTAATTTCGCATAAAATAGCATAAAACTTGTTCTGGTCAAAATTTCAAAATTCTGTGTAGAAGTTTGGTGAACCTCCTAAAGCTCTACCAGATGGAAGCAAAAAATTCAAAATCGGCCAAAAAATAAAGAAGAAGTAGCATTTTTGTGAATTTTGGAAAATGCGCATAAATTAGCATATTTAATAAAGTTCAAAATTCTGTGTAGACATTTTGAATCCCCCACCTAGTGCTATCATATAAAGCAAACAGAATTGAAATCGGACTTGAAATGGCAAAGTAGTAGCATTTTGAAATTGTGGACGGACGACAGACGACGGACGCCACACCACAGCATAAGATCATCTTGCCCTTCGGGCCGGATGAGCTAAAAATAGCTCTTTTGAAAATTGGCCTTATCCTAAACATCAGGCCTGTGAAAATATTGAAATTCAAGTGTAAGGTACAAATATATTTTTTTAATGCTTGGTATGATGACTTCTGTTATTTCCTTGTTTTTTCCATTAATTTGACCAATGATATCATGTATTACATGTATGTATGATTATGTTTGTAATTACAAAACCAATAAAACACATAATTAAAAACAAATTAAATGCACATCCATTTAATATTCCATCCATTTAATATCCCATCCAATACTCACTGATTACTCTTTTTATAAACTAGAACTATCATTGAAGGTGATTAATACCCCTGCCCTCTGCCATATCCATGACAACAGTTTCAAACACATGGACAAAAATATGTCTTGCCCATCTTCAACCCAAGACCTATGTGTGAGCAAAATTGGATAAAATACTGGTGAAGTAGTTTGAACCCCACCGGGGGGGGGGGGGGGGGGGGGAGGGGGCACTTCCATTGACGAGTGGAAACCACATATTTTTTTTATTCTGAAAATGCACTCCTTGTGAAATCCTACCCTTAACAAGAATTAGAAACAAAACGATACATTGGCAAGAATTCCCTGAATTGAACGCCTAAACAAGTATTGTTATGTCATAGACGTTGGTCGTTGGTTTTACCTTTACCTACATCATTGGGTTAAGTAGTACAATAGTATGGTCCCACCTCCCACACCTCGTGCAAATCGTACTCTAAACACGTAGTGTTGACTATTGGGGCAAAAAGTACATCCTTCATAAAACACTTCAGTCTTAATTTTTTTATACCCTCGCAAATCTGACCCTAAATACTTAGCTTTCCTAGCAATATAGATACCCTTTTTTCATTATTATAGTGTTTTTGACACCCTTATTACGTTACATACGTAACGTGCCCTTTCTTGAAAAAGACATCCTTTTTACATGTTTTTTGGGTCACGCAAAGTATCCATTCGTCAATGTAAGTACCCCCTCCCCCCCTGTTTGAACCACAAAGATTTTGGCCTATTAATTTTTGTCATATATATTGTTACCATGGCAACATGATTTTGGACACACACAAAATATGTGTCTCTCACATTTTTACCTCGAAACCAATGTGTGAGCTAAATCACATTAGAATTGGTCTAAAAAAATTTACCCAGTTTTTGCCATATATGTCATTACCATGACAACATGATTTCTGCCACACACACAAAACATTTTTTGCACATCTTTACATCAATACCAATGGGTGTGCCAAATTTCATGAGAATTGGTTAAAAACTGAGGAAGAAGATTGATCTGCAAGATTTTTACATCATTTTTGCCAAAATTTTACTGTTGCCAATATTTTGCCATAGCAAAAACAATTCTGACATATATGCGAAAAATGTGTACATATTGCACATCTTCACCCCAACAACAATATGTGTGCCAAGTTTCATGACATTTGGTTAAAAAATGAGGAAGTAGTTCAATGCGCAAGATTTGCAATGGACCGACCATAAGCTGATTCCAGTACATGACCCCCTTCAAACTTCATTTGGAAGGGGGTATAATATTGAGGATAGGTTTCCATCAATCATGAATGACACATTCTATCCTTGTACATGTAGATCAAGAATAAAGAATTCTATTTCCTGGGTATCAAGGAGCAAGCTGTGCAGGCCTAATTTTGTTTCTTCCTGTATCATGAGTTTTCAATCGCACATCTTTAATTGGAAGTGTCGTGGTGTAGCGGTCCAGTCACTTGACTCTTAAACCACGGGTCAAGGGTTTGAATCCCCAGGGGAGCGGAGATGGTGCACTTCATCTTTGGGAAAGTGATGGATCCTGTGGCCAGGATAATAATCTTGTTTTATCTGGGACGCCCTGTATATGTTGAGTGCTTAGAAACAAAACATATAGCGCTGTACTATTATTGTTGTTTCTATTGAAAGACTTTAGATTTGGGGGTTAGGAGATAAAGTTATAGGTCACTGAGGTCATAAAATACATTGAAATATTAACTTGTCCTGGGGGTGTTTCACAAAGATCTATTATGACTTACATGTAAAGTCGCACTTAAATGCCGAGTTGCGTGCGGTATAAAATGCTTGACCACATTGGTCAGATCGTGCCATGAGGACGTGCATTATTGCGTATTAATTGATAAGATCACGCGTTGCAAATCATGTACGCATCAGCAATTAAGTGCGACTCTAAGTCATACTTAAGTTAAATCTTTGTGAAACACTCCAGGTGATGAAAAAGGGGTATTTCAAAATGTCATTCAGAAGTAATGTGACTGTCTTGGCAAACATTGCCTAGTAGAGCTACAAGTCTTTTGATTATGGATTTATGCAACAAACCACTAAATCACAATCCAATATTCATATTAACTGATTGAATACTGAATTCTGTTAATCCCAGAGACTTGTTCCAGGTATTACATGTACCTGGTTACAGATGGCAAAGGGTTAATAACTTTTCCAATTTTGAATGTCTCTATTATAATTCCCTTTTTTTTCATTTTGACAGATGCTGAACCTTACGAAGAAGCTTGCATGGCTGCTTATTACAGTTATGGTCATACAATGTAAAGGAGAACATGAAATGGACATTTGTCAACTATGCATTTGCCAACCAAGAAGCTCTGTCTTCTGCAACCGGGTTTTCCTCAGAGGAAGGCAATGGCACCATTTCCACACCGAGTATTTCAACACCCTGCAATCTAAACATGCACCAACTCCACCCCAAGAACCACTACCTGTCCACTTCCGCAGCATCAGGAACATAACCTTTTTGGACCTGTCGAAAAATGCTTTGAGTGCAATTGAAGAATCTCTGTTTGAAGACTTCAGATATCTTCAAAAGCTCCACCTTACTGACAACATCCTTCAGAGCATCCCTTTGTTTCACAGGTCTACATCGCTACGTACACTGCATATGGATTTTAATGCCGTTCGTTCCATTCCTCTGCCTTTTCATCTCGATGTTCCTAACCTTGAGATGCTGACATTAGGACACAATAAACTTCGTCATGTCCAAGGAAAGCACCTACCACGAAACCTTACATACATCTCATTCGAAGGAAATTTGATACGCACCATCACTCCTGAAGCATTAGCTGGGTTGGATCGGCTTCAGTCAGTCAGATTCTCACATAATCAAATATCCTTTATTGCAGCAAAGGCATTTTCTCTCCCATTCCTCAAGGCCGTCCTCATCAGTGGAAATCGCATCTCCGTCATCGAAAAGAATTCCTTTCCAAATTCACTCAAAATGATCGGATTGAAAGATAACAAACTAACAGATTTTTCTGCTCTAAATGCTTGTGAGCATCTGCAGGATGCTATTCTCGATGACCAACACAGAGACAAGTCCCCTCAGGACATTCCTTTTCTACCTCGATTGGAATGGTTGTCTCTGTCAAACATAAATGGGAACTCGGCCATTGCTTCTATTCAGAAGAAGGCACCACGTCTCCTTTCCCTCACTCTCACCAAAGGAAACATCTCGCACCTGCAACTGACAGATTCATCCATGTTGATTCAACTCATCCTCACCTCAAATTCAATTAAAACCGTTGGGAATATGTCAAAGATTCCGCATCTGATTATCTTAAACATGAAGGGCAATCTCCTACAAGCTATCCCAGACATCTCTGGACTTCATTCACTCGAAGAACTTAATCTGTCTTTCAACAAAATCAGGTACATGTCTGCAATGGATTTCAAAAACTTGAATAAGTTAAGAGCTCTCTCGCTCTTGGCTAACCAAATAGTCCGCATTGAGGGCTGCTTTTGTAACACAGAACTTTCCTTGATAGACTTAACAAGTAATCAAATCGCAAGGGTTGATCCAGATGCATTCTCTTCCTTACATTTATCAACATTACACCTTGATCATAATCAGATAGAGACCACTTCAATCATGACTTACAACAGCCGCATGGCTTACCTGAACTATGCTTATAACAGAATATCCCTTCTTGGACATCTGTCATTGACAGGTCTTTTTTATTTAGACCATATTGATCTTTCAAACAATGTGATATCACACATTACAGGCATGTCATTTCTGCCACGTTTAGAATTCCTCAAACTTGACTACAACCCTATAGTGGTCATTGATTACTCTGCATTCCTAAACTTACCCAAGTTGACTTTTTTATCAATGCAACATTCACAGATTATCTCCTTCCCTGCAATGCAGAGAACGCTCAATCTCCATAGCCTAATTCTCATAGGGAACAATCTGACAAGCATTCCAAAGAATCTGAGCCAAATTTTCCCTAATCTTGACTCCCTCGATCTCACTGATAATAGGATAGAAGAATTTCATTCAGACACATTTTTCAATTTAGAAAAATTAGCTTATCTAGGGTTATTAGGAAATCCTGTGAGGGACTTTCAGGCAGATTGCCCATTGACCGTGAAATCAACGAGATTTGTTCATTTAAGTCTGGGGTCTGACAGTACTCAATCGATATCAACCTGTTTCTTTAACATCTTCAAAGAAGGTAAGAACATTCTCATTAAAGGTTCAAACAACCTGGTTCTGCCAAGTGATATCCTATGTGAGCAACACACACAAAAAAAACATGCGATTGAGCTAACTGGCATCCAGATAAACAAATTTACAGATGACAATTGTTTGCTGCTTACCTATCAAAATGAAACCAACGCCCAGTTGCCATTGGTGAATGATACCTTCAGGACAATTGTACATTCTGATGAGATATCTCACGTTATATTGAGTCTATACAATGTCAAAATGAATGGATTCAATAAGAATGGCACGTATTTGTTGTATGCGGCCAGAATCACCTCTTTGACCTATTCCGCTAGTGGTCTTCTGACGCTGCCGAGAATCCATGCTCCAATGGCCAGCTTTCTCGATATCAGTAAAAATTCAATCCAGGAATTTGATGTCAATGACTTTTCCTGCCTGTTTCCCCAAGTTGAGACTTTGGTGTTGTCTCACAATCGCATTAATGTGCTATCGAACTGCAGATCAACCGACGGCTTGTACCATCCCCTTCGTTTCTTGGACCTTTCAGAAAACAATCTCTCCCGGTTTTCCGGCTGGCAATGCAGATCCGGTTACCCAGGGTTTCCCTCGCTGAAAATGCTACATCTGGAGGATAATGCTTTAGAGGAAATCCCAATGAGTCTTATTCCAGTCAGCCATCCCATGAAACCTCCATACAAGCTAGAGTTGTACCTCCAAAGAAACCCTATCAGGTGCGACTGTAGGCTTCGATGGTTGATCAACACGGAGGATCGGTTCAATATTATGAGTACCTGCACAGATCCATTAGAAGAGAACAGAAGCAGTCTGGAGTCCTTGATAGATAATGGCTTTCCATGTCCCTTAACCCTTCTGGGCCATGAATTCTGCAGTGTTACCAACAGCTCCACAATACTCCTAACTTGTCCTGTAATTTCCCATCCTGACCCAATCATCCAATGGACCTTTATGCCTACAGAACAAAACAACACCCAAGAACCTTCATCTGGAGCACCCACATCTTCAAATTCATCAAGGCGGAGTCTCGAGCTTATCCCGACCCCTAATACCACTGAAACCATAGCATTGGTGTGTGTTGCCACAGCTCATGGAGATGCTGTGGAAATTGATCTCAGCATACACCTAGCTTGGGATACAGCTAGTTCAGCAGAAGCTTGGAACATGTCATGTTCCTATCAGGTACGCAACGCTGTTATGGTCACAACTGCCAAGGAGAATCCAACTATGGAACCTACTGCTTCATCAGCCACCCACAACGGGAAAGTATGGACACAGAGTAAATGTTATCCCATCAAGATTTACTTACACATGCTTGTTACTATGTTAGTGAATGTTCACCTGGGTCATGTCTAAAATTACCATTTGGTGTTAGTCGTTAATGAGGATGGCCCGAGTGATAGAAAGATTTGAATTAAAACTAGGCCGTGTTTGAAAGTCCATTTTTGATGCACGTGTACATGGCGTGTTTTTCGGTCGTGTACACGTTGTAAACACTGAGAGCGAGTTATGTTTTCAGTGTTTCCGATGTGTCGACATGCAAGGACCATCATCAACATGTCAACATAAAAGGGGACTATACAGCCCAAGTCATGGTTTTAAAGCTTACCTGAGAATTTAGAAATATCAATCCACAAAAATTGGTGCAATAAAAAAGTTTACTCAGCTTAGCAGCGCATTGAATTAATAAAGAATGCAAAAGTAAATCAGTGCACGGCCCTGGCATAGCTAGCGCTGACATTTGTAGGATGCGCATTTCGCATACTACACCGTTTGCAAAGCGTACCATACATGCGTGCACAGATAGCTGCAGAATTAAGTGTAACTGAAGTTATCGATTGATTTTCATTATTTTATTGCCAATTTGAGGAGCGTGATTTTGCAGGCTTGTAGCACATGTGTAAGAGCGTATTACACATTATTGGAGCAATGATTGCTGTTGCAATTGGTGATTCTCAAATTGGCTCTAAAAGTGATTGAGCTTGCTTTCGAGACCGGAGCATACCCATTTCATGGTACAAAAACTTGAGTCTCCAGAATAAATTAAATCGGCAATTTTGAAAGTTAACTCACTCTAGGTTAATTGAAATATGTTGACATATTACTGTAAACTGTTATTTTTGCGGGGTTAATTTTTCGTGCTCGGGCAGCTTCAAACATATTCGCGCGTTTTCAAATTCGTGCTGCACACTCCATAATCACAAAGTCACTTCCTTCTTGCCATCTGTGAATGGTTTTAATTAAAATTTCAGCAACGAAATTGTATTTTCTGATCATAATTTTAGCTCTAGGGCGGCATAATTCAGCATTGTTTTGATCTAATCATGAGCTTTGTGACATTTAGCACAACTTTTCTTTGCGGAGCGGACATCGGGAAAGGCAAAACGGAGGCGCTGCTAGCTGCTAGCCTGGCATGGACGGCCGAGCACCGGGTAAGGATCGGGGGGACTACGGCTATTCGAAATGCATGGGATCAATCAACAAACACGGGCGATCGACCCAACGTCTTCTCAAAAACTAAACAGATCTAAACACTCACCAATCAAACAGCAAAAGCAATTTATATTTCAACCCAAATCATAATTTACATACCGATCTGCGACTGTTAAAAAAATGATCGCATTGCTTTTAGAACAAATTCTCGCGATGCACATGATATTGGGGCTCAAGCTTGCTTGCGTAAATGCCGCCCTCTTTACATCAAATTATGCAATCTCTTTGCCACTGAAACGGTACACACAATTGAACCGCGGTTCAAAACTTGCATTAAAATAGATGCTCATAAATTTGCGTGTTTTTAAATTCGCGCTCGCCGATCTTGCCGCGAAATGCGCGAAAATTTCCACACCACGAATATTTCCACTTTTACAGTAGTGATTAAAACATGTGCAGTGTCTGAGAACTAAGAATTAATGTGAGGCTGTGAGCTTTTTCACTGACCTTGCAGTCCCACACAAGCTTCATGCAGATGTTACCGTGTACACAGTGATGGAATTGTACACGTGCACTGACTTGACCGTGCGTGTACACGTGTACCCGAAACGGGCCTAATTAAAACTACATGCAAGTATAGGAAGGGCCAGACAATGCATCTTAAATAGAAAGATTTACATGTAAGATGCCCTTTTCTGTCAGCTCAAGTGTTGGTACCTGGATGAAACTTTTTAATTTTATGTGAAGAAATGGTACTAACCCATTGAATACCGAATTCCGTAACGCATTGAATGCCGAATGCCGTAATTCTCATCTTTGTACAGGTATCCTGGTTCCAGTTGACAACGGATTAACAGAACTGTATCACGTTGTCACTACTTGTATTCAGCTGAGTCTCCTTTAATAGACAGGCATTTTTATTTTTTGCTTTTCAATTAGTTCATAAAAAAATGACATAGATTTAATTGGTATTGTCTATTTTTTCCAGGAGCAAATGACCTCAATTCAGTAGTGAAGACTTTTTTTTAGGTTGTCAAAATTTTCTCGTACAAAATGCCCCCCTCCCCCCATTATGGAAAATCCTGGCTCCACCCCTACACCACCTTCAAGCTCCTATGAAGCAAAAAGTGCTTGGAAGCTTCAAAGGCTCCATTATGCATTAATGACGTAACAAACCCCCGCACGGTTCGTGTACGAGCCATGGATACTAAAACCATTTGCACTCTATGTGATACAGACACTCAACATAATGCTCCTTTGCAGAAATTAATTGCTAAGCATGTATTACATGTAGCTTCTGTGAGTACATGTATAATAGTATTCATGATGGTTAAATATGAAGCAATTGTTGTAACCAGTGAACACATCTAGACTGTAGTGACTGCTGATATGGGACAAACTGTTAAAAATGCTTGGTTAAGGCCTGGTCACACCAACCGAGCGTTGTTGGAGCGGTTGGGACAGAAGGTCGAATTTCGCTCACAATTTTGGGAAAAAAATCGAAAAAAAAACCCCAAACAATCGAAAATGGTGAACGGAGCGAGTGGTGATGATTTTTTCTCTCCGCTCCACGACCGCTCAAACAACGCTCGGGCGGTGTGACCAGGCCTTTAATACATGTAAGCATTTTTGTCACGAAAGTATAAAATGCAAGTCGTCAAAATGTTTTATGTCTTTATTCTAAGAGTTTAATATCAAGTTCAAGACTGAATAGCGTATTTTAGCATCCACTTTGCAGACGCTTTCAGCAACGTCAAGAACTCTATATTGAAAATGCCCGCCAAATCAAAATGGGCAGAATAGAGGTAATTGTCGAAAGTTGGTGGACAGGGATAGCACATCTTAAGATTCGGACCGGACTAAAAAACTGCAAATGCGTTGTTTCTCCAGAGTCCATGACAACAATGCCGTTTTGATTCACCGATTTTCGACAAAGCCTGCCCTGTTACGGACGGCTTTTGACAAAAGATATTCAGCATTATCAAAAGGGTCTGCAAATTGATTGCTAAAATGCTCTAATAGTGCACTGGTTCCACCTCCTCGCAAAAGTACCATCAAATAGTTGTTTCGGCACTGTAATCAATATTTATGTCTTAATACAGCATTGTGCATGGCATATTCACATTGTGAGCAAGTAAACATCAAACTGTGAAATAAAACCTTGCCATATGAACACAACCAACCACTCTATTAGTTTTTAACATTGTGAATCGTATCTAACAACGTGAGAAGGGGAATTCCACAGATACCCTGTGAACACTCTATAGGTGGTTAACACCGCCTCAAAATTTGTCAGTTCCTGGTATTTTCTGATTGGGAAATTTGCCCTGATCTATCCCAATCAGAAAATTTTCGTAGTGTGAAAGCAAATTATGACTAATTTCCCTGAAAGAAAATACCTGGGCTGTATTCTAGAAGGGATGGTCCAGGCTGAAAGTATTTATAGCTTAATAATTCACTGAGCAAAATGCAGAAAATTTCATCGAAATCGGATAACAAATAACAAAGTTATTGAATTTTAAAGTTTAGCAATATTTTGTGAAAATAGTTGTCATGAATATTCATTGGCTGGGCTGATGATGTCACATCTCTACTTGTTCTTTTGTATTTTATTATATGAAATTAGGTTTATTCAAATTTTTTCCTCCAAGAACTAGAAAAATTGTATTGACAACTGATTTAGTGCATTAGATATTGCTGCAACTTATTTCATTATAAGGGAGACATATTTTTCACACAAGTATGAAATAATGAAAAAATTATGATTTTATGTGATAAGAAAACAGAAAGTGGGGATGTGACATCATCAGCCCACCTAATGAATATTCATGACAACTGTTTTCACAAAATATTGCTAAACTTTAAACTTCAAAAGCTTTGTTATTTTTTATCCCATTTTGATGAAATTTTCGGCATTTTGCTCAGTGAATTCTACTCTATGTATTAACATATAAATGTTTTCAGCCCGGACCATCCCTTTTAAAGAGAAATATTCTAATATCTTGAGAGTTTTTTACAATAAAATCCGTATTCCGAAAATTGTCTTAACTTTTCTTGTAACTGTCACTGAGCATGTATGATGTCAGAGATATAATGATGCGTAAATATATAATCAGCGCATATTATGTCTGTGCGCAAGATAAAATATCGAGTTACAAGGGATTCTGAAAATTCTCTTATCTTTGCGTTCTCTTAACTTCCTTGGAAAATACAATAAAATTTACAAGAGGTGGGGGGCTATTGAAACTTATTGTTGCATGCGATATTTGCCCGTCTGCAATGATCTTGCTGCATCCCACAAGAACATCATGTTTTACAAAAGGAGACATTCAAAAGACATTATAACGATGGATTGGTAGACTTTTTAGTAATTAAAATTGGTGTTCGAGATGATGAATCTTTTCAGAGAAAATATATCTTTGAGAAGAGCGATGTGTATTTTTAGCACAGAAGTGCACAAGCATAAGCGTCGGGGCGTAAGGAAATTACGCCTCATATCAACAATGCACTTCATTATTTTTCAAGAGACGCTTCTATTGGTTGACCTATAAAGCATAGAAACAAGCTTAATGATTGGTTGATGACAGAATATTTGGCGTGTCAAGAGATAAAATAGGGGACGTCCTTACAGAGATAAGACAATTTTCAGAATACCAATTCAAGAGAATTTAAGCGCGCTATTATCTTGCTGACTTACAAGAAAAGTTAAGACCAATTTTCAGAATACCACCCCTGCTCAATAGCAGGTACTTGCCGAAATTACAAGAACTTTTGCCAGGATTTTTCCAAGGTCGTAGGTAGTTTGGCAGTGTGAAAGCGTATTACGGGAACTTTCTTTAATAGCCCAGCGTGTAGTTGGGCATGGGCGCCGTGGATGGATGATGAGCTTGCTATTTTTAATAGTCTCATTTTGACATTTTGACACTATTTGTACATCTCTTTGACATGAAAGTTTTCAGATCTGACAACTTTCCAGACAAAAAAGTTGATGAAACGCTTCCCTGGTTTGAGTGCATAAATCTTAAAAATAAATCAACTCACCTACAATGACGTCTTTCCCGCTCACTTTCGTCTCGTACCTAAATAGAGTCAATGCGAACGTTGATAATTGCTGCGGTTGGCTGGGAGAAACAATGGTTAAGGAAGGAAGAACTTGAATCTTTTTTAACATGCAACTCAAGAAGAAATGTAAATGTCAAAGGATCTTAAATGCATGGTTTATATCCAATCCATTTGTCATAAATTTGATAGGGACTTTCCCTTTTGATCACAAAGTGCACATGCACTTACTACTCCATGTGTAGGCCACTAAAAACATAATACAACACCTCAGAATGATCGGCTTTATGACATTCATTGTCCTCATAGCATAATAGATGGGATGTATGTTATATTGATTTAAATACAGGATTAAAAAAAAACCTGCTTTCAGCCGTAAGGCTGTTCATATCATCAAGTCCATACATACATGTACAGTTGAGGCCAGAAGTTTACATACAGCCAGGAAATTCAAGGAAAAAATTGACACTTGCTTAACATCACAAAATTTACTGTATCTTATGAAATATTTGTGCTATCATGACAAATTTGATATCAAACGAATGAGTATGTAATGCCCCTTCATCGCTTTGCTTTGTCACCAGGAGCTGCAAAATATTTTGGTGTCATTTCTTCCCCCCAAAACTTCATATTTTAGACAAATGAAAAATAAAATTTTGACAAAATCATTTCATATTTGTGCTAGTTTTTTCTAAACACAAACATTTTGATTAAAATTTGTTGTTCAGTGGTGACATATCATGATAGAAAATGTAAAATAAATCATAGATTTGACTCTTATATATTTCTATGAAACAATGTTTGGAGATATAATAACATACAATAGAATACATTTGGCACAAATATTAATTTTTTTCTTCAAAGAAAATTCCACCTGAAATATACTTTAATCCCAATGGCATTCCAATCATGTGAAAGGGCTTAATACGCTCTTTCATTTGATACCAAATTCATCATGGTAGTATTTACATTTCTGAAAATAAGTAAATTTTACAATGTCTGGAAAAGGAACAAATTTCAGTGAATTCCATGGGTGTATGTAAACTTTTGGCCTCAACTGTACCTACAATTTCGAAAACACAAGTAATCCATTACATATCAAGAGTAAAATGATAACTACAAAATTATCATTATTCCAGAAATTACACTGTACATGAGAAAAAAAGATTAAAAATAATTTTAAACAACACAAAAATAAAGTACTAAATACAAAACTTGAAACATTAAATTTCAATAAAATCAGTAATTTGGTTGCAAAGTGGTAATCGTTCATAAACTGCAAAAACGTAATAGTTTGCAGCTTTACCATACATCCATCAAGTAGAAAAATAATTACATGGGGGCTCGGGGCAGTTCTACCCTCAAAGAGCCCTGGAAACTCAATAAGGGGCTCTGAAAAATCCTGATTTGTTGCTATGAAAATGAAAATCCATAATTTATTGTTCGAAACAGACATGAAATGAAATACTCCGAAAATTTGCTTTGCCCAGTTGATCGTGGGCCCGGCAGCCACCGTGCAGCGCCAGATCGACGAGGCTCTATCCCTATAATTGTTGAACGCCAAACAGGGTAGCAGCAACTCCCATCTTTTAACGTCTTTTGGTCTGACGCGGCCGGGGTTTGAACCCCCGACCTCCCGGTTCTGAGACGAACGCTGTACCAACTGAGCCAACACACCGGTTGAGGCATGTTCAATGTTGCAGAGTCAGGTAGAAAAAAGGTTGCGAATAGCAGCCTCCTAACATTAGAAATTCATTTTTTTGCCTCCCATCAAGAAGTTTTATTGCAAAAAAGGATACTATCCATCCATTAGAAATCTCTCCACCAATCTGTGAAAAAAGAATGGAAAAGAATAGAAATTTATCAAAAACATTAAGAATTAGGTGTGATTTATGGGGGGGGGGGGGAGTAAACTGACCCTGTTTGTGGTCTCTCTGTGTGTTATAACAACAGCACTAGCATCCTTTGGCAAGGCATTTGCCACTCTCCACCCAGGTGTAGACAGTAGTAAATGGGTGCCCGGAAGGAAGGAATTTCCTGAATGCTCAAGCATCTAATGAGGATAGCTGTGCTAAAGCTGGGGTAATAGCATGCAGCACTAGAAACATTTGTATTAAGCATTATATAAATGTTGCAATGTTACTCTTGAAATATACCTTTTCAGATGACTTTTTGTAAGACAGAGGATAAATCAGCCTCTAGATAATATTATTTGTGTACAGAACTAAAACGTTTTTGACAGGATAAGTGTCTGTATGACTGCATGTAAACATTAAATTGCAATATTGATTAGTGAATTAGAAGTGAATTAGAAGGGCACTGTTTTCATAAAATTTTCAGCATAAGGTTGTAATAGTGTGACAGTTACCATAGTAACATCCGAGACAAATGCTTCTCAGCCCCCATTGGCGGCAGAAGCCAAAAAATTTAGGGGGAGTCCACCTGAAATTTTGGGATGGACACAGGGTAAAAGATTGGACAAGCCCCCCCAAAATAGGTTATCAACCTAAATTTTAGGAGTGGCTAACCAAAATTTTTTGACAAGAAAAAAAAAAAAAAGAAGGTCATCAACCTAAATTTTAGGGGGGGAAAACACACGTTTCAGGGGGGTCCACGTGAATTTAGGGGGGATGCAGGAAACAAAATTGACAAGCAAAAAAAAAAGGTTATCAAACTAAAATTTAGGGGGGGATCGTCCCCCCCACCTAAAATTTAGGGGGGACACGTCCCCCCCATCCCCCCCTATGTCAGGCCCCCCCCAGACAAAAAATTAAAGCTAGAAATGCAACGTAATGAGAATTTTATATTGCTGATAACATTGACTGTGCCCTGAAATAAACACTACAACTGTGTAGAGCTTCACTATAAATGTACATATACATGTATGAATGTAACTTTTGTAAGGTCTTTCTTGACATCTCAAATCATTACTTTGAGTTTCTTGTACTCAGGTGTGTGTCTTCAGGAGCATACACAGGTTTTTGGAAGGGGGAGGGGTTTTCGAGTTGAATGAAAATTTGACCAAAAAAAAGGACTTCACCCAAAAAATTGAAAAATTAAATCTTTTCGTAAGATAATAATTTGCACAAAAAAAAATCTAACAGGGGGGGGGGGGGGTGGTTGAACCCCTGAATCACCCTCCCCCCCCCTCCCTGCGCACCTGTGTGTCTTTTGCAAATGGAGGAATCTCTCATACATGTACAGCCCATTACTGATGCAAAATCAATAGAAGCTTGAGATAGGACACACACAATCACAAACACTGTAACAGTATGTACCTACAGTGTACACAGTATGCATATGACTGATATCAAACATCTTTGAATGTACCCTCAGACCAGAATTTCCACTACATTAAACTTATAGGGCACATTCGGTTGGAAATGTTTTCATAACCATCAGGAAGGGCAATGGATGACATTTCTACCTCCGGTGGAAGTTAGATTTCCAATGGCATTTCTTTTTATAATCAGGGGGCTGTTTCATAAAGCTGTTCGTAAGATAAGAGCGACTTTAAGAACGACTGGTGATCCTTTCTTACGCGCTTAACCTTCGCCAATGTATATACCATTTACCATAAGAAAGGATCACCAGTCGTTCTTAAAGTCGCTCTTAACTTACGAACAGCTTTATGAAACACCCACCAGGTCATGCTTAAAATATCAGGGCTCGTGACATGAGCTGGAAAGGCTATAAATATAAGTATACAGTGTGTCCCATAAAGAAATTAATATCATATCTATCAGACTAAAATAATGGGTTTAGAAAGAACATATTTGTTGAGCTTAGACTCTCCCTTCAATTTTTTGTAAATCATACAACATGACACAAACACTTCATTTATGACACATGGTCGCATTTCATAAGTTGGGTATGCAAAAAGGGTGGCGTATGAACAATTTTCCAGATGGTTCCATGGATAAATTGTTGCTACATCACAGCATCTTGACCAAATTTATTGAGTAATATCTCATTTCGAAGCCAGAACTATAGGCTAAATATATTACTATGAATTAGATCAATACAATATCAGGAACAAAAACTATAGCACATTAAGTTTGAAGTAACAGGGGTGGCGGAGCCGGTGGATGTGGAGCCGGTGGATGCGGTAAATGATAAAATATTAATTAAACCTAATTAACAACTTACTATAATATGTAATATGACTGTTATCCTCATATTTCTGGGCGTTTTAAAGCAGGGAACAACTAAATGTCATAAAACTTTGACAATTTTGAAAATATGCAGCAATGGAATACATGTGTATGTCAGCTCTGATCTGCAACCTAATCAATTAGTAAACCGGAGAGATTTGGTTAATTATCTAATTTGTAATCTTAATTTTTAGTACAAATGTTGTTTATCATTGCAACAAACATTTCTACCCATGATGTTGTCATTTTGCCAAGCATATGAATACAGTGACAGGTATTTTGGGGGCAGAAATGTGAAATTAAATACTGTTAATTAATTAGTATAATTAATATGCATACAATAATAGATAATTATTCGATTTTTGGTACAGATATAATTATTGATGTTTCAAGATTACAACTGCAATTTACTAGGGTGATCCAATGTTGCATTAACTTTTGACACCATTTTATGTGCAGCAGGTCCAATTTGAGAAAAACACATTTCAAAATTCACATTTACATTGACGTCTATGTAATAATTAGCTGTTAATTAGTCATTTTAAGGAAAAATAAAGGTATTCAAGACTTAAAACTTTTCCATTATTTAGAGAATGGTAATAGCTATAACATATCAAAAAATAAAATTTTTGACCATTTTTACCCTGTTCGCGAAATTGGACCACCTTATGACATGCGACCACATGATTACAATTACAAATTGTTTTTAATCCCCCATATTGAGTGATTAAAAATAATTTGAACTAATTGAAGAAACGTCATGTATAAACCAGAATTTTGTTGGCAGACACTATTTTAATCTTAATACTTCAAGCAGAAAATCATGACTTCAGGCATTCAACTGTCTGCCTTTTTTTCATACATGTATGACACATTTACATGTAAGCAAAATTAAGGCACCCAAAAATTTTTGAAAGTAAATGCTTGCAATTCATTACGTTTGTACTAAAAATATTCACCAAGTTCCTGCATCAACAGAGAATTCAAAAGAAGTGTGTAAAACAAAAGACAACCATGGTAAACACCTTTTTCAAATGCCTTGTTCATGAAAGAATTACATTAAAATGAAACAGGAGCTTTTAATCCAACTGGGTCAGATTACAAAGAGTTGTATAAAGGCGACCGCACACCTTACAACTGGTCTGCGACCCGATTTTATAGTAAAATGTAGAATTTGATGCTAATATTGAGACTTGAAATGGAATATCTTACTGTGTAATGTTCTAAATCATTGTACGAATACATGTACCTACATGTATGATCAAATTTGTATGCTATCATCCTTAGAATAAAAACGAATTTAATATCTAGTCGTAATGACGTCAAAGCAGTCGTACGATTGGCTACGATTTGAAACTAATTTGGAGTTTACTCCAAAATAAGGGCTTGCAATCTTTCAAAATGGTTATCATCATTTCAATTAATTTTAACCTCAAATAAAATATGTTCCATTCACATCTTCAGAAAATTAGAAAAATGCGATTTGTTCCAAAATCGAGTAGCAGACCAGTCGTAAGGTGTGCGGCTGCCTTAAGAGCAAGATAGTTTTGGTCACTAACTGCTTCTCAGTCCATATCATAAATATGGCGAAGCCGAGAAATAGCATTGCCACTGCCAAGCGAAGCGATGTCTGAACAAGATTTCAACAATATTTGGAAAAGCAGTGGGCATATCGACCTTGAATGTGATCAAGTTGAGAGACTTGTCTGTGACATTTGCAATCAATTTATTAGGGCCTACTTGTACAGTATGATGGTGGTCCCCAAGTCTGCGCACCTAAACATTTAAGTTAAGATTTAACGAATTTCTTTCATTTCACAAAATCTTTCAAAAATAATGTTCTTTAGATTATTATGAGTATTAAAAGTGTACCAAATATCTCATAAAAATTTGAAAGAAATATAGGATTTTCTTGGAAAAAACCTCAGGCAGTCATTTTCAGATTGAAAAAAGAAATTGGTACTCCATGTCTGCACACCCATTCACTTTGCACATGATTCAGGGATTTTCATGAGAAAGGCTGCATTTTGAGGCCGTCACATGAAATGCCCAAAGTTCACTATTTTCCATCATTTTGAGTCAGATTTTTTCATAAATATTATCATCTGTCTACATATTGCATGTGTAAAGTCTGTGTTTGTTGCATATCTTCTTTTACTAGAATCGCAGATACACGTGTGCGCAGACAAGGGGGACTGCGCAGACTTTTTGGCCTAGGGGGACTTGCCATACGGCCCGGGGGGGGGAGGCACTTCCATTGACGAGTGGCTACCATTGGTGACCAAAAAATATGTAAAAATGATCTCTTTTTCAAGATAGGACACGTTACGTGCATAACGTAATAAGGGTGTTAAAAACTAAAGTAAAATAATGAGAAAGGGTATATTTTTCGCAACGAAAAACCATGTGATAACGGTCCAATTTGAGAAGGTATAAAAAGACTAAAATACTTCATGAATAAGGATGTACTTTTTTTGCCCCAACTGCACGTGTTTAAGGTCCGAATTGAGCGAGGTGTGTGGGGTAGGCCCCTACTAAACCCAATGAAAGTAAAGGTAAAGCCGATTACCGTGATCACGTCCGTGATATAACAATTAAGATATCGTTGTACTTGTTCAATTCAGGGAATATACTGTCAAGGGTACTGTCTTATTTCCTTAACTGGTTAAAGGGGAATCCAGCCTTGGCCATAAAATGATGCATTGGGAAGGAGAAAAATGAATTAAACAGAATGGTGAAAGTTTGAAAGAAATCGGACAAGCTATAAGAAGGTTATAGCTGCTTTAAAATTGAGATCTCTAATAGTATTTAGATTTCAAATAGGCAACTGGGTTAGTAAATTATGACAAGGGGCAAGGCCAACTTTCCCATAGCCCATGTACTTTACTATCAGGGATTTGTGGTTTTCTCCTAAAGTACCCATTCCCCTGAGGCAGTAATCTAAATATAACCCAGGTAGTATATTGTTTTATATCCTCATGAAAGAAAAATATTATTTGAAATGAAACTTTTGGGAAAAATTACATTTTAGCCATATGTATTGGAGTACATGGAAGAGTAGTTCTTGCCTTACATCATTACGGCATCCCATAAATGCGGCCAATTTGAGGTCTCCATGGGTATAGTGTTACAACTTTTAAAAATTCATAACTTTCTTGTTGTTTGTCCAATCTTGTTCAAACTTCCACCTATCAACTTGTCTGATTTTTCTTTTCCTTATAAAGAAACAAGTTTTTATTTGGGATGGATTCCCCTTTCAGGGTAGGGTTTCACATGGCAATACTTAAGGGGAGCATTTTCAGAACATGGAAATACTTGTTTAAGGTGCTCTTCGAAACCCTATGGTCACGCATGGTATCCACTCGTCAATGGAAGAAGTGCCTCCCCGGGCCATACTGACTGTTGAGGAAAGTCGGCCGGTGCGAAACTGCGCTGGCACCCAGAGCTTCAACTTCAAAATCAAGTTGAACTCAATTTTCAGTGTGCTTAATTTAGGCTTCATAGACTAGTAGGAGGGGGGTCAGGTGTCTGGACACTTCATATTTTTGAAGCCTTATATTTGTCTTTGGATTACATTAAAAATATGAATTCAATATTTTGCGTAGTCATCTTCTATTTTGTTCTCTAATATTTCCTAACATTTTGCAGTAAAAATTGGTGAAACTTCGCTTGTAATTTTTTTCAAAATTACTTTCTAAAATTGATTTCCAGACACACAAACTGTCTGGCAACAATTCAGTAAACAATTATCATGTAATGTAGACTGATAAATGCGCTGTTTCAGAGGAGTTTTTCAACATTTTCTGATTTTTTCCCCTCCTACATGTACTCAGAGAGATGACAGCCATTGGATTGGGCATGTAATGGTAAATCAAACAACCGCTGCTTAAAGAGAAATGCCAGTAATTGCAGTAAACACTGATTTCATGAGAAAGTCTGTAAAACCAGGCTTAATTGTCAGTATATCATCGAGGATCTAGATCTGGTGCAGTTACATAAACTGAACTTTGTGAAATCTTGAAATCTACACTGAAAAATGTTCTCAC
This sequence comes from Lytechinus variegatus, assembly GCF_018143015.1. NCBI lineage: Eukaryota > Metazoa > Echinodermata > Echinoidea > Temnopleuroida > Toxopneustidae > Lytechinus > Lytechinus variegatus. The sequence continues at coordinate 4,639,555 of NC_054758.1, read as the reverse complement.
TGAAGATCACCAACACAGATAGGCACACGTGGGACAGTGTATTATTATTGCTGGAATAAAGACCCGACGGAAGTGACCGAATCTGCGCTTTTTTTGCTTATTTCTCAGCAATTACACAATTTCTTCCAGAATCCTTTGGCACATATTTTTTATTCATACAAACAGACACTTGGGTGGTCATTATATTAGATTCTGTAAAAAGTCATTTTGAGATCGTTACCAATAATGGACTTTATCTTTAACTGCATTATCTATGTAGAAAGGGTGTGCTTTTGCACCCTCCTTGTTTACTCCTAAATTTTGCTTTTTGATGGGGTAAAAAAAGGAGAAATAATAACGATAAATTCACATCAAATAAAATTAGCTTACCACCTTTCTGAAAAATATGGTGGAAAATAGCAAATTTTGATGACAAATAGATCTAGACCAGTTCTTCGTCTTCGATCCCCATCAGCTACAGCTGAGCATACGGACGCCCCAGTGCCGGTGGACTGGCTGACACGTTCGTACGTACAGCCGTAGCTGCGCTGACGGTGATCAAAGAAGAACCTGGCTGATCCTGATCTGTTTGATTGTCACCAAAATTTGCTTTTCCTGCAATTATTTTTCAGACATGTCAGATAGGTGGTAAGCCATAAGCTGAATGTATTTAATGTAAATTTATCTTATTATTTCTTCCCTTCTACCCCATCAAAAAGCAAAATTTAGGAGTAATCGAGGAGGGTGCAAAAGCGTACCCTTTCTCCGTAACTTAGATAGACACTGTAACATTACACGGAGGGGCGCTCACAGTCACACGAGGTATTGCAAGGTTAGTATTATTATTACTAACCTCGCACCAAAAACCGCGTACTTTGGCAGTGGATTTCTAACTAGTGGGTCACGCATACTGCGATGCCACTTCTGGTGCCAGTTGTATAAAACTTTTTACCTGAGAAAAGTCAGGTTGTTTTTACTGGAGTTTTCGCCCTGTGTTAAAGTCATTGGCAGAAATCAGACTAGCCTTAGTTTTCAGTTTTTACCAGAGTTTTCTCAGGTAAAAAGTTTTATACAACAGGCCCCTGGTGTCCACAACACATGTCTTCTTATAATACTAGTTCTAGTTCTAACAGTAGTCTACAGTTCTATGGCTTGATATTTTCTGTGCGCGGCGGCATGTAAATGAAGTTATGCACCATGGCTTGAGTGGACGAACACGACGGAGGGGATTCCACAGAGCCAGTCTTACTCTTACTAGAAGAGGCAGGGTGACCAGATTTCACAAAATGAAATACGGGACAATCGACAAAAAAAGATCAACAAAGAAGGCTACAAAGTGTTACACCTGTGAAAAATTATAAAGAATTGGAAGGGAGGGTGAACGAAAGAATGAAGGAGAGAAAGAAAAGACGAAAGAAAAGAGATGAATTGAGAGAAAGAAAGAACAAAATTAAGGGGAAAATGAAGGCAAAAATAAAAAAAACGAATAAAAGAAAGTTAGAATAAAAGGATGAAAGAAAGAATAAAAGAGAGAAGAAAGTTTCCGTCATTCTTTGAATTGAATACATGCAGAAAGAAAGGAATGGAAGAAGAATACAATGTGTGAAAGACAAAATAAAGGGGAGAAAGAAAAAAGTAAGAAAATGAGGAGGAAAGAAAGAATGAAGAAAGAAAAATGTTTCCTTCACTCTTTGAAAGAAAGAAGCAAACAAAGAAAAAAGGAAAGCAGTAAGGGAGGAGGAAAGAGAGGGAGGAAGAATTGAAGTGAGGAGGGAATGAAAACATAATGGAAGAAGAGAAAGAATTAAAAGAAAAGGGAGAGGAAGGGAGGGGGCAGAAAAAAGTTTTAAGAAAGAAAGAATATAAAAAATGGAAATTTGATAAAGAAGACGGGTAAGAAAAAGGAGGAAAGAAAGAAAAATGAACAGAGAGAGAGAGAAAGGATCAGGAAAGACAAAGATGAAATAAAGATGGAACAAAAAACAGGCAAGCAGGAAGGATAGAAAAAAAGAAAGAGGAAAAAAGTTCAAAATTCAAGCAAAAAAATCCAATCATCTAACAAAAATCATAATGATATTTGGTGTTTTTCAAATATATTTTTAAAATTAAAAAAAATGTTTTAGAAATGAATAATAAAAAGTGATTTTTTTTACCTAAAAATTAGATGAAACATCGCGGCATCATACACAACAAGACTCAAAACGAAAGGTGAATCAACTAGATCTATAGTTATGAAAACTCAATATTTTGTTCCTCCGAGATTAAATCTCCAAATCAGTAATTTGAGAACCCATAATAAAGTCATACAAATTTCCCGCCGATTTTTTTTTATTATTTTGACATGTTTGGTGTAGAGAATATGCTCCGATCCTACATGCCTAGCTAGTAGCCTGCCACACAATGGCAGGAGGCCAGTTCGTTTGCAATGTATTGGGTTAGCAAAAAAATCACCGCAGAACTTGCAAAAGTTTATTTATCGATTTTATTGTTGTCTCTGCTTCGTCATCTGTTGGTTATTTTGATGAAAATTCGTCACTTTTAAATACATTTTGTTCAATATTCTGAAATACGGGACAAATAGGCGTCCCGGGAAGGGTTTGTCGGGACGCCGGGACAAAGAAACAAAATACGGGACAATCCCGGGAAATACGGGACGTCTGGTCACCCTGAGAGCATCAAACATGTATCCCTGACAGAAATAGACCTATTTATCAATCTAACATTAGGCCTAGATTAGTAATGTAGGAAATGTAGTGTGATGGGGTGTTGCAAAAAACTTGCAACCAATTTTCGGTCCTGAAATTCATTGCAGTTAATTGCAAATTAGCAATTGATTGCTTATTTGCTCCTTGAAACAAAAAGTTTAATCTGATTTGGTACAGCTAACGTTGATCTATCAGTTGTAAAATTGCAACAGAATATTTTCAATTGATCACAAACATTTTCTTGCAACACCAAACTCGGCAGGGCCGACTGCACATCATGTGAAGAATTTCCTTAATTCATTCGACGCGATATGATACGGATGCCACAGCGTGACTAGCAACGTAAATTCCCACGAAAATGACGAACTGGAGAGCCGGCATTTTCACATTTCTCACACAAAAAAAAACTTTCACAACAAATCAGATACACGAGAGATAAAACATCCATACTTACTTTGATTTACCGACGGCGGAATCTCCTAGACAAATTATTTTAACCCCATTTTCTGCAATTTTCCCGTCCCCTTCCGGGATACTCGATGAGTTCGTGTGATTCGCCATGTTTAGTGACAGAAAAATGTTGAAAATTTTGCATAATTTGTTTACGTTATGACGATAGAGGGCGTCCATCCTAATTTTCATCCTATTGAAATTGGTTGCTTGCATTATAGAAATATCAGCATGCCTTTATAATCTGTTATCAAAAAGTCACAAGATCTATAAACGTTAGAGTGAGTCCCGCTACAGATTTCAGAAAAGGGGGAACTGGGAATAAAAATGGGAAAAGGGGATCAAAAGGGTAAGTTTGTATATAGAGCTTTTAGCTTTATAACTTTTTAAAAGAGCTGTAAAAGAAACAACATAAATGCACTAGGCCCTATTCTCAGAAATATTCATTAATTTTGTTTTCGGTTGAAATACAAAAAGGAAAAAAAAAGGGATTAAAGCTAATGGAAATCCCAATTAGATTTAATTAATCTAATAATCTAACACTAAATAATAAAGATTATGCTTAAGCCTTAACCATTTTACGATCTTTGGGTGGATGAATAATGAAAAAATAACAATAACGGCAAAGTCCATCCATTCTCAAAAGTCCTGTCTCCGGCAAAGTCCATCCATTCTCAAAAGTCCTGTCTCCGGCAAAGTCCATCCATTCTCAAAAGTCCCGTCTCTCTATTAAAGCTCCAATTCTCTCTCCATTCAAATTATATAATTTCTCTCCTTACACGCTTTCATTTTCCATTTCCTTTTTTTGCCCCCTTGTCTGACAATTATGGATCTTTCTCTATCCATACTGTTCTTAATCACTGGCCCTTTCCATTTTAAAAGTCATCTTTTTCTCCCTTTTTTTTAATGAACATCTTTATTTCTGATTCAATGATCTACTTCTTTACCTATACAGAGGAAAACTCTCTTCGCGGTGAAAACGCTGTTTAGAATTTTAAGCCCCTGATACTACCAACGTATTAAAAAGGTTTAAACAACATTGTTTAAACTATATTACTTGTTAAAGAACATTACTTGTTGAAGAACATCTAAATTCTGACTAGATGAATCTATTTCTTTTTCATTTGATTTATCTCGCTTCATTGCGTTAGTTTTTAATACTTATTTTCTTCTGGGAACCTATGTCTACAAGCTATGCATTTTAATAGGTTCCTCATATTTCACGATATTGTATTTCCTTGTAAAATACTAAAATTATGTATTTTTGTCATCATCTTATCATATGTTCAAGATGTGAAACAATAAATCAAAAATCTTCTTCCAGTCTGGTACAGTCCGCCACTGGCGTATTATCGTACCTTCAAATAAAATCAAATACTATCACTCACACTAAAAACGCTGCTTAAAATTCAAAGCACATTGCTCAATTCCATCACTCTTACAAGTGTTGGTAAGTTTCAAACAAGTTGTTTGAAAAAAATTTACACAAATTCAACTTGTTAGAGTAACAGGCTTAAACTATGTGCTTACCATTTTTAACAGTGTTTTTACAATGTACTTACAAACACACTACATCAGGACAAATACAAAAAAAATGATGTAGACATTTCACTTTTCAGCGGGCGATATTATTTCATCATATTTTTTTCATATATATAGTACATATACAACCACAAATAATAGCAGGGCAGTAAAATTTTGGTTTGGAAAGACCAACAACGTTTTAAGACAAAAACAAAGATGAACAGTAACAAAACTAATATGAAAGCATAGCTATCCATACAAAGCTAATCATGGTACAATATTACCATATTGTTTAATTGTATGGAAAGAATTTGATTGGTCTTACTCTTGTTATTAGTTTCTTTTGCAGTTCTTCAATGTTTCAACTTTATACAGTTAATGTATAGCGAATGATGCTGTAGCAGATTACACTAAAACAGCCTTTTAAGTGAATGAATAATGCTGAAGTCTCATTTCCCCTACTGCAAGTCTAAAACAGTCTTTCATTCATTTAAATTCAATTTCAAACCACCTATATGTAGCTGATGCAAAAAATGTTACAACAGCTGTTTTCGACTCCGCATACGGCCACCGTAGGGGAAATGTGACTGCGCCATAACCGATATTAAAATGACACAACAAAGTGATAATATAGCCAAGTTTGCAAAACAGAAACCACTGAGAGATGTGCAATAAAGTTTGGACAAAGATATCAGCGAACTTACATTTGAAAAAAACAATAGTAAATGCAGGAAGAATCTTTTCATCAAATTTTTATTGACAAATTATCTCTTAGTAAGTTAGCTTATATCCTTTTCACGTTATATATTCAGTGAACTGATATTTGGTACACTATACTGTATGGTCCAATATGGTTTCAATAAACTGTCTCTAAAATAATTCATCAAAGCTTGAAAGCATATCAATGCTAGCATTTTTTAAATCTCAGAATTTTTTTTTTCGGGGTATTTATTTTTGTCACTCTGCACCATGAGGGAAATCTTCAAGTCTATGAAGGGGGAGGGGTAACATGACCATGGTGCTTTTTTGCAGGTTAACTATTATTCTTCTTTTTTTCATTATGACCCCCCCCCCCCCCCCCCATTCTTCAATATCACATGTAGTACTGACATGAATACCATTCTTAATGTTTAAAACCAACCCTGACACTGATCTCTTTTCCCACCATAAATATTCAAAATATGAAAGAAGTTTCATTACAGTAAAAAGAACTACATGCATGCATTATAATAGCCGGAATTGACAAATGATCTACCGTCACAACAATTCAGACATGATAAATTATACCATACCTCTGTAGGGATTCTTAAATATTTCTGGAAAAATAAAAATTACGGAAACTCATAGTGCCAAAAGACACATATGATGTAAGGAAAGAGTTTATCAACATGCCAATTTTATCGTTTGGAAATTACTCTAGAACCAAACGTTTCAGAAATCAAATGAAATAACTGCCCTTCAATATTAAACATATCTGATATCATCATAAAAATTCAATCATAATAAATACAACATATTCCACTACAAATCATGTGGCATAACCCAGAATTCTATTGTAAGCACTAAATCACCATGGAAACATACAAAAACACCTAAACTGATTTTGTATAAGTTTCGTTCTTCTTTAGAGTTTATCAGTCTCTTCAAATTTGAAGATTATAGCAGGTATCACAGACTTTAATCAGCAAAATAACATAACACTACTTGAACAAATAATTGTATTCAAGAAACGATAAGAAAATATTGTCTTAAATAGTATAAACAATAATTACAACATAGTAACATCAATCGAATTGTTTCCTTTATTCATTCTGATATATACAGATTAATATTTGATTTAATCTTCGAGATAGGCTGCAGAGCCCTTAGATTTTAGCAGATGATGTGTATCATTTGAGAGACCCCCTTGATTTGAGCTGTGCGATGGCAATATTAAGAAATTAAGCAAAATATTTGAACAAAATAACGTCGGGGGGGGGGGCTCTTATTGTTACGGGGTCTTGTCTTTCCTTCAACTGGAAAACTTTCTTTGATGTATATTTTTTATACAACAAATGTGTAATAATGTATAGCAATGTAAAGCAATCCAGCTTTGGCAACCACCAATCTAATATGTACTCTCTTATGACTTTTCACCAACAAAAAAGGTTGGTTAAAATTTGTAATGAACCGATCAACCATTGGTAAAAAATCCCTATCCGTTTTGCATTCTATTTTGCTTTAACCTACAGCTGGCCATATTTTAACCAACTTGCAGGTTGGTCAAACAAATAGCTGAGAGTGTATGTGTACTAAGATCACTGGTTAGGTTTCTCCGGAATAGTATTCCTCATTGAAATATGTACTTCAAGAACCTGTCTATAAAGACAATTTGCCTTATCAAAACCTCCTGCTTGTATATCATTTCAATGGATGAACCTACATAGAAAACTCACCTGCTAAAAAATACACTTCTTTTATCCATTGTGCAGCCTTAATATATGTGTTCCATGTTTCTTAAAAGGTAATGTATCTTCACAGCATTAACTTTAAAGTCATTGATCAATTACAGATTGGGCCAATCAATTTGCACTGCATAATGACAAAAGACTCTTGCAACTTCAATTTAAACATATTTCCTTTTCATGAGATAACAAAAAATAAACAAAATGCAACAAATCAACAAATTGATGACTAAATGTGCTATTAAGTGAACTGCAATACTAATTCAAAACAGAGAACATATAGACAATATCATTGAATAGATCAACCAGGAATAACCGTTGTTTCTGGGGATTTATTTAAACAATTGTTGACATAGTGGAGCCAACATGGTTTTGCGGCCCAACCAATATAAAATAAAGAGACTGAAGCTTTTGGTCTAAACCAGGGGGATGCTTCACAAAGATTTAAGAATGCCTAGAGATGCACTTAAATACCTATTTGCGTGCAGAATAAAAGGCATCACCAGATTAGTCAGATCATGACAACAGGCGGGAGTTTCATAAAGCTGTTCGTAAGTTAAGAGCGACTTTAAGAACGACTGGTGATCCTTTCTTGTGGTGAATGATATTCACCATTAATGTTCATTGGTGATTATTCAGTGCATAAGAAAAGTTCATGAGTCGTTCTCAGAGTCACTCTTAACTTACGAACAGTTTTATGAAACAGCCCCCAGGACAGGCACTCCTGCATACATGTATTGATCAATATGACTGCGTGTTATATATCGTATACACATTTAAGAGTGACTCTAAGTCATACTTAAATCTTTGTAAAACACCTAACTAATCACACTTGAATGTTGTAATCAAAGGTTGTTATTCTATTAAAGGCTCTACAAGCCAAAGAATACCCCAGTTGTACACAATAGCGATGGTGTTCTTCTGGGAAAGTAGCAGGAAGGTATTTCTTTCAGTTCAGTTTCCAGGGGGCCGTTCCATAAAGCTGTTCGTAAGTCAAGAGTGACTTTAAGAACGACTGGTGATCCTTTCTTACGTGCTAAACCATCGCCTATGGTGTATACCATTTACCAAAAGAAAGGATCACCAGTCGTTCTTAAAGTCGTTCTTATGTTACGAACAGCTTTATGAAACACCCATCCGAATGCACCAATCAGCAATGATTGGGATATTTTCAAAACTTGGATTCCCGTAACCATAACCTTGAGCTAATTTGAAAACAATCAAAGGATCTTTGAAAATTTTAAATGAAGGGTGATCTTGTTTCGCAGTATCACCTGTACGTCCTATTCAAGTGAGTTTGCATTTATTTATTAAATTTTCAAGAATCACTTTTAGCTTTCTTGTAAGTTTTACTCAGAAATCAATGGCAAAAACACACGTCAGACCTGGGGCCCGTAACACAAAGCGTGGCAATCATTGTAGATGAACATCTTTACGATTAATTGCATTAACTACAATGTAAAATCAATCATGAAATTCAAGCATATGATCAATTGATAACCTTTGTATTACACGACCCAGAAATGAAGAGTGTCCTGATCCACGTTTCACAAACAACACCATCATCTGTTTTATGGCCAAACCATAAAACAGAATCAGGCAGGGAATATAAACAAAGCCAATGGTTCAGCAATAATTAGCTGATCCAAACTATACAGGTTTGGTATGAATTATATTTTTTTTTTCACGGAGTCTGGAGTCATCAAATTGTCATCTACATTTATTTCCCATTATTAGTCTCAGGATGACCTGGGGGGTGTTTCACAAAGATTCAAGTATGACTAATACCATGGTCACATTTGTTTTACGGCGGCCGTACGGCGAGTCGAAAACAGCCGTTTTATCAATTTTGATTCAAACCACCTATATGTAGTTGGACAAAAATGTTGAAACGGCTGTTTTCGACTCGCCGTACGGCTGCCGTAGAACAAATGTGACCATGGCATTAGAGTCGCAATTAAATGCTGACGCGCATATGATATGCAACTCGCAATCTTATTGATTAATACGCAGCAGTGCACATCCTCTGGGTATGATCTGTCCAATGTGGTCATGCCTTTCATAACACATTTATGTGCGACTCTAAGTCATACTTAAATCTTTGTGAAACACCCCCCAGTCCCAATAAAGTTGTCAGCAGTGAAAAGCTGCCATCTTCTGACAGACACCATAGTAACAGTCAGAGGCCAGTGCTTAATAGCCGATCAAAACCAAGTAAATCACTGAAATTATCAGAGTTGACAATCTAGAAAGTGCAGACAACTTTTATGAAATGCCTCAGAACTGCTGATTGACTTTGCATTATGGTATGAATTTTGGTTCAATTATGGAAAGCCAAGTGCGACACAAATCTTGAATAGTCCTGGCTCACATTTTGACAATCTGGGATGTCAAGGATCTGCCACGATAGGATCATTCAAATGCCACGCATCACCACCAATTAAAAAACATTGGAAAAGAATGCAGTAAACATAAGGAAAATATAATGTAGACAGAGTTGTGAATTATGTGTTATATGCACAGATGGACAACAGAAGACACATAAACATACATAAGTTATAACTGGGATCTCTGTAATGTGCTGATAATTTATTTTAAGATATTTCTATATCGGCTTGGCACACAGCATAGTACTTGCTACATTATGCCAGCTTATCAATGCTCACTGTTTATGAATAGCCTTTATATTCCTTCACCTGTTAACTTGGCATACTATAACTGATTTGTACCTGTTTTTCCCTCGTTTTTTGAGCAATTTTCTAGCCCCTTTAGAAAAAGGCAGTTTTCTAGCCTTTTTGGAAAGGGGCTAGAAAACAGAATTCATCCATTTAGCCTTTTACATAGACCTTAGTAAATGATATGGCTAAAGACCAGCTACAAAACAGAATCTTGTACATCGTCTGATGTTTGATCATTTCTGAGTCATACTCAGACAAACATATGTCATATCAAAGTCTGTCTTTTGTTTATAATGCAGTATATATATATGCCACCAAACCACTCAAAATCTCCACCTAAATAAAACATGACAAGATAAAACTAGTTCTCTTTTCAAAATAAAGTACATACACATATACACAGAGCAAGGAATATGTCACAAACACAGTTTCCATCATATAAAAATAAATAGCAACTTTCCATCGAGTTTCTCAACAACTACACACAAAAAACCTCACAAGAACGTTAGAATATGCATCGAAATCTATTCATTGTCTCTAAAAACACATAATTTGTTGCCGTGGGTACATAGCTTTAGTACATGTAATATACAAAAGGATATTCTTCCAAGAATGAACTAATGTATTTATGTTGCTTCACACAAGTATATGCATGAATAACTAATTGCAAATGAAGGATATCGGGTATAATGACAGAGAGGATGCAGGAAGATATATGGAAGAACACCAACTTAGACCATGGTCTAACTCTGTGCTAAAATTATGGGAAGCCAAAAGTGTCAAAATGTTTATTAAGTTGTACGTTTCTTATGTTTACTGTGCTCTTTCCTGATTCATCGATGGTGAAGACAATCATCTATTTATACTTCCTAGACAATTACGAATGATTTGAGAGCCAAATGAGCTGAAGTATGATATCTCTACTGTTGGTGATTTATGTAACAATTGGCTTTCCATACTTAAACCACAACTTTAAACCTGAGTTTAAGTTAAACCCGACTTCAAAATACAGGCCCAAATGTCTAAATTTTCAGCAAATCATAATGCAAGTCACAATTTATCATTCTGCTTGAATTTAGACTTTTAGAGATATTCGAATGTAGGAAAATATAACTGGATTCACATTCGATAAATAATTTTTTATTTTTAAATCTAGTTTGATTGGAACCAGGGGCCCGTTGCATAAAACTTTTTACCTGAGAAAACTCAGGTTGTTTTTACCGGAGTTTTTGCCCTGTGTTAAAGTCAATGGCAGAAATCAGATTAACCTTAGTTTTCAGTTTTTACCAGAGTTTTCTCAAGTAAACAGTTTTATGCAACAGGCCCCAGGAGTGGTTGAAAAAGAAAGGACGGTAATAACCAAAATTCTGTAAAGATGTGGAGCATTTCACGAAACAGAGTGATTTTCACCAACAACTGTTACAAGCTACTGAAATCCTTGCATTTGATTGGCTAAGAGCAAATAAGTCGGTGGAAATTACTGACAAAACACTTTGTGTAATGCTCCTGAGATAGAGGGAATTGGCAAGTGCAAATAGACATTGTAAGAGAGAAAAGGATTTGTTGAAGGAAGGAATGAAATAAAAGAGAGAAGAAAAAGGGAAAAACTTGTGTGTGAGAAAGAGAGAGATGAACAGAACAGGAGAGGATTGCCTACAAATTCATTATCAGGGATATAGACAAGGCCGGTACTTCTAAGTCATGAGCCTACTGGAGAAAACCTTGTACATGTGACTCGGGTTGAGGCCGAAGCCAAGGCTGGCAAATTGCGGCCTTGACTACATTCCTTTTCATAACAGTAGTAAGAAATATAAAGCATCGTACATGTGACTCAGGAGAGGCGGGGCCGGCGAAATGCGGCCCGACTTCATTCCTGTTCGTCATAGTAGTAAAACACAAAAAAATTAGGTAACTTAAATGAACATGGTCTAATAACTTTCCGCAAATGACAATGTTTTTTAGTTAAGATAAGAACAAAAAACATTGTTAAACTCACAATAACAAACATCGAGCTAACACCACACCAAGTTAAAATATCTGAATAAATCTCTATCTCTTAATTACATCATTGCTAATAACAGCCTGCTGTTGTATTAGATTTAATATTTACCAACATGAAACCTTATAGGTGGGATAAGGATACAATCTAGGCATTTACGATTTCTTTGAAAATGATGACTTACAAAGCATGGTAGATTAGAGCATAAAATGATGAAAGTCCGTTGAATTAACCGTTTTATGAAAAAATGTGATTGAAGAATCAGAGTCAGACATTTAGCCTCATATGGGCGACTATTGTATTAATATATAATTGATGGTAATTACAAACCTGGCAACATTTAGAAAGTGATAATCAACATCAGTGTCGTCATTTAAAAACAGTAACTTAAAAAATAGTACTATCATCATCAGTAGATGAAAATGATAATACTGTTTTTAATGACGACGATGAAGTTGATAATAATAATAATGATAATAATATAGGATATTTATATTGCGCACATATCCACCTTAATAGGTGCTCAAGGCGCTCCTATATCACCCAACTAATAATAATCATAATTTGATTCAAATGGAGAAAGTCTGAAAAGAACAGAGGAGAGATTGTGTGCTTTACTACTAGTACTTTCGTTACTTGAATGTTATTTGGATGACATATTTTTTATACAACATTTTAAATGTAAAGAATATCCACTGACAAAAACTGAATAATTTCAAATCTACGGTAGATAGATCCTTCTGATGGCTGAAAATGATGAGCAACTAAGAAATAAATAAATCAATACATCATACATATTTTACAATCAACATTCACATTAAACACACTCACAACTCATACAAGTTGAAAATTAAACTGGTTAACAGTTGCTGATTTGGATTAACTTTAAGGAGCCCCCCCCCCCACCTTTCTCCCTTGATACAGCATAAACAAACTGCTAGTGAGTTGCAGGTATATCAAATAAAATCTAAGTGATGAAACCATCCAATTACCATCACTCTTAATAAACAGCATTCATTCAAAATTTTGCAGCAAAATACCCAAACTCTAAAGATACATTTTGATTACATCTTCTCCGATACACAAAATGGCGCTTTACTTTTTAATCCCACAATTTCGTTATCACGAATAATCTCTGGCAGTGGATATTTTTAGTAGCCTCTCTGTATTATTAATACTTGCTGAAGTGACCAATATAAAATGGTAACTTTGGGTGGTATAACCAAGTGGTCAAATTCCAAAAGAAAATCTTTGCAAACGATATCTTTGCCATTATTCCCTCAGTTAGCTCTGTGCGCAAAGTGAACTTTTAATTTAACGCCATATGTAGAGCTCCCATTGCTAGCAAGGATTGACGAAACAGCAATAAATAATCTTGAATAGCAATTCAAATTGTATGATTTTCCATGAGACAAGACCCTTTGGTACGATCAATACAGGTATATTCTGAAAAGGGAATACTGAAGAATGTATGTACTGTAGCTAAATTCCACTATAACCAATGTAAAGCATATTATGTGATAATGTAATTGTGATGAAAAAAAAAGAATTAATTCAAACGCATAGATCCCTAATGATACAGATACATGTTTGGTTGAATCTACGAAAGTCAAACCTTTTTGACTTAGGCGAAATTTGATTCTGAAGATGTAAAAACATGTTTTGCATAATAGGGGCCAGTTGCAAAAAGAGTTCAATCAAACACAACTCCGAAATTCCAACACAACTTGTTTTTCAACCAGTTAGAATTGCACATTTTGGAGTTGCATTTGGTTTTTTGTTTTGATATCAATGGCAACTATTTTTGCGACGGGCCTCCTGGTGTGATGAAATGCTTTGATACAATGCGACAATAGCTTCACTCTCAGCACATAAAGCAAGATAAAAAAAAAAACTTTGATCCATTGATGTTTAACATTTCTTTGACAACACAAGAAGTGGTGTCAAACCAACACCATGAGTGTTTATAGAGAAACACAGTAGCTATTTTACACCAGTGTTAATACATTGCGTTAGTTTAAAATCCACTGGCATTTTCATACACATTTGGTTAGTTATCTAACACTATTTGGTAATATATGGCATAAAACCAACACCATCAGTGTTTACAGAGAAACAAACCAGTGTTAATTCATGGTGTTATTTCAATATGGTGTTGTCATAATACATTCTGCTTGTTACATTATTTCAAGGCTATTTGGTGTTATGTTCAAAACCCATGGTGTATTTAACACCTGAGATTGTCAACGACCATCTTAAGCATGTTAGAATGTTTCCAATAGGTACCTTATTCTTTTTAAAACCCAGATGTTTATTATTTGAATACAAGAAGGTAAAATACCTTAATTTTCAATCAGGAATGGCATGGACATTTCTACATGTATACTTTTCATCTGCTTCAAGGCACAACTCTAAATAATGAAAGATTATATTCCTAACAGATTATTGAATCGTCGATATAATGCAATCATTTTGGAAAATTTAGGAAAAGTATATATAATTTTGTTCTCCTTTTAGTAGCCATATAGTAGCATTACAAATACATAATACAAGCACATCTGGGCTCCGTAACACAAAGGTTAGCGATTAATCGCTAAATGAAATGGCCTATCAAGATCATCGTTGCATGCGTATTTTGCTCCCTAGACTAACAGGAACCAATCAGAATTGTTCTTTCAAATTAGCGATTAATCGCTAATCTTTGTGTTACGGAGCCCTACTGAAGTAAAAAAATGCATTGTGGTCGAGTAGTTATGACTCTCGTCTTTCAATCAGAGGGACGTGGGTCGAATCCCAGCCATTGCGTATTTTCCTTCAGCAAGAAATTTACCCACATTGGGCTGCACTCAACCCAGGTGAGGTGAATGGGTACCCGGCAGGATTAATTCCTTGAATGCACCCAAAGTGCCTTTAGCAGCTGGAGCTGAAGCCGTGGTAATATTTAGTGCCCCATGGAATAGGCAACTAGATAGATAGGTGCCTCATAAATGCTATATAATATTATTAAAGATAAATGCTAGTTTTGGTAACGATATCAAAATGAGTTCGTACAGAATCCAATAAAATTACCACCAAAGTGTCTGTTTGTATAAATAAAAAGCATGTGCCAAAGGATTCTGGAAGAAATTGTGTAATTGCTGAGAAATCAGCAAATAAGCACAGGATTCGGGTAGAGCGTCGGGCCCGACGCACTAAGCAATAGTTATACATTGTCCCACGTGCGCTTATCTGTGTTGGGGATCTTCGGTGTGAACATTTTTTAGCGTAGATTTCAAGATTTCACAAAGTTCAGTTAATGTAACTGTACCCGATCTAGATCCTCGATGATATACTGACAATTCTCATGAAATCAGTGTTTACTGCAACTACTGGAATTTCTCTTTATCTACATGTTTATTATTATCAAGTAATTTCTGTTTGAACTTGCTTGTCTTATGATACTTCATTAGGTTGACTACTGAATATACATGCCCAAAATATTCTCGTTGACAACAGAATTTCATAAGATATTCTAAGGGTAACATTTTGAAGTAAATGAACCAGGGAAAATATTACGATTGATAAAAACTTAATGAAAAAATACTGGAGATGTCTGATATTAAATTTTGTTCAGATTCAGTGATTTCCTCAGATCCAGCTTGCACAAAAGGGTAAAGGTTGTGTTTACTAAGTGTTGAAATTTTAATTTGGGTTGCAAAATCTTTACAAAATGCTTGAATGTATCCGTTTTATTTCAATTGACTAAAAGTGCAAGGAAAATGTACGAGAAATGTTTCACAGATTAAGTTTGATTTCGCCCTTTCCCATTGACACAGCGTCCAAACGGGCATTTCTGCGTAAACAGATTTCTGCGAGCTTTACAAAAATGGACAGAGCTCAGTCAAGTGTAACATTCTGTCAAAACTTTTACTTTCATTGGATAGATGAGACCCAAACCCAAGATTCTATGTGAAAAAATTACCCACATGTTGTATATTTTTGAATTCCCAGGGCTTTTTCAAAGTGTAACCTTTTTTTTGATATGCACTGTATAGGAACTTTTCATGGCTCTACTGACAATATAAGGTTTGACAGTTTCATTGAGATTAGCACCTTACTCTGCCACATGTACACCGATATAAAACGTTAGCTGTCACAGCTAACCAATAAGGGCAGAAATTATGAATCCTTCATAATAGCTTACCATTTTTTTTTTACTTTTCTTTTTTTTAATCTTATTTTTTCCCTCTCTTTAATGATTAACCTACGTAACATTGCACTTGAAAAGAGGTATTTGTTTTCTACCATTACAGAAATCAACATACCTACTGGTAAATAAATTTTATGTACAGAAAAGATTTCATTTTCTTTCTTATTTTCCTCATGGACATATGAAAAAGGGTCATATATTTCTATTTTGTCAATATTTCTCACATGGGTAAAAAAATGAAATATTTTCTATTTCCTGGCGTATTTCTATCTACTGTACACACTACTTGCTCTAACTAAACACATGTAGTCCAAACACAAATTGCTACTAAAAATTGACTTAAATAGGTCGACTATCTAGGGGCGAAGCTCATGTTTCGTAAAGACCAACGTTTAGCCACCTTGTCGAAAGTCAGAGCCCCATCTTTCCTGCAGGAATCCTGCAAACAGGTGTTCATTTCTAATCCTCACAGAACATCCTTGACAAGACAATGGGGAGACAAGGGAAAGCTGCAATGAAAAAGATGCAAAGCATCTTATTGAGGGATTCTGGACAAAACACATGGCACAGACTTTGGACAAGGTGACTCACAAGGACCATCATTTGTTAGGACTGCTTTTCATTAAAGGTCCAATATATAATTGAATTTGGCATTTGGGGTACAAGCTTAAGATCCTACACTCTCAATGTCTTTGAGCCTGAATGGATGAAGACATATTGGAATAGGAAATAATCGGGAGCAAAAATGATTAATGGTTGCGCTCTCTGTAGAGGGGACAGGAACTTGGGATTACAGCGGCCATTTTCTATTTGACAAAAGCACCATAATAATGCTCCTATTAATACATATATTTATATGATGGAATGGCAATGGTGATAGCATTACAATGACATATTGAGAATCAGTTTTTACACGCGCAAGTCATGCTGTACTGGTTTCAACCGATGAAGTGACGCGGATGCAGCCAGAAGTGCTTGAAGACTCAGCTTCACTGTAAACAGAACTTGAAGCGGTGACTGACGTAGAGACAACGGTGCAGAGTTTGCAGAAATCACAAATCCTTTCGCTTTCGTGTTTAATAGCGTAGCAAGGCATGCAGGTGATTTCTTCACACTTGTAGATGGCGGTGGATTTCTCCGCTCGGCGATCGGGATCAGACGTCGTCGGCGCTCAGGGTCGGACCTCGACTAACGGGACACCAGCAGACACTGCGATCACTAACACAAACCACAGACTGGAAATTATAGAGAGGCATTCCGCAGCACGGGGATATTCACGAGTCACGCTTTAGACGCTGTTGCACCACAAATGCTTTCAAGCGACCTTCGGTGTCCTTTTTTCACCTGCGCAGGAACATCCCAAGTGCTGCGATCCCGGCCCCGACGACAGCATAGCCGCATGCAGTCCTCACAAATTTCGACAAGGATTCTTGAGCTCGTTCAGCTGCTTGGTTCCGATCAAAGAAATCCATGAAGCCATCCTTTTGGATCGTAAAGAGAGGAAAAGAAAATGAAACATAACATTAAAATCTGATTATGTGATCTTTGAAGGGGAACTAAAATGGGTTGTCCTGCAGATAAATTGAAATTTAAAATATAATTAAAACCAAAATCTCTAGTGGCAGAACAAAAGGTCACACATGTAGCAATTTCAAGTAAAAAAAATAATTTTGATATATCAAAAAGATCAATTTTATGATCTTGATATTATCTTTTACACTTATAACAGATACAGCTAGTTATTCACATTTGTGGGTAAATGCAATTTCAAAACATTTTATCACTTCATTTTAATAATTTCAACAGAGCTTTTGTTGATTTTTAAATAAATTACGGTAGTTTGTAAATCATAAAATTTAAACCTCCTTCATAGTTTTCAGGGTCCCATTTTATAAAGACTTGCCATAGCAACATATGCATAATTTCTATAACAAATTAACTATCAGCCAATCAGATAGGAGGATTCAGTAGCTTTTAACTTTCATTGTAAATTTGTTGTTACAACAAGTATTATGAAATGGGGCCCAGGATTTATTAATATAGAAGCATGCACATACAAATGTAAAACATTGACTAAAACACAGAGATATAGAAGATACTTCATGCATAGTTACATACTGGACATACATATTTGCCTGTGTCATGCAAAAGAGTGCGCAATGTTTTCAAACTTCACTTTCATGCATTTGCCATAACTAGTTTCCTTGACACACTATTACCGGAGTTTCTGAGTTTCAAACTTGTAGTTTTAGCCCATGAGTAGAGAAAAATGTCAAAGAAACTAATTGTTTCCAAAATGTAAATGCAAACTACATCCTCACCAAGTTGGGAGTAAACGAGAGCTTTTAATTAAGAAAGAAATGAGAAAAAAATATAGCTTGGTAGAGCAGTAAAAGAATGGTAATTTCCTGTTCAATGCGAAGTGCCAGTTGTGCTAATAAAAATCTTAGAATGAGTTTGAACATATTCCAATCAAATGACCACCCAAGTGTTTGTATAAATAAAAAATATGTGCCAAATGAGAAAATGTGCAATCGCTGAGAAATGAGCAAAACAAACATGGAATTCCATCGAATGTCAGGTATTTTTTTTAAGCAACATTAATACACTGTCCCACAAACGCATTTCTGTGTTAGTGATCAGAAGTGTTGTCAGTTTTCAACTAAGATTTCACAATTTCACAAAGATAAGTTGACGCTAATGTACCAGATCTAAATCTATGAAATAGGGTGACAATCAACTTTGATTTTAAAGACTAGAGTGAAGACTACACTCCAAATCCTATGTTTGTCAAGCAGCCACAGTACATGTGTAAATATAGTCTCTTATTCCAGACTCTGCATGCACGATGTGACAATCAAAGGTCTGTACATGCAGACTAATCTTCAATTGCTCTGCCTTTAAAATCAAAAGTTGATTTTCCCATCTAACATAAAGTGCAGCATTCCACCGCAACCTCAAACACCATACATGCAAGACGATACTAAGAACAAAAGAATTACGTCATTCAAATACAATTTTGCTGGCTATTTGAACATGCAATCATGCTTCTGGGTGACTATACGGGGGAACTATTTTGCACAGGCTAGAGAGGACAAATTGAAAAAGTCAATGAAGGAAACATAAGCTGAAATCAAATGAATCAATAGTATTCCATTTCTTAATTCCGATTCTTGGGGTATTCCAATTCCTGTCTTTTCCAATCCACCAGAGAAAATATGGATAAATGTTGTGCTTCGTTTCACACAGGAAGTCTTCACAACTCTTTATAATATAAAGTCAAATAGGTTCATAAATTAGCAAGCCCTCTCACCAACAAAAAACCCCTAAATTTCTACAATATCAATTTATCAACTGGAAAAGCAATAAGAGATTCCAAGAAATAGATCACAAGTTCCTTCTGATTTCTCAGAAAGAAATATAATTCTAGAGCAGGACATCTTGCCTTATACTTTCTCTCTTAAAACTTGCTATTCAAACTTTCTCTTCTATAGAATGCATTTGCAAGATAAATGATGAAATCATATTTCAATGTATCAGCAGAGTGGCAAAGAAAGAGAAAGATCTTGGGTGTTCAATTAAAAAAAAAAAGGCAGAACGCAAATTGAAGAGGAGAGAAGTGCGTACAACACATCACACAAAAACAAGAAACACACGTGGGCAAACGATGCTGTTCCATATGACTTTTCAAACAAATTTGTCCTCACTTTTTTTTTCTCTCAATAACAAAGCAATAAAACTAGCGGACAAAGAAGACTATGAAGGAATGTTGCCTATCTTCTGAGGAGGCACGCCAGGGCTGCGAGTCCCGCGCCGAAAACTGCGAAGCGGCACGCCGACGACATGATGGACGAGACGGTTTCCCTCGCCCGGGACCTTGCCGTTCTCCTCAAAAAATTCCATGAACCCATCCTAAAGTCGGGAAATATTTTCCAGAGAGGGAAAAGAGGTAGGGGTTGGTAGATTTAAAAGGACAGTAGAGATATCCATTGATAAGAATGCATAAAGAAAAGAAAATGGGAGAATAATTGGCATGAGCGGATGAGTATATCATGCCTTTGTTTTGTAACCATAGATGATAATTGGATACTCGATATATATTGATTTAAGCCATATGCAATAGAATTATACAGTTATCATAAAAATGATAGTTAGTTTTCATTACTAGTGATGTCTATCATATGACTTCCATATTACATCCCAACCATCAGTATGGCTAGTAGTAGAATAATTTTGTATTTGAAAGTGAAATTTCAAGAAAAAGAAATTGTTTTGAGTTTGGAATCTTACAGTGTTTAATTATTTTCAAAACCTTTATGTAAAATTCTCTTTTCTACTGTATTATAAGAGTTTATTAAAGAAAGAAATGTTTTATTCCATGACTTTTCAGCTGTTACAAAAGTCTGTCTGCTCTTGGAATATTCTATTCTAAAAACGGAAATACACAAACAATTCAGGATAAAATAAGACAACAGAAATTTGGAACCAACGAACATGTAAATGAGGTATAGAAAAAATGTTACAAATAAATAATCTAATACATAATACGTTTATAAAGGATTATTAATTGCATTCACATAACCACACCATGAACTAAAACTAGAAAAGGAAACTTATTATAAAAATGAACTATTAAAAGAAAATATTTTACAATGGAAAACATACATGTATGGGTGTAATGTAATAATATACAGGTATTATTTGCAATGAGATGTCTTTCAGGCAATTAAACGAAGTAAGCATGACTTTTCTTTTTTATTCTTTAAAAATGATTCTTTTTTAACTCAAATGATTTTCATAGAACAATCATATTTCTATAGCTAATTTATTGGTGGTATGAGAATACTACCCCAAGTTCTTTGTTGCAACTTCATTATTTTAGCATTCATCCCTGCAAGCTTGAATTGATACTGCATTTTTGGATTATATAACTCTCATGAAATATACAAAGAATAGCTTCAGATATACAGATCTTAATCATTTGTACAAAAAACGATCATCATTGTTAAATGCATATGTCACAGTGCACTTATACATCCCTGATGACAATCCTATTTTTGTGTAAGAAAAGCAGATTTTGATATTTACACAAAAGAGAAAAGCCTCCCTAAGTCTCTTCAAATCTGTAAAGCTGGATGTCATGTGGCTGTTGCCCGCAGACCATTAAGTCATGTAGTCACTAACATGCACGATAGTGACTTTACAGTCTTTCCCCTCCCCTTTCCTTTTCTGCTGGACACATAATCGCTTCCCCCCCAGTTTTTTTAATTCCCTTCTCCCCCTAACTTATGTAGTTACTGCTCCCTTTTCTTTCCTTGTTATTCAAACCTATTCTGCCGTTCTTCATATTATGGTCTAGTTTGTCTTACTTTACTTTTAATTAAATACGATTAAGATTACTTTAAATTTATTCTAAGGGACTTACAATTTTTTTCAATTCAATTCAAATAAAACATTTATTTTCTTCCATGTCATTACATTTTTCGTAAACATAAATTCATACATAAATCAATTTGTTATAAAAAATATAAATATGTACATATTGGGTTTAAGGAAGAAGGCGTATACCCTAAAAGCTGAGGCTTGTGGCGGGATACGCCTGTAGACATAAATACAATACAATAAACATTACAAAGGACAATTACAAGCTTCGCTTTTTAATAAGTCCCTCATTTTCATTTTCACATGCTAACTGTAATATAAAATTTGCCTAATCATTAAGATTTGGAACAAAAAGAATTGTATATATTCCATCTATTCCCTATGAATTTGTTAATTAATTATTGAAGTATTCTTATGACACTTATTCTGTTTTGTACATTAATACATATGCATATATATGTTTATTATCAGAAAATGGAAGTGAAATAAACCAAACTGAACTGGAACTGTGAATTTGCATATATTTTATTAACACAATGTGATGTCTTCCCAGAAAATGTAAATTCAAAGGGGATGGGGTGGGGTTGTTATGTAAGCTCCTAGATCTATTTTTGTTAATGTTGTTGCTGTGAGCATGTGTAGGATAGATGTAAAAGGGAGATTGAAAGTTTATCAGACACATCGTATGAATGATGCATGTTCTACCACTCCTTTCATCAGCTTTTAATTGAATTGCCTTTTTTTTCACTTTTGGAAATGAAGAAATTTCGCCATAAAAATGCAAGTAACCGGGGGGCCGTTTCATAAAGCTGTTCGTAAGTTAAGAGCGACTATAAGAACGACTGGTGAACCTTTCTTACGCGCTAAATAATCACCAATTAACATAATGGTGAATATCATTTACCAAAAGAAAGGATCACCAGTCATTCTTAAAGTCGCTCTTAACTGACGAACAGCTTTATGAAACACCCACCGGGTCTTAATAGGGCTGGTGGGTGTTTCATAAAGCTGTTCGTAAGATACGAATGACTTAACGCACGACTGGTGATCCTTTCTTGTGCTATCTGATATCCCTATGTAATTGAGTTACGACCCAAGAACAGGTTCCAGTCGTGCGTAAAGTTGTTTGTAACTTTACAAACAGCTTTATGAAACACCCACCTGGGCTCCGTAACACAAAGGTTTGTGATGAATTGCAAATATGAAAAAACCACTCTGATTGGTCCCTGGTCAATATTTTAAACCTAATGCGCGTGTAACGTTGATAATGATTGGTCAGTCCATTTAGCGATTGATCACTAATCTTTGTGTTACGGAGCCCTGGTGTGATTAAAGTGAATAGTTTGGGAGGGGGTATTATTGCTATTGCAGAACCCTTACATCATACTCACCTAGTTGTGACAACCTTACCGCCCCCATTTATACACATGACTTAGTAGATCTTTATGAAGATTGCAATTAGCCCCCCCAAAAAAACAAAAAAAGACAGGGGGGGGGCCTTATTACTATTGCAGAACCCCTACAATATACTCACCTAGTACTGATGACTTCACCGCCCCCGACCCACCCCCCGATTTATACACATGACTTAATAGATCTTTCTGAAGATTGCAATTGACCCCACCCCCATGGTATTTTTTTAGGAGGGGTCTTTACTGCAATGACAGAACCTCACAACAGGATAAAAAAAACGATGGCTCGGGGCGATTTCACCTCAAATAAACCCCATTTACTGCAATGTTAAAACTTATCCAATGTTGCAGATGGAGGCAGCAAGTTGTGAAAAATAGCCCCCCCCCCCCTGGAATATGACAAAAAAATATATTTCTTTCTTGCTCTACAATATACTCACCCAGTTCTGATGGTCTTGCATCCAGGGTAATAATTTAGTGTCCACATATCTGGACGTCCAGCCTATAATACTGGGGACTAAGTCTTCTAAGTTATTACTAGCACAATGTACAGAGAGCCGACCACTGAATGCTATCAAAGCTGCTATCCTCCCCCACGTTACACCTGTTGTGGAAGACAAAGGGTTAAAAAAAAGAAGATACATCATCAAAAATTGACAGAAAGTTTTCTTTAATGACTTATTATAATGTCTTGCAATGTAATGAATTATAATGTAATTTTATGTAATATTATGCAACGTAATGCAATATAATTTATTATCACCCGTATCAGACATCTGAGCTGGTCATTTACAAAACCGTATTGCCCTAGATTCATAAATATCGGGAAGGGATAGGTATATTATTTGTATTTTCCTCGGTCTCAATGCGCATATTTACTTTGCATGCAGAGACGACGCAAAATATACCTTTGTATTTTCCCTGGTCTGAGGATGCGTATAAAATGATACGCTTCATAAGGAGCTGCGCGCCAACAATATACGTCATAATAAAGACATCACTGGATCCGAGCGCTTGCAAGTACGTCATAATGGTAAAGTGCAGAGCCTAGACCCTGATATTAACATGACACAATAGAACTCTATTTTTAAAAGAAATATCACCATTATCATGATTTTTGCTCTAGATATCTGATTTGGATGATAATAAAAATATTGACTGGCTCTTCTTTCGGGGAACATCAAATATATTGCCCTTAAGAGACCCATATTATTATTCTTTTGCTGGCAATATATTTGATGTTCCCCTCAAGGCCAGTCAATATTATATAATTATTCTCTTCATAATCCTTATACATGTATTATGTTAGAAACTACTGTAATATTAAAAGCACTATACATTATTATTATCATTATCATTATTTTAATTAAGTGTCCACATATCTCGACTTCCAGCCTTTGATATGTTGAGTTATATTATGCTACATTTTGATTTATGTTATTGTTATAATTTATGAATAATTTTTTACTTACTATACGAGTTATTATGCTAGTCATAAATACCCTATATAATTATTATTACTTTAAATATTCCTGAAACTTCCTAAAAATCTTTGACGTGCATAACCAACTCCTCGATACTAGTTAATTGCACATCATTTTGGAATGATAACATGCTGTCACAATGTATCTCAGTACAAAAATATTGGCTTAATCTCTTAATTCTTACTTTTGTAAAAGTTTCAAATTCATTAAATAATGAGTGGAATACTACTCGGGTGCTTCATGTTCAAAAAGAGGTAGGGCACTGGTTGTGAAATCCCCATAAGCATGTACAGTATCCCTGGTGATATCTCCTGCAACAGTTAAAGGGATTCTCTGGGCTGAAAATATTTATATCTCAATAAGTAGAGTGAAATTCACGGAGCATAATGCTGAATATTTCATCAAAATCGGATAACAAATAGCGAAGTTATTGAATTTTAAAGTTTATCAATATTTTGTAAGAACAGTTATATGCTGATCTTCATGAGTATTCATTAGGAGGGCTGATGATGTCACATCCCCACTTTCCTTTTTCTTATGTTATTACATAAAATCATAAATGTTTCATTTATAAGTGGTATGTCTCCATTTTGATGAAATAAGTTGTGCAACAAATAACTACTGCATTTAATCAGTTGTCAATCCAATTGTTTTAGTTCTTGGTAGAAAATTTTGGAATAAACCTAATTTCATACAATAAAATACAAAAGAACAAGTGGGATATGACATCATCAGCCCAACTAATGAATATTCATAAAAACATGCCTAGAACTGTTTCCCCGGAATAACGCAGATCTTTAAAATTCAATAACTTTGTTATTTGTTATCTGATTTTTATCAAATTTTTAGCATTTTGCTTTGTGAATTCTATTCTATAGTGAGATATAAATATCTCCAGCCTGGACCATCCCTTTAAAGCTTTACTGATCCAGTCACTTCACTTCCTATGAAATGAAACTACCAGTAAATTTCAAACTTTCTTTACAAGTCTGTACTGTACCTCTTGAACCGTTTTCTTGATCCTTGAAAAGCTCGTCGGCCAGGTCCTTGAATTTGGCGTAGGCGGTAGTCGCACTGATGTTCAGTTCCTCACAACAGCCGGAAAAAAACTCTGGATTTGTTCTCTCGATTTCTTCACCTGAACATAGAAACAGAGAGAGAGGGGGTGTATGAGATACAGAGAGACACAAAATGATAGAGGGAAAGTGTGTTTGTGTATGAAAAAAAAGGAGAGAAAAGAAGAGACAGGGAGAGAATATTGTTTAGGAATTTCATGCATTCACACCAAATGAAGTCTCCTAACGTAACATTTAAACAGTTGGATTGGAAAAGATTTTATTGTTTTGGTAGTTTATACTCAATTCCAAGGCATCTGCCCTATAACCTTCAAGAATTCTTTTTTGAGGAGAAAATGATCATGGCAGGTGAGAGATCATATGCTTTTTTATTTGCATTCAAATGTTTTATTCAAATCGAGAAAAACTTTTTAAAATGTCTCAAAGTTTTTTATTTGCCATGTAATATATCTGATATTCACAATACACAATATAACACACTGCATTAAGATGTGCATTCTAAGCTCCGCCCACTTGTTACTACTTTAACATTAAAGTGAAATCATTGTGATGCCGTAATACAGCTTGCAATCCATACCACACACATGGTTTTGAGTGGTAACAGAACGTGAGTGTACCACTTGAGATAAAGAAAAAATTCAGATACGTGATAAATCCTCTATTACAATTGCCAAGGGATAGGGGCATGTACATGTATCTAATGCTTATGTGGTGACACGATATTTTCTCCTGCGACAATTGCTCTGAGCTTTCTTTTGTCTCAGATCAGATTGAGGGTTTGGGTTGCAGTAGGGCTTTACGTCAGGGTAAGTGTTGAATCCAGAGCTAAAGTTAGTCACTGTGTGGAATTTATGCAGCGCAGCAATTGCCGCCAGAATGTCATGGAAATGGAGCTAAACCCTGGGTAATGTTTCAGTGCCCCATTGACTTGGTAAGGACTAGTCTGCTATGCAGTCTCTGAACGGCTCGTGAGGGTGGATCTCAGAGTGCGAAAGCAAACCAGCCTGAAAGGGCAAGCAAAGCAAGCAAGCCATTTCACAGTCAGCAATACAGACTCCTTGAATCAGCCGTGATACACACACTGCAGATGTGGGTCTACATTTTGTAGACTAGGTAACTTCCTTTTTGGTCAATT
The DNA here is from genome assembly GCF_018143015.1 of Lytechinus variegatus. Taxonomy (NCBI): domain Eukaryota; kingdom Metazoa; phylum Echinodermata; class Echinoidea; order Temnopleuroida; family Toxopneustidae; genus Lytechinus; species Lytechinus variegatus. The sequence continues at coordinate 4,613,098 of NC_054758.1, read as the reverse complement.
ATGGACCTAATTACTGTTAAAAGGGCATCCTTGTGAGATGTTGCAAGCGATTTTACATTGGCACACCTTGCTGTTGAGGACTTACCTATTTCTCTCATTCTTGCTGCGACAGGAGCATAAGGCTCTCTGCTTACATGTTGGTAAGATGGAAGTTCGATGCTCTCCCTTCGTATCCTGTGTATGCAGTAATCCTCAATCAGTCTAGTGGTTTCACTCTCATTCATCTGGGAGCAGCGAAAGAAAGGGAACAATGATTAATCAATGGGGGGTAGTAGACAGGTGAATCTGCCTCAGAGTGGAATCTCTTCAGACCGCAGAAAAAAGTTGACTTCAAGAAATTTGACTTACATAATGATAATACAATAACAATAATAATAGCTGGATTTATTGAGCGCTTTTTGCCTGAGGATACAAAGCGCTGGCTGACCCCGGCTTTAGCTGTGCTGCCATTATAGGCGCTGACGCATTGGCAATGAAGGATATTCCTTCTCACCAGATACCCATTCACCTCACCTGGGTTGAGTGCAGCACAATGTGGGTAAATTTCTTGCTGAAAGCAAACACGCCATGGCTGGGAATTGAACCCACGTCCCTAAGATTGAAAGACGAGGGTCATAACCACGACGCCCCCAGGATCACGAACAGAAACAAGAAGTAAACACATTTAGAATAATCTTGGGGGTGTTTTTCACAGTTGTATGTAGCTTCGACTTAAGAGTCATGCTTATACACCAACATGCACATTATTTCAGGTCATCTTCAGACGATCGGGGGGGGGGGTTCAGAAAAAGTTAAGTGTGCCTTAATAATCAAGCCGAACATAAATTCACACACATAAATTCATAGTTGCGTGAGATAAAACGCGCCATCGCATCTTGGTCAAATCATGCAAAGAGGACGCACATTACTTTGGCATTATCCATGAGGTCATGCATTAGATATCATTTGCACATTTTCAGGTAAACACAACTTTCACACTTAAAACTCTGTGAAACACCCCCTATGATTAGTGTCATAATTAGGGACAGTGATTTTCCGTTTTACTGGTAAATATTAAAAATGGAAAATTCCATTTGCTTCTTATACTTTTCATGTAAAAATTCATGGAATTCACCTTTGCAAAAACGAAATTCAGGTATTTGCTGTTAACATTTTCAGTGACAGAACGGAATTTCCAGTTCTAGATCAAGTTGAAACAGAATGACAGATTTTCAGAAATGGAAAAGACCATTTTTTTTAAATGGAAAAGTACTGTCTCTACATAATCAACAATTAGTCTGTGCCAGGCAGGGCAAAGATCCAGGTTTAATTTCATATAAGGCGGTTTCAAACCGCCTCGATCACAAGAATCCCCGTTAAATTACGAGAACTTTTTGAAGCTAAAAAATACCCGTTAATTATTCCTGCATTCACACCGCCCCGAAACACATCCTTCGGGATAAGTTCCCGAAGTTACGAGCATGCGCAGTATGGTCTGATAAGCAGGCAAGGCGCGAGATTCAAAATCAGTAGCCCAGCAGCCACCCACGCCGCCGCGCCCAACGACACGCTGGGCTAAAAGTTCCCGTAATTTGCTTTCACATCGCCAAAATACCTGCGACCTTGGAAAAATCCCCACGAAAGTTCTCGTAATTTCGCCAAGTACCTACTATTTAGCGGATATTTTCTTTCGGGGATATTACGCGTAGTTTGCTTTCACATTACCAAAATACCTGGTATTTTCTGATCGGGGTAAATTTCCCGATCAGAGAATACCTGGAACTTGCGAGCTTCGAGGCGGTCTGAAACCACCTATAGCTCTAGAGTCAGAGTGGCTAGAAAGGAAGTTAAAAAAAATCTGGCTAAATTGTATTCTGGCACCCTGTGGAGGGGGGCATTTTGCCAGCCAGAGGAACTTCAGCCTCCTAGTGGGTACACTCTGTATTTAAAGAGAAATTCCAGTAGTTGCAGTAAACACTGATTTCATGAGAAAGTCTGTAAAACAAGGCTTAATCGTCAGTATATCATCGAGGATCTAGATCTGGTACAGTTACATTAACTGAACGTTGTGAAATCTTGAAATCTACGCTGAAAAATGTTCACACCGAAGATCCCCAACACAGATAAGCGCACGTGGGACAATGTATAATTATTGCTTAGAGCGTCGGGCCCGACGCTCTACCCGAATCCTGTTCTTATTTGCTGATTTCTCAGCAATTACACAATTTCTTCCAGAATCCTTTGGCACATGCATTTTATTTATACAAATAGACACTTTGGTGGTCATTTCATTGGATTCTGTACGAACTCATTTTGATATCGTTACCAAAACTAGCATTTACCTTTAAGAATTTAAAGGAGAATGAAACCTACATGTATGAAACAAGATAGCTTGTGTGAAAACAGAAAATCAAAGAAATAGTTCGACGAAAGTTTGAGAAAAATCGGACATATAATGAGAAAGTTATGAGCATATGAATATTGCGATTGCTAATGCTATGGAGATCCTGAAGTTGGCAATGTGACAAAGATGTGTGATGTCACTTGTGAACAACTCTCCCCATTATTTAAGTATATATTTCACTTAAATTGCCTCATATCACTAGACAATTCGTTCTTTCTATAGAAGGGCATGCAATACAGATTTTTAAAGAATACATCATGGATAAAGAGTTTGTATCACCATAAGAAAGAGCAAAAAGAGACATTTTGAGGGTATTTTATAGTCCATCAAAGGAAAAGTTGTTCAAATGTGACATCACACATCCTTCTTGCATTGCCAATGGGAGGATTAAATAAATCCATATCAGCTGTGATAATAAAAGTGACCAGTCTAACATTGGACTTAGATTACAATCTTGTGGATTTGAATTAAAAGTTAGTAGATTTGAATTCAAATCTTTTTAGATTTAAAAATTATTCCTAGGGATTAAAGATAAATCAAATTTTTGATTGGTCACTTATTCACAGCCATTCTGGACGTAACTCAAATGCCTGTTATTTACAGTGAAGCCAACCTTACAGGAGACATACATGTAACATTCTATCTAATATGTATGCCTATACCTCATGAATTCTTTGTTTCTTGGAAGTAATAAATTGGCACACAAGTTTTTAACACAGTGGCAACATAGATTTAAAAAATAATAATTCACCCTTAAAATTTTGTAGAAAAAATATCAAAATTATATATTACTGAGGATAAGGGAGCATTTCTGTTATGAAAGGTCTTGTCAAATATTTCATTAGACAGTTACCATGGTAACAGTCAGGCACCAGTGCTTTTAAGCCAATCAAAATCAAGGAAAGTTGTCAGATTTGATCACTTGTCAGATAATATTTTTATGAAATACTCTCAATTTCCAACATTCTGCTTTCAAATATTAAGTGGTATTTTTTACTTAATTGATCAATCATAAATCAAATTTGGCATCTATGATCCACATCATGTGAGCTTCTCTTTTTTACTTTCTCTTCATAAAGTCACCAAGGCGATTATATTCTACCAGCATATCTGCTATCTATTCCAAATGACATGTGCGTGCATGTATAAATGAACAGAAAACAGGGTTAAAATATGCAGAGGTATGTCAATTAGAATTATATTAAACTTATCAAATTTCACATCCTGCATACAAATTTAATTTCAAAATAACAACAAAATATTAAGTAGGCCTACCTGTAATTCTGCAGGGTGGAGAGTTCTATTTCGAAAGTGGCATTTTAACGACTTCTGCATCTACTTCTAAGTTTTTATCACTAAATTTTAAAGAATAACTGCACGTACCCTTTTTTTACTGTAAGCATGTTTAAAATGCCAAATTATCAAAAATGAAAAGAACCCTCTTGGTTTATTTGTTTCAATTATGTCCAGATGAAACTATTTTTACATTTTTTGGAAATACTTTTACATTTTTACATTTTTTTGAAATACTTTGATATATTTTTGGTTCAATAGCAGTTTTAAACAGCTGACCAAAGAATTGGCCTGAGGAAACCAATGATTTTATATTTTCATATAAATTTTTTTTTTGTTCAGGGTAATCTCTTGATCCTAACTTTTTGTACACGGTCCTGCTTCAGTAAAAGGTTAATACATGTATGTTACTGTTATAAGCTACTAAAATCACACCAAATGATTGGTTGAAAGGAAATTTGCCATAGAGATAAATGTTCAAAATTGCTCTGGGTGACACGTTGGAAAATGACCTTGTTTGTTTGTTTTATTTCCGTATATAAAATAACAAATACAAAGTACATGCAACATGAGATGATGAGGTCAATGTTAAGATACAAGAATAAAAGGTAAGGCAATAAAGTTAATTATACGGCTGGTAATCCATACCCATACCTTCAAGTAATTCTCATTATCAATATTGAAGCCCAAGATGAAAAAATTTGGAACTTTGTGAAGAGCTCAAAATTTGTCAAAACCATTTGTTTTTAACTTCAATGTACAACAGAATAAGAAAAGGAGGATTGCGTGAGCATTTTACACAGAAAGGACAGGATGAGGAGAGTTTCTTATAATGTAATCAAAATACAATGAAAATATGCACAAATTAAGATCTGTGTGGTGGGGAGGATCGAATTCATAATTATTCTCTTACTTTCGATTCAAAGAATTAAGTAATGAATCCAGAAAATGCATAATTTCTTTTATTGAACTTAATGTACAAAAGACTATGAAAAGGAGGATTGCGTGAGCATTTTACACAGAAAGTACAAGATAAAGAGAGTTTATGTTATCAAAATACAATGAAAATATACACAAATTAAGATCCGTGTGGTGGGGAGGATCAAATTCATAATCATTCTCTTACTTTCGATTCAAAGAATTAAATCCGGGAAATGCATCCTAAAATTGAATCACGATCCAATCTTTAATTTCAATGTGAATACCCTTTTATTGTGATGTCACATTGTGCTTTATCGCTTTGTTTACAATTGAAAAGTAAAAGTTCCATCCATCCTTTGTCACATGACAAAGCCTCTGTAATTACTCCATTTGTTGATGTTTGTTGATAACTCCAATTCAATAAAATTTATTCAGTAGACTACATTAGAATATACATACAGGTATACTGTGCACAAATTCTCAATATCATTGATCATTTTACAAAGCTATCCAAAAACTGCAGATCACTAAAATATTATCATCATCATTATCATCATCATCATCATCATTGTTATCATTTTTATCATTATAATCATTATAATAATAATATAGGGTATTTATATTGCGCACATATCCATCTTGTTAGGTGCTCAAGGTGCTCCTATATTACCCGGCTGAGATCGGCGTTCATAGCGCACGCAGCTTTTTAAGGAATTACTTCCTACCGGTATCCATTTACCTCACCTGGGTTGAGTGCAGCACATTGTGGATCAGTTTCTTACTGATGGAAATTACGCCATGGCTGGGATTCGAACCCACGACCCTCTGTTTCAAAGTCCGAAGACTAATCCACTGGGCCACAATGCTCCACTATTATCATTATTACTATTATTATTGTTGTTATTATTATTATTATTATTATTATTAATATAATTATTATTATTTCTCATCATTACTTTAATTTTATCTGAGCAAAGGGACACGGTGTCCTATGCACTTTAATAACTCAAAGTAACTCATTATTTTTTCCTCAATATCATAATAATGAAGATAATGACAGAAAATCACCCTCAAAATACATATATAATTACTATTCTCTGACTCTGTTCATTTCATCTTCATTTACTTTTAAATCTGAGCACACATTGAGTTAAGACTTTTTTAATCTCAATAATGTATCATTACATCACAAGAAAACAATCAGGCAAATTTATTGCACAACCTGTGTGCGACTGACACGATACCCATACAACAAACTGTATCGCAATCCCATAGCGACTTGTTCAAATGTGGATACCAGATGATGGAGTGACATTTCCAATTAAAATGCTTTGGTCTGGAAACAAGCTCTTGTTAACGCGATGATATACGTGTATTTGTCTCCGACCGGACCAGCGGATTACCGGTATGGGGTATAGCGGAATGCATCCCAGATTGTAGCAAATTGGCAATGGGTAGCAACCGCAGAAAATGCTTGTGGCATTTAAACTGGGCAAATGACTCTTGTACAAATAATGAATTGGACTTTCATTCTCATGCAGGAGGACAAGTTGAAAGAGATGAGATGTAAAAAAATGAAGGCCAAAGTTGGACATATTTGTCAATTTTACTGTTAATCATCAACATTGAACCTCTTGAAATACAGCATCGAGGGCTCTAATCAGGGCACATGTACGGAAGACTTGAAATTAACTTCTACTCTAGATGCTTCATTAAAAATTTACAGGTAAATGTAGAACCGAAAACAAACCTGTCATTATAGTGTTAGGATTAGTGCATTGATGTGAACATACATGTATAAACATAGCCATAGGCTTAATTATTATGGTATACCAGTTTAAAGTTGAAGTGCATATATCTACATGTAGGTAATGTACAGTAGTAGTAGCGAATCAAAATAAAGGCCTGTATTAGGACTGCAAGCAAACAATACACAGATACATGTACACGTATGTCACAATTTCTCAGTATGTAACAAAAATAATACAAAAGAAATAAATTCAATTCAAATAAACATTTATTTTCCTCCGTTTCATTACATGTTTCGTAAACATCAATTCATACAAAAATCAATTTGTTATGAACTTGCCCTCTACTTCCGAAGTAAATCCATCAGTTGGAATCTCAGACTCCAGTAAGTCCCAAATGCACCAAGCTGGTGATGATATAGGCCTACATGTACAGTTATTTTTTTCATATATTTCTTCAGAATAAAATAGAATACATACACATGTATATGAAAGCCTATTTATGTACACGATTCAACTTGATTTTCCAATGTAGAACTACATGTAGCATTGGCTTTTTGGCCTCATGAAAATGGAATGCTTGGCATTCAACGTTTGATAGAGATGAGATAGGATTTTACACATCAGTGATCAAGCTTTTGATATTAATTCATCGTGAGGTGAATATCGACAAAAGGCATCCATGGGCTGTCTTTCATAGAACTCATGAACTTGTTCAGCATTTGACAATCGAATTGTTATAGGGTATTGGCTGAAAGGAAATTGTAATGTCTTTTCTATGGAGTTTGCTTATCAATACAAAGTTTTGTGAAAGAGGGTTTTGTTGGTGATGATAATGACACTGTGACCTAATTCAAAAGCTGCCATTGATAAAGTAGGGATTAGAAAAATGCCACCCCAAAGGAGAGGTCACTGTACTATCAAAACTTCAAAATTTGCAACTCACTATGGAGAAACATCATCGTTATTTTGCTTGTCATGACATCATCATCATAATTATCATTATCATCATCATCATCATCATCACCATCATCATCACCATCATCATCATCATCATCACCATCACCATCATCATCATCACCATCATCATCATCATCACCATCATCATCACCATCATCACCATCATCATCATCATCATCATCATCATCACCACCATCATCACCATCACTAGTCATTGTTATTACCATCATCACCATCATCATCATCATCATCACCATCATCATCATCATCATCATCATCATCATCACCACCATCATCACCATCACTAGTCATTGTTATTACCATCATCACCAATATCACCTCCACCACCACCACTGACGTCATTGTCATCATCAATGTTGTCACTGTTAAAATCATCACCATTGTCGTAATTGTTGTTCTAGTTGTCGTCATCATCAGCATTACCATCACCATTGCCGTTAATATCATTGCAATCATCATAACATCATCATGAAGCCCCCTAAAAGTCATACAACAAATTACGTGGTTGTCATGCGGACATGTCGGAACTAAAATGTACAAGTAGGAATACATACATGTAGAAACAAGTAGTCATTGAATTGATTCCATGAAATAATCATTGCTAGTGATGTAACATAAAAAAAAAAATAAAGTGCAAATGTAACATCTTACCTTTCCAAGATGGTTAAACTTATTACGCAGAAAGAAACAACTAAAAATTGCTATATTTTTAGTACGATATTAAATACACTCTTAAATCATATAACAGTGCAGATACATGTAGAGGAGAAAACAGTGATAGGATTCCAAGGAATGAAAAGTTTCAAATTGTTGATAAGGATGGTATCTCAAAAAGTATCATGATCAAGGATCTCAGCAGAAATGGAAGGGAAAAGGAACAAGGATCTGATATATTTATAAAAACAATCTTGAAATAGATTGGATTAATTACGAGCCATCTTTGATTGGGAATTTTTTCTGAATCGAAAATGAGAACTACCGCCTGCCCACCTACCTACAACTATTGCGCAATCGTGTCTCAAGATTGCTTTCGGTTTAAATTCTTGTTCCGAAACACTCCAGTATGTCCATCAAATGAGAAATATACAAAGTAGGTCAATGTCTAATCAAGGCGCATGACTCATGAACATAGAGGGACAGGGACTTCCCCCTTTGCTTCCAGTAAACATACACTGGGAGCATTCCCACCATTGCGAGTTTCAAAACTCTGATTTGAATCAAAACTAGGATCTTCCTTGCAAACGAAAACATATCAGTTATAATTTCTAGACACAAATTGAACTTCTTTGAGGGAAACACAAAGGTCTGTATTCTCAAAAGAGGTTTCAATTGTACTATGGTACATTATATAACCATGGTTTATGCAGATTTCTCATATGAACAATGTATCACCCTCCCACATGTACCAATAATGTTGTGTAAATACGTGTATGTTGTATGAATGATCTTATTGTTGACATTACATTAACATGATCATGAGTTCTTGGACTGATTGAAAGTCAGAAATCTGCTGTTGAATGGATCGAAACCGAAAATGAAAATTTCCATCACTTCTGATCCAAAAGCTACATATGATTCTTTTGAATGCAAATATACTCTAAAAATAGCAAGATTCTTGTCACATGAAAATTTTAGGGGATATATCATAACTGATTATAAGATCATCATGAAAAAGCTGGTCTGAAGATTTGGTATGATGTGACTCAGAATCTCAGACCAGACTGGAGTATCAACATTGGGCTAACAAAAGAAATAAAAGAAATATATCCAGGACCTTCGGAAGCGCATACCTAGGACATTAGATTATTAAAGATTCAAGATTTATTAAAAACATGTGATCACAGCTTAAAAGCTGAATCGACAGATGTTTTACGATAAAAAAACAATGAACTTAACAAACAAGGAATAAAACAAAACAATAAAAGAAATAACAGAAATTACAAAATAAATTCAAAATATTATGGTATTCTCAAGCTAATAGTGGTAATGTGAGATAATATTTGAAAATCTATGAGAAGATGCATATTAACTAAAGATTTGAAAGACCGTCTGAGAAGGTTGAGCAGAACTTCGATAAGAAATGATAATGATGCCAAATATGTGCTCTATATAAGCACTGCATTATTATTATTTTATTAAATATTATAAAACCCGCTAAACCTTTTTGAGAAAACAGGACAGAGAAAACACCTTTTAAAAAAAATTCCAAAATACTCATCAAACACCTTTTAAAAAAATCCCCAAAATATTCATCGAATGAAGAAGATATAGTATTGGAATGAAAAATGCTCTCCAGAGAAATGTCATTTGGTAATATGCTTGAATATTGAAACTGAAAATGTAGAAAAAGAAGTCCCTTAATAGGGAAAGTGATTTTCCGTTTTATTTACCAGTAAATAAACCAGAAATTCAGTTCGGTTCTCAAACTATTCATGTAAAAATTCATGGAATTAACCTTTGCAACACGGAATTAAGGTTTTTGTTGTGTACAATTTCAGTGACACAATGGAATTTCCATTTTTAGATCAAGTTGAAACGGAAGTACAGATTTTCAGAAACAGAAAAGACCATTTTTTGAAACGGAAAATCACTGTCTTTACAATCTTTCAATTGCTAGTATTCTAATGTACCTCAATAAAACCTAGAACAGCACTAGGGAAGTCCCTGCATACATGTAAAGATACCCTTTTTCATGAGGGTAATATCTAAATATCATGGCCATGCAACTGCTTCAATAGAAATTTCCAATTCAGTATAGCCCCCTCCCCACTCCCACCCACTAAACAGAAAACATCATGAGAGTGAGATTGAGACTGATGTTTTTCACACTGCATTTCCTTAACCCCATACTACATGTAGAGTGGAGCGTCGTGGCCAAGTGGATTAGTCTCAGGACTTTGAAACAGAGGGTCGTGGGTTCAAATACCAGCCATGGCATAATTTCCTTCAGCGAGGAATTCATCCAGTGTGCTGCACTCGACCCAAGTGAGGTACACATGTAAGTGGGTACCGGCAGGAAGTAATCCCTCAAAAAGCTGTGCGCACCTGAATACATGTAGGTAATAGCCAGGTAATAATAATAGCAGGGCCCGCTTAAAGAACAGTTTTCGAAACTGAAGTGGCTACCCTGGGTAAATATACTGTTATTATTATCATTATTATTATCATACTGTCTTTTTTTTATTTAGCCTTTCTTAACCCCATATTATTTGCTTTATAGCCAGGGTTAACGCCTTGACCCCGGACTATCGCACAGCTCATGAAAATTGATGTTTTTGCCACACAGAGCGTGATTAACATGCAATTTCGACCTCTGTGATTGGCTAAGGCTTAGCCCAACATTCCCTTAGCCCAGTTTCATTTCACACTGCATCTCTTAGCACCACAGTAAGACTGCTAACCCTGCTTTTTTGCAGGGCCAGATAGTACCGTACTATTTACCGTGTTAGCTAAGCCCACTTTGCTAAAACGTAGTGATAAACTAAAGTGGGCTTAGCTTAACCCCAGGAAATTGGTGGGGCTAAGCCCCCCTCCCCCCTTTAGCCCCACCAATTTCATGGTGTTAAGGAAAATATGTGAAGTGTGAAAAGCATATAAGAGTATTAAATATAAGTCTGAACAGGACCTGTCTGATGAATCTAATGATCTATACACATCCTCATCAACGTACTTACATCCGGTAGAAGCAAACTGAGACGAGGAAAAAAGGGAAAGGGAAAGATCGAGCCGTCGCAAAAGCATGAATGGAGTGGGCGGGCTGGCTTGGCGGATAAAAATAATCAAGAGATCCTCGCAAATTGAATTGCCTTCTATTTCGGGGGCCATTAATTGGCTGGTAAACATATGGCAACCATGCAAAAAAGAGTGTGTTAACAGGATGATGTACTGGGTAAGCTAAGAGAAAGAGTCTGAATAACATCCAAAGATAATGATTTATGGATGAATGTACATGTACTTGCTACTCAGTACTGTACAGTAATCTCTGTATTTTGGGATATTTCTATTTTTATCTCATGGGGAATAGATGAATAGATACATGCACATGATTTGTGAGTGTCTCTTTATAGTCAGTAGCAAGGTAAAAAGAAAAACTAATGCGCATGTACAATGCAAAACTGGTTTATTTCCAATTGGTTTAACGCCAATTTGTCCACTGACCAACTCGTCTACTATCATTTGGTCTACCATCAGTTCGTCCACTATCCACATGGTCTAATTGCCATTTCGTCCACTCACCATTTCATCTAATAATAGGTTGGTCAAACAGCCATTTAGTCCATACACCATTTAATAATAATAATAATAATGAGCCAAATCCACTCTGTTGAGTGCTCAAGGCGCATAAAGAGCTAAGAGTAAAATAGCAAAGTTTTTATAAGATTTTTTAAAGTTTCGACAGAGGTACATTTTTTATGTCTTCAGGAAGGCTATTCCACAAAGTGGGCATGCAAAAGCAAATGATCTTTCCCCAATTTGGTCTAATTCAACTAAATATTAATGGGGCAAAATGAATGAAAATAGAATGGACATTTAGACCAAATGATTGAGAAGAAATGGTCATAGACAAACTAGTGCTTTTAAAAAGTATTGATTGGACCTAATGCTTGTTAGATAAAAATCATGAAATGTTGATGGATGGAATGGCAGTAAACTAAATGAAGGTAGACCAAGTGATGAGTGGACAAGTAGGCAATTTGGCAATTTACCAAAATAAGGTGTTAAAGTGATGTTGAGGAAGGAGCGTGCCAAGATGTAAAAAATACACCATAGAGTTTGAATAAACTGTAATTCCAAAAAGTGTTATCATATTAACAAACAGAATATATTCAAGGTCAAGTCCACCTCAGAACAATTTTGATTTGAATCAATAGAAAAAAATCAGACAAGGACAATGCTGAAAATTTCATCAAAATCGGATACAAAATAAGTTATGACATTTCAAAGTTTTGCTTATTATTAACAAAATAGTTCTACGAACGAGCCAGTTACATCCAAATGAGAGAGTCGATGATGTCACTCACTATTTCTTTTGTTTTTTATTGTTTGAATTTACGATATTTCAATTTTTACGAATTTGACGATTAGGACCTCCTTGCCTGACGCACAAAATGTTAAAATAATGGAATTCCACGTGTTCAGGGAGAAATGAAACTTCATTTCACATGACCATGACGAGAAAATAAAGATATTTCATATTTCAGATAATAAAATACAAAAGAAATAGTGAGTGAGTGAGTGATGTCATCAACTCTCTCATTTGGATGTAACTGGCTCGTTCATATAACTATTTTGTTGAAAATAAGCGAAACTTTAAAATTCTATAACTTTCTTGTAATTTTACATCCGATTTTGTTGAAATTTTTAATGTTATGCTTTGAATTTTTCTTTTTTTATTCAAATCAAGTTTTTGTTGGGGTGGACTTGTCCTTTAAACACCAATAGATTTAGGTGCTAAACTTACATGTACACTATGAATTCAACAATGATGTAAATTATTAGTATTGGAGACTAGTGTATTATTAAACACCAATGTTTTGCAGCGTACTTTCAATCCCAATGGCACATGACAGGAATACCATAATCTAGAAAAGCCAAACAATGGCCTTGACAACAAGGCTTCAAATAGAAATAAGATCAATATTTTTCAGATTTGAACATAGATAAACAAACGATGGAATAATAATAAAGCCTATCTTCCTGAGTATTAATTAATGATCATGAGAGAAAATAATAAATTCAAAGCATGGGTTATGGTAAAGTTGCTGTTGCTGTTGTCAAATAAAACATACGTGTAGGCTGTTCTCAGAGGAAGGGGCCAAAATAAAAGGGAAATTTTAAGGGGGGAATTCTGTCTAATTGCCCTTCTGTGATTTTATGTCCATTATATTGTATCAGTAATCCTTTAATATACATATATATGACTGTACATGTACATGCTTTTATAGAGCTTAACGGTCAAGAGATAAAGACCATCTTTAATTGGAAAAGGGTAATAAGGAAATTGATATCAATTAGCAGGCAAAAAAAAAAAAAAATTCCAGGGGCTACTTTTCAAAACTTACTGCCTATATCTACAACATTGGATAGCCTTTAATTCAATTCAATTCAATCATGGTTTATTTTGTATAAAAAACAATACATGTTACAAAGCCAGAAGGCTGAAATTAACATGTTTACAATAAAACGTTTTCAAGTCACGGATAAAAGCAAACAATTACAATTTACAATGTACAAAGATAATAAATAAATTTCAAAGAGCAAGTGTACATAAAAAATCATTAAATATAATAAAATAGAACGAAAAAGGAAATACAATATTAAAAAGTGAGGAATATTAGACAATTAAAAATTCAAATATCAATTGGATTGAAATGGAGACTAAAACAATGGCAAACATTTGAGTTGATTTCAAGATATGAAAAGAAAAAATTATTTAGAATTTAGTAAGTCAATGAAATATGGCATTGCACTTTTTCTAAAGATTGCAATGAATGGGATTTCCGGGGAACCTTTTTTTCGAGGGCACTTTTGAGCATCTTGGGGGCAAAACTGCCCCCACCCCCATGTATTTTTACCCTTTAGAGTTAGCATTATACAGGCCTACATGGTACATGGGTAACATTTTACAATACAGGCATTACATCATTGGACATCTTCAACGAACATTTGAACATTCGTGATATACTTGGACAATGTAATTCACATCTAAAAGAATCGTAACGAGGTCGAGACTGACCACACAATATACAGGCAAGTCTACACGCACAGACCCTTAGCTACTGTATCACAATCCACAGAGTGCATAATGCAGAGTCTGAAGTAGTGAGACTACACGTAGATTCACTATGTACTGTAAGTGGCTCTACCAAGGGAAAGACAGAGCCTCTGGCATTTAGTCTTCAATCTAGACATGATATAATTGGTTAAACTGTCAAATACAAGTCTGCGCTCGAAGACTATACACAAGCAGAGATCTGTGGGAAACTATGGGCAGGTAACAATAGAGGAGGACAACGGTGAGCCATAGCTGAAAAATGCCAAGAATTCTTTTACCCAATGGGTGCATTTCTGATACTGACAGGGTCAGAGAGGGCTAGTCTTGCTTGAAGACCCCCTTTTTTCCAATGTTTGCGGGCAGTATCAGAAAAACACGGGGACGAAGGCTAAAAATGTCGGACCTGACAACAAAGTCAGTCAGGTCAAAAAAGGTCAATTTTCATACAAACCTCTTGGTTTAAAATTGGTTACTTCATCAGCCCAACTCACGATTGTTCCCATATTTTCAGGGATTTTGTGGCGGTGGGGGGGGGGGGGTCTCACAAGAAAATGGAAGGAGAACTCTTCATTAGCTTAAGTTATATTTTGCTAAATCTCATTAATCCCCTTGATCATCTTTGAAAATGCAGGATTAAACTACGGTAAACCATCAATACCACGACCATGCAGAGATCAACACCCCCAAGTGTCTGGATTTTCAAGACTATCCACCAAAATACAGAAGGTCGCTGAACTATGGACCAGAGCAAATACTTCAGCGCACTGCGATGGCTGATGTACTGTACACGTCAAATGGAAAACGAAAGTGTGTCACTCTTGCCCAAAAATGTTGAATTGCTCAATGTTTACATTTTACAATAGCAGATTGGCAAGAGGTTCACAGAGGTGTAAGAAGGCATTTTAATGATTCTCTTGCGGTCTGGGAGCTCCAGATTTACAGCCATTTTTGTGGTGTACAGGTACATGTATTTCCACCCTCCACTAGCAGCTAGCAGCGACATGTTGAGAATGTTGAAAATGTCATGAAATGTCATAACTTTCTTATTTTACATCCGATTTTGATGAAATTTTCAGCATTGTGCTCGACTGATTTTTCTCTATTGATTCAAATCAACATTTTTCTGAGGTGGACTTGACCTTTAAAAATGGGTCAGATCACAGATGGAGACAGTTTTCCCAAAGAATAATTATATGTCAACATTGCAGGCATAAAAATCTGATATTACAATGTATACATGTACATGTTAGGCAAATCTACCAATAGGCCACTTTACAACTCCCAATAAATGATAAAGATGGACTATTTATTTTATCTTTATTCCTGGAAAAATTTTGTACTTTAAATATGTTTGAAATTTAAGTTTATTTCTATGTTTATCAAAACATTCTTGTATTTTTACAGAGAGCTGTCATGTGAATGCATTCTGTAATAGTGCAATGTCCTGAATGATAGAGTTATTTGGTGGTAAATGTAGTAGACTTTGCAGTCAAATTTTCATTAGACCATTGACAGGAATTTGAGACAATTTTCAATTCTTATTAGGGAATTTGCAGTCAATGGCTATATTTGGTCAGCATGAGTAGGTCTATAAGGTACATGTAGGTAGGCAAAATGGTTGCAAACCTGCAACAGACTTTTTTATAACTTGAAGTCCTATCATCCTATGTCATTTCCTGTATTGGTAGCGGTTTAAATAGAATTGATCTGAAACCGACTCATGTTCCTGTTCACTGTTGGATTGTCCATCCTGAATATGCATGTACCAGGAATCAAGAGCAAGATCACCTGGGCCCAGTTACACAAAGGTTGACGATTAATCGTACGCTTGATTTCTATGGTTGATTGTAATGGAATCAATCATCGAGAAATGTTCTACGATCATTGCAAAGCTTTGTGTTACCGGCCACTGGTATTCCAGTCATGACTCCAGTCAAATTTCAATCTAGAACTACAATTCTGTTTATCGTCAATGACCAGAAGTGTTGACCTCCATCCATGTGTCTGCTGTAGAATAACTGACAAGGTTCTACATGTCTCTCGCAAAGCCAATCTATTAACTGTAATAGAAATTGACAATTCTTAGATATAGGCCTATTTCATAATAATTTTAGTTGCAACAGCCGCTTTTAATCGCACAATTTCCTTTAATTACTGCAAATTTCATTGTATTTCAAAATACCTTTTTCTTGGACTCTAATCTTTATTGTGCTTTAGGGGGTCTATACTATATGAACAAGATTAATACAAAGTGTTGCAACTACAAATAAAAAGTTTCAAACTGTGATGTAAATCTGAATGGGAGACAAGTAGCTCTTGAATTTTCAGCTACTGATCCTATCATCCTACACACAACTATTTAACATGATTGGCAAATATCCAATCAATTCATTTACATTACCTTCGATATGATGTAAAACATGCAGTTTTCATTTGCAGGTGCTAATGAGTTTCAACCTGGAACAGCCACTAGAGATGAAGAGATGTAAATGAAGGCCTACAACGAGTTGTAAAACATTACTGGTATTCATTAATAAAAGATGCACAGATTTTGCAGAATGTCACATCAAAGATACATACATGTCCATGCACATGTATGCATTGGGTGATTTCAAGTTCAGTGTTGACCTTATGGTGTTGGTGTTAGGTCAATTTTTACTTGAGTATAACACCAAACATAAAATGAGGATGCTCCTGAAAAGTCACTCATTGGTTGTTGAGATGTCAATAATGTGATCTGGACCAGTTTTACAAACTCAGAATAAGTTTTGGAGCTAGGGGAAGCAATCCAAATTCCAACACTAACACCAACGCCAACACCGGACTTGAAACCCCCCATTGGCCTACTGAAATTTCAACCTGTTGCAGACAGAGTTACCATTAGAAACACAAAGTCTCTAAAATCAGTAATTTCAACCAATGAAATGCATGTACTTTGCTTGATTTTCTTTCTTTTTTTAACAAAATTCATTTGGAAACAGGCTTCAGGTTAATAACTTGAACCAATTGCTACAATTCAAATATGTTTTACTAATAATGTCTACCATAAAATGTTTTAATATCCATAATCTGACTTTAAAAATGATTTGACTCAGGTTATCAATACATGTACATGTATATATGCAAATTACAGAAGTTCGCCTGTACATACACAGAGCTGACAGTGTAATTAACTGTATAGGCCTACAAAAAAATAATTCCCTAGTGTATATATGCAGGTCTACATGATGAAGTTGCATGTAATCAACTATTCAAGAATATACATCTTTCCTGGAATTTCTGGAAACACAATGACTAATGAATGAACTACACTACAGTAGTTGTGAAACCTGGGCGCTGGAAGATGATTTAATGTCATACTTAAAGCCTGTGTATAGCTTTGGTAAAGGGTCAATAATGTGATTGATAATCGAATATCATCTAATATGACAGTCTTACTGAAGCGTAGAGACCGTTAGATATTTTTCCAACTGCACTTCTCTGAGAAAATTTCAAATATTCAAATCTTGGATATATAGCGCCCTCTCTCGGCGATGCTTGTTTTAAATTTGAAAAATGGGCATTCAAGCACTTATCTTATAAATTTAGTGATTAGATATCCAAAAGTTACAGACAAAGAACATATCTTGAAAGTTTCAGCCCATTCCATGACTTGGAATAGGATTTAATTGAAAGACAAAAACACACAGATATTTTAATTTGATCGGGTGACCCGATCAAGTTAAATTTTAAGCCTAAGCCTGAGTCATATCGATTATTTTGAAAACCGGTGTTCGACAGCTCTAATTCGATCGAACATCGATGCATCGAATATTGAAGGCGGGGAAAATTTAGTCTTTTGTTTTTGCGTCGATGCGATGCGCTTTGCATATGCACTACGCACTGACGGTATGCGCTGGCGCTTGGCGCGGCGTTGGCTGGGTGCTGGGTGGGCGTTTCACAAGCAGACGACAGCAAAGTTCGTTTGTATTTTCCATGATCACAAAACACACAAAAAAAGGCCGGGGACCAAAGCAGAATTCTTCCCAAAATATCTTCAACAATGATATTTGAAGATGACAACATATAAGTTAAAAATGAAACAATAATAAAGACATGAATCGCACAGAGTCGATCCGAATGATTTTCGGTCAACTAGCATTCGCAGTCCATTCACCAGCCCCGTCCGCAGCTCCGTACACTCACTCTCCCGAAACGACAGGCGTGCTTGACGTCAGCGCCAGCAAACAAGTGCAATCAACGGAGAGCGCTGTAACTTGCCTGAGATTGTGTAGTTGGATTCAAAATGAGCTCCAAATAAATTTATGGGAATAAATACGTAATTTTCTCTGGATGGTCATTTGAATTGCTATTCAATGCTGATATAATGATTGTGAGGAAAGATTGTGGAATATGAGTTATGACGATGTTCGAGAATTAATCCTGATAATGACAATCCAGTTTTTTAGACGCAATTGAGCATGCGATCAAAATAAATACGAATGTTTCGAATCGAGCCCTAAATTCATCTAAATTATTACGATTTAACAAGATTTTATGGTCATACTAAGAATATTGACGATGTCAGCAAAGTATGTTATGTTCATATGGAAGAATTAATACTGGCCGGATTATTTCTATTGTTATTCCATCTCTGGACGGACGTCTCCTCCAAGCTCCGAGAAAATAAGCACAATGCGCATGCGTGTTCGATGACGTATGACATATTTTCCCATTCATGAAATCAGAGCCCAAAGTTGGGCACAAACTAGCTTCAAATTGATGGGAAAAAAAATCAAACGCAATTTTCTCTGTTTTGTCATGTAAAATGTTATTATATGGTGATATTACGAACTTGAACAGAGTTTTTGCATGTAGACAATGTTCGAGAATCAATCCTGATGTGATGATTATTTTTTTTAGACAAGTGCACTAGCTCGAAGTCAAGTCGATCGTCATGAGATGTCCGCCATTGAAAATTGAAACGAAATACAAACGTTTCACATCAAGCTCTAAATTCATATTAATGATTATCATATGCAAATTATTGTTAAATATTACGATTAAATAATGTTCTATGGTCATGATATTAATATTGTTCATGAAAGCAAGATTTATTTTACGTTGATCGCGTCAATTTCCGGCCATTTTCTGGTTTGATTAAAGAACAGTACTGCGCATGCACGATCGATGGCCATGACTTCCATTCATGAATTCATCGTGCATAAATTATCTCGGCACGAGCAGACGAGTAAGACTCGAACTATGATCGAAATAAACTTCAAATTAATGGTGAATAGCATCATGATTACTCAATCGGTTTCATTTTGGGGGCAATAGAAATCAAGTAAGTAGTAGTAAAGTTGGGCATTACTGATATTTTGATGATTGATTGTGTAAACCAAACGAATCGGCCGGCCGGCCGACGTATTTTTTTTTTTTTCGATGCATCGATTTTGCAAAATCTGCACCGGTGTTCGATGACATCGATCGAACACCGATTTTAAAATCGATTCGACTCAGGCTTATTAATAAATTTCCATGTAAAATCGCAAAATTTATCCTGTAAAACACATTTTCATTTCATATCCTCCACATCATAACTGTTATAGGGCATATCCATTCATACTAGCTAGCAATGAATTGGAATAGTGATAGGTGCATTTTGGTGGATTTACTAAAATTATACACAAGCTTTAAAGGGCCAACATGCATATTAAAAATAAACATCAGTGGCACTTTATGGCATGATCAAGCAATATTATGAGTGGCATATAATATTGTTTACTACTTGCAACTGAAAGCTATATGAATTGCATTTACATTTTTTCTGCATGAAATTACATTCAAATTTGTGAGATTTCTCCTGTGTGGAGGCTACATGTACGTGTAGTTATTATTTCTTGCAGTGTTTCTTTTTTTTGCTCGCTTTGCTTCCTTGTAATTTTTCAAAAAATCCTTCCCCTAAACTCAATATCCCACTGTTTGCACACATCAGTTGCTTTCTTTCAAAGCACTCTAATGAAATAAGGCAGAATATATAATAGGCCTAGGCTATAGTATACATGTATACCCTTTTTACACAGGCTAAAATTTCCTTAACCCCGTACTATAGGTGGGGCTAAATTGCCATTTAGCCCCACCTATAGTACGGGGTTAAGCTTAGCCCACTTTCTTTTTACACAGCATTTTTGCAAAGTGGGCTAACCCCACCTATAGTACGGGATTTTTTGGCCCTGCAAAAAAGCAGGGTTATCCCACCAATTGCGGTGCTAAGAGCGATAGTACAGGGTTAAGATCGCTAGTGTAAAACAAAAGTGGGCTAAGCTTAACCCCGTACTATAGGTGGGGCTAAATGGCAATTTGGCCCTACCTATAGCTAAGAAAATCCTGTGTAAAAGGGTAGTAGTTGTACACAAAATAATGAACCCCACCACAATATTGCACTCCTTCATGCTGAGAGTTGAATGTAGACAACAACACTCGATGTTCTTCAAGCCCAAAGAAACAATCTTTGTGGAATGTAGTTTTATCAAGTGACTTCACAATTAAATATCTGCAGAACTTGAACAATTTATGTTCATTTTCTGGTAGGGTTCACTGTTAAAGCCTGTGTATAGCTTTGGTAAAGGGTCAATAATGTGATTGATAATCGAATATCATCTAATATGACTGTCTTACTGAAGCGTAGAGACCGTTAGATATTTTTCCAACTGCACTTCTCTGAGAAAATGTCAAATATTCAAATCTTGGATATATAGCGCCCTCTCTCGGCGATGCTTGTTTTAAATTTAAAAAATGGGCATTCAAGCACTTATCTTATAAATTTAGTGATTAGATATCCAAAAGTTACAGACAAAGAACATATCTTGAAAGTTTCAGCCCATTCCATGATTTGGAATAGGATTTAATTGAAAGACAAAAACACACAGATATTTTAATTTGATCGGGTGACCCGATCAAGTTAAATTTCCATGTAAAATCGCAAAATTTATCCTGAAAAACACATTTTCATTTCATATCCTCCACATCCTAACTGTTAGGGCATATCCATTCATATTAGCTAGCAATGAATTGGAATAGTGATAGGTGCATTTTGGTGGATTTACCAAAACTATACACAAGCTTTAAACTTTGAGCACCTGTGTACAGTATATCTACATTAACACTGTAGCATCAAACTTTTGTGCAATACAAATCATGCAAAACAATTTTCACAGGTTCGCAATCAATATCACATAATTAATTCTGATACCCAGTAGAACCAGTACGCTTTGCTGACAACAATCACTGACAATTTTGCTTCTTTTGAAAACTTAAGCGTTTCAACAATGCGCTAAATATTTCACTGTAAATTTGCAACCTCAAAATGCACTTGAATTAACAATGCAGAAGCAATCGTGCACTGAAAGAAAAAAGAGTTCCCACAACCATATACCCAACACAGTAGGCTGCCCAACAAGTTCTGTAAAAATGTTAGCGGCAGAAGGAAAAATACTTGATTCTGATTCTTCTCAACAGGTTTTCACATCCATGGATGCAAACTGAGGGGGAAAAGAGACACTTCTCATGTTTTTTCAGAGCATTATTCTACAGTGGCGAGCCTTATGCACGTACATGTACAGTTATCGCACAATCTAGCAATGATAACAGTACACCTACACGAACATCATTATAGTGGGAGTCAACCAATATGCTAAAATGTTTATCTTATCCACTGGGGCTTTCAGCTACATACATATCACTATTAAAGGGACGATAAAACTTGAATTTTTAAAATCTCAATATGATCACAAAAAAAAGAGGAATGAAATTCTGATCAAATGACACTGTGTCCTTTTTACATGGTTCCATCACATTTACTCCGGCGACAATAAGCCAGTTCGTAATTACTTTCTGCGCATGATCAAAATATTCTACGCATGATCAGAGGAAGGTCATTTGTACTAAAGTGACATGGTGCTTTAAAATCGAATGAGATAAGCACCAAGTTTGATTCATATATTCTTTTGAATAGTGGTTTTCATTTACATGTACACCCACAAAAGACAACAATGCGTCCACGAACGACTGGTATTTCACTTTTTGCCAAGTACATTGTGCAACATGCTATGATATGCAGTCAAAATAGGAATGCACCAAATACCTTCATAAAGTGTTCATTGGTGTGCAATTCTAGTCACCCGGTCTTTTCAATTTCTTCATCCTGCTATGTAAGGCAAGCTTACATAATATCTTGCTTTGAAATCTGCCTATTGTAATGAAAGAAATGAAAGGTCATTTGACCAAAATTGTCCATAAAGTAACTACGAACTGCTCTATTGCTCCGCTGTGAATTCCACACACCAAGTGGAAACTTCAATCCTGGATCTATACACTATCCTGCACCTAACATAAAACCCAATTGCAACCCTATAGAAGAAATAAAACCCAGAGCATTTGTTGTAGGAGCAAATGTTGTGCCATCGTTTTCATAACTCGACATGGACATAAGATCTGCACTTTATGTCTCAGAATAGAGAAGGTACTTTCTCGTTAACAGCCGAAGGCTTCTAAATTCTCACACTGAATGTCACATGCTATGGATGGACCAATAGGGACAGAGATTTTCTGCGATCACGGAAAATGGAACCGGCCTTACGAAATGGAGAGTGGCTTTTCAAACTGGAGAATCACGGAAAACATATTTTTTCTCAAAATGCACAGAATAGCAACAGAAACTACTCCTAAATCCTATACAAATATCAACCAGAAAAACACGATCTCACTTCACTTACAACAATCATGACAATCACTCAATTGTACTCAATTGTACTGAAATTAGTTTACACTCACGTCTGCATTAAGTCAGAAAGACGACCATGTGTTGCTGCCCTCTGCGTTCGGTCATAATATCATGATCGTGGTATTCAACAAATCCAAAATGGCGGATAGGTGAAAGTCATCAACTGCTCATAACGACGTCCATAAAATCCCCAAATCAGCAATATGTACTATTAAAGAGAAATGCCAGTATTTGCAGTGAACAATGATTTCATGAGAAAGTCTGTAAAACCAGGCTTAATTGTCAGAATATCATCGAGGATCTAGATCTGGTACAGTTACATAAACTGAACCTTGTAAAATCTTGAAATCTACGCTGAAAAACATTCACACTGAAGATCACCAACACAGATAGGCACACATAGGACAGTGTATTATTATTGCTGGAATAAAGACCCGACGGAAGTGACCAAATCCGCGCTTATTTTGCTTATTTCTCTGTAATTACACAATTTCTCCCAGAATCCTTTGGCACATTTTTTATTTATACAAACAGACACTTGGGTGGTCATTACATTAGCTTCTGTAAAAAGTCACTTTGAGATCGTTACCAAAACTGGAACTTATCTTGAAGATCTAAAGATGCAGGTCTATTCCATGGAAGAAACAACTGATCAGAACAAAACAAGCCTGCACTATGTAATTCAGTTGCATTAAAGTTGCAAGAACAGTCTGTAAACAAGAGTTGATTAAGCATCCCAGACTCTCCTATCTAACATCTCTGCCTGTAGCTGAATGCTCAATTAATAAGCCGCAGACCAAAAATAAGCTAATAATATTTTTTCATGCAATAGAAAATGCAAAACTAATGTATCAACTGGCAAAAATGTATTTAATTTCCCTTGATAAATCTGAATTTCCAGGGAAGGTAAAGAATAATTATACACTTTAACTACAAACTGTTCTATGAATGTTATTGTTAATATTATTATTTATTTGGTCACAAAAATACATACACATATTGTACAATGTAAATAAAAAACACAATTTGAAATTGGATAATTAAATGTAATTAAGTAGAAATAAAATAAAAGAAAAGAGTAAGAAAATGTTTTTTCCATGGGCCAGGGCTCGCAAAAGTGAATTTTTTATTGGCCAGAGGCAAGCGAGCCCTCATAGGAAAACCAATGAGAAAGTATTGCACATTCCGGTATATATACAATTACATGTTATGATCAATGAAAACATTCATTTTTCTTTGCCTGCTGTGCACAACAAACCATCACCCCTTTAATTTGGATGGTTTTTGCCCAAGCAGCACAGCCCTTTAATATGCACAGATAGCAGACACGAACAATATCTTTAGAGGCGACAAGTGTAGATGGAGATGAAATGGTTTTTATCAAGAAAACCTTCGCCGCCCACATGTGACAGGAGAATGATCCTGTGATTGCGCAACACCCCCTCCTTCCATGTGTTTAAATGTCAAAGTTCCAGACTGCTCTCCAGTTTCGTGCATATAATTTGAGAGAGAGAGAGGGGGGGGCTGATAGTAAGCAGAGAATGTAAGAAATAAAGAGCTGAGATAAAAATATGAGATAGAGAAAGAGTTCTAAAGAGATATTAAAACAGAGAAAGAGAGTGAGATAAAGGGAGGGCTGATGGTAAACAGGGATCGATAGAAGAGCTGAGGCAAAAATGTGAGATTGAGAAAGAGTTCTAAGAGATAAACAGATAGAGGGAGAAAGACCAAGAGAGAAAGAGAAACAAAAACAAAAACAAGGAAGAGAAAGATACACTCTACAAACATAGAAAGATACAATGTATAGAGAGGGGGGTAAGAGAGATGGAGAAGAGAGGTATTTATGTGGGGAGTTGGAAGATAGATGAGAGATAAAAAAGTTAGAAAGAATTTAAAAGGACAAATTAGAAAAGGTCAATAGAAAGGAGTAAAAATACATGTAAGTACATGTACATGTACATCTGCATGAACAAAAAGGATCGCATGGTGAGAGAAAATCAATCATCATTACTTTGAGAAAGAAAGGAAGACAGGAAGAAATACAATGGAGCACAAAGAGAATCATCAGAAAAAGAGGAGAGGGGTCGAAAAACTTTCAAAGAAAGAGTTGCCTCATTTTCTCATCTTCTTGCAAAATTAGAAGCTGACTCACTCAGGGTATTCCCTCACAAAACATGCATCATCTTTCAAACTCCTTGAAGACAAACACACATTTATTATCTATAATGACTGTACAAGAATATATTGCATAATAGGATATTATGTCAACACTATTACTCATGATCCGTTCAGCCATTATTTCTTTGAAGGATGAAATCATTAGATAGAAGACAAAGACAAGTCCGAGATAATAAATCATAGATAAACAAAGTTGACAAAACAGATGCAGTCTGCATCAAAGAACAAGTGACTATAGTGCATTCAGATAAATAAAAGCTTTATCAATTTCTCATTTTACAAATGGAGAAAGAAAATATTAACACCAGAGGCCAATACACCAAACTTAATATTTGATTTGTAGTCATGTTAGAATCGACCATACAATCTAGCATTCATTCATTAAGCGTTGTGTTACTGGTGTTACAGAGGCCCGAATGTTTTCCTTTAAAGAGCAATAAGACTCAGGCTCTTTGCTGGAAATAAAAAATACTGTAAACCTTTACAGTTTTGTTAATGTGCTCGATTTATGTACATTATAAATTCAAAATATGCCAGCTAAAGTTAAATTCTACCGCAAGAAGTACATGTAGTTACAATGTAGAAGTACAGCTGAATGCACCATGTAGTCTTATTGCGACTGATGTGGTCATGTGATGGAACATTTTTGGATAGTACTGTACATACGCAAAAGTATGAACGTTGCACTTTTCAGATAGGCTAGGCTATGAGTGTACACAGTTGTACAACAATTGCCCTTCTTGCATCTCACACATGAAATTATACATGTATATATTTCAGTCAGGACTGCGTATGACAATTTTCCTAAGAACTCACAATGTCAGTGAATGTCATCTCAAAACAAATATCTGTACACTACATGTATGTACAAACAAACACTATTTCAAACAACTTGGACATGGCACTAGACATATATCAAACACAGTTAAAGATAAAAATGTACTTCATAAGCAATTCTAAATCATGTATGGCACTTCTGTGACTGTGGCAATAATGGGTTGAACATGCATTGCATTATAAACATCTGTTGTCTCTGATGCATCAAATTATAACGCTATACATTGTACATCGTAGGTGCACATTACCATGCAAGCAAACATTCAAGCCTCACCCCCGCAAGTTTCATCTGCATTTAAGATAAATCTATAAACATGCGTAGGCCTACATATTCAAGATTGAAGAAAAATCTGATATTTTTTCTACAATCCTTTTTTTAATGGATAGAACACTAAAGGAATGCTTTGAATGTAAAGTCACTCCGCAAAGGCCGCAGCAGACACGATGTTCATTGTACACTGTCATAATGAAGCAAAACTGTCTGAATATATGTACAACTATCCATATACATGTACAGTTTGTGTACTCTGGAGAGGTTGATGCACCAAGAATGGAGGGCAATGACTCTGTGTGCAATGCTATATAGATTTTTTTACTCCTTACCTGATGCATGAACTACATGTAGAAAGAGTATCAAACAGATTCAAGACACTTTTATGTAAATTCAAGTTCAAGACACACAGTCCTGACAATTATTTCTTATTTCTATCTTCTACACCTGAACAAATTAATCCAGTGCAATATGTGTCTTTGATCTCTAATAGAAGTTAAAACACATACCGTACTTTGTCGTTTATAATTCATCTCGGATTTATCTCCTCAAAATGCCATGGTCATTAGCGTAAATGAAACCACTAATGACTAATTTCGCACCAGAGAACTGCAAGAAGATGATTACATAATCAGATGTTTACATCAGGAAGCAGGCATCTGCTCCTACATACATGTATACAAGCTTGGCTTTGAACTCAATTAATTCTGAATGGTCTCCTGCCATTCTCTGTAGTTAATTTATTCCATGGTCTCTTCTTTAAGGCATGGTCACACCGCCCAAGCGTTGTTAAAGCGGTCGTGGAGCGGAGAGAAAAAATCATCACCGTTCACCATTTTCGATTTTTTTTTCTTTCTTTTTTTTCTATTTTTCCCCGATTTTGTGAGCGAAATTCAACCCTCTCTCCATACCGCTCCACGACCACTCCAACAACGCTCAGGCGGTGTGACCAGGCCTTTAGGAAGATCCATAATGTCAGCTCTTATTCTGGAAGGGAAGTAGTTGTATCTATCGATGAGGGGGTGGGGTGAGGGCTACAGAAGATGATGACTATGATGATTACAATTATGGCAACCTAAAACTGCATTTGTTCACCAGCAGGTACTAGGTTTGAAGACAGACATTTGTAATTTACCCTTCCTTATACTTTTCTTAGTTCTTTACTTTTATGTTTTACTCTCTTCTAAGCGCCTTGAGCATATAATCAAAATGGAAAGACGCTATATATAAATCATATGTATTATTATTATGATATGAAAATAACAGTTCAACAGTGGCACAATGACCCCCAAAATTGAGGGAGCACAACAACAATACAGCAAATTGGGCAAGAGCTATAAAATGTTGTGAGTGAGTGAACATGGGCCCTCTCTAAAGGGAAAGAAGTTTTGGGAAAGATTTTGACAAACAGTACAGTTACTATTCAAAAAAATGCTAAGGGAATAATTTTGCTTTACAAATTTGAATAGCATTTTTTGGTCATAAGAGAAAAGCTCTGCTCAACTAAGTAATGTACAATCCTATGTAAAAATGTGCTATACAAAAGACTTCATGCATAGCACTCATTCAACAATGTGGAGCAAATTGCGATGCCATACCAGGAAAATGATTCCCTACGTTGATTTTCCATCCTTTCCCCTTCCTTTTCATTTTTCTTTGTCGTGGAACTTTTGGGGGTCCAGTGGCCCCCCAAGCCCCACTTCCCCCCCTCTATACAACAAGGAAAAATAACAACAACAGCAATAATTCTAAGAATAATACCATTCTAACTTACATTTGATATTGGATTCAAAGAATCAAGCTCTCAATAGAATAGTCTATGAAGTCCAAGAGTATCAAATTGATTAAACCAAGTTTTTCGAAGTCATCATCTCAAAATAAAGCTCGTTGAAATCTGATGAGATTTGGTAGCGAGAACAGCTTGCAAATTTAACACGCAGTAATAAACAAAGCTTGAGATATTACAAATGGAATTCTTTTGGCAGAAGAACAAGAGAGATCAACATCCCTGTAAAATTGATTACAAGGTCTTAAATAACGAAGGATGACGGCCCATCTTGAAATGGCACACAGGTATTAGACATTTGCAGGTACATGTATGAAATGGTTTCATATCTATGCAAGAAACACAACACTGTACTGTAAAGTGACACATCGTAAAATTTAATTTCTTGTCAGAGTTACAGGTATTCTCAATTACTTTAAAAGAATTCACTATCTTATAGAGGTAGACAGCATTCATAAGGTCAAGATTAATATCCTTTGTTCCCCAATGTAACAACAAGTTCATGAAATTGCCATTTTATTTTCATACTTATGAAGAAAAAAATATGGAATATATAATAGTAACCAACGCTTTTTGTAACAAAAAAAATTGCCCAAAAGTTACATGTAAGTCAAAAAAGCCTGAAAATATAAAGTACACCAAATTAAATTCTGTCGTGTCATAGGAAGGAAAACTGACATTGTATTTGAGCTATTTTCATAGTATTTCTTACCAGTATCAGGCCTGTAATTGTGTTAACTGCATATCGTAAAATCGCATTCAGTGAACACATCCTGTGAAAGTCATTCATTTGCTTAATTTCAATATTGTTCAGAATGGTTTGGTCTAGACTAATTTTCTACAACTACCGACACTTTTCTCAAGTCTGTGTTAATTAGTGGCCCTAACATCCATTCCAGCAAAGCCCAAGTATGTTCATCACGTTCATGTATCGTATCAGCTGAATAATTGTAAAAAAAAAAATTAACCAATAAACCTGATAAAGACATGGAAATTGTACATTGCAGCTTTTAGAGGGATGTTGTCTTAATTACTTTTACTTGCCTACAATATCTCTTTCTATGTCAACATATTTATCATTTCCCCCCCCCCAAAAAAAACAAGTGGAATGCCTCTGGCCGTCTCACCTGCATCACGCAGTTCAATATAGCAGCAGTGCTGACTTTGAAAACTACTCTAACTCGCACAAGATGTTTAGTGATACATGGTTACTCTTATGTCCACTTTTTATGAACTAGACCAATAAACTTACAGAGATATGATGGTTATTCAACAAAAAAAACCCAACATGGCCAAAGTTCATTGACCTTACATGACCTTTGACCTTGATCATGTGACCTGAAACTCGCACAGGATGTTCAGTGATACTTGATTACTCTTATGTACAAGTTTCATGAATCAGATCCATAAACTTTCAAAGTTATGATGGTAATTCAACAGATAACCCAATTCGGCCAAAGTTCATTGACCTTTGACCTTGGTCATGTGACCTAAAACGCGCACAGGATGTTCAGTGATACTTGATTACTTTAATGTCCAAGTTTAATGAACTAGATCAATAAACTTTCAAAGTTATGATGGTAATTCAACAGATACCCACAATTCGGCCAAAGTTCATTGACCCTAAATGACCTTTGACCTTAATCATGAGACCTGAAACTTGCACAAAATGTTCAGTGATGCTTGGTTACTATCATGTCCAAGTTTCATGAATCAGATCCAAAAACTTTCAAAGTTATGATGGGAATTCAACAGATATCCCCAATTCGGCCAAAGTTCATTGACCCTAAATGACCTTTGACCTTGGTCATGTGACGTGAAACTCATGCAGGATGTTCAGTGATACTTGATTAACCTTATGTCCAAGTTTCATGAACTAGGTCCATATATTTTCTAAGTTATGATGACATTTCAAAAACTTAACCTCAGGTTAAGATTTCGATGTTGATTCCTCCAACATGGTCTAAGTTCATTGACCCTAAATAACCTTTGACCTTGGTCATGTGACATGAAACTCTAATAGGATGTTCAGTAATACTTGATTAACCTTATGGCCAAGTTTCATGAACTAGGTCCATATACTTTCTAAGTTATGATGTCATTTCAAAAACTTAACCTCAGGTTAAGATTTGATGTTGACGCCGCCGCCGCCGCCGCCGCCGCCGCCGCCGCCACCGCCGCCGCCGCCGCCGCCGCCGCCGCCGTCGCCGTCGGAAAAGCGGCGCCTATAGTCTCACTCTGCTATGCAGGTGAGACAAAAAACCTTACCAGCGATTTAAAGCCCTAAGTTTCCAAAAATAACAAATATCCCTTTAAGTTGCAAACTGTATACCAGGTAATTAAAATAAGCAGAAGGGAAAATAGCCCAACAGGAAAACTAAACAATGTTAATCCCCTCTAAAATAGTGGATTCTGTCTTAAAGTTGTGATCATCAATCACAGGATCATATATGATAAATGTACACCTGTATATTTCCAATTTACAATTATGTACCATCTAAAATAAATTGAAAGTACAAAGAAGGATTATTCACCACTATAAAAGTACAGGCAAACTTTAAAGGAAAGTAGTGAAAAGTTACAGGTACTGGTACATGTAGTTGGGTGGTATATCATGTTTTCATCACAAATTTCCATATTTCATTATTGTTTACCGCAAGAGATTGGTTGTTCCCACTTTCCATATTAACTAGGCCTGGGAGAAAAGTTTAAACCATCGACCGATGCATTTGATCAGTTTGACAACAACTGGCAACCAAACACTACTTTTTGCACTACGTATGTTTGCCACATGTTGATTAATGACTTGAGACATTTGATTAATCATACATGTATGGCTATGATCTTTGATATTTGACAACAAAGTGCAAAGTAACAAATGAAATTTATGCTAAACTTAAAGAGAAATTCCAGTAGTTGCAGTAAACACAGATTTCATGAGAAAGTCTGTAAAACAAGGCTTAATTGTCAGTATATCATCGAGGATCTAGATCTGGTACAGATACATTAACTGAACTTTGTGAAATCTTGAAATCTACGCTGAAAAATGTTCACACCGAAGATCCCCAACACAGATAAGCACACGTGGGACAATGTATAATTATTGCTTAGAGCGTCGGGCCCGACGCTCTACCCGAATCCTGTGCTTATTTGCTGATTTCTCAGCAATTACACAATTTCTTCTTGCAGAATCCTTTGGCACATGCATTTTATTTATACAAACAGAGACACTTTGGTGGTCATTTCATTGGATTATGTACGAACTCATTTTGATATCGTTACCAAAACTAGCATTTACCTTTAAATGAATTCCAAACATTTGTAACTTTTCAAGACACACCAGTGTAGATGGGAACGTTATAGGCCGATGTTCTGCTTGGACATCCGCCTGTGTGAGCTCGCCCATTACATATGGCTGACCAGTGATGACTAGTAGGTCCACTTTGTTGTTGATTTTCTGATAATTCAGAGATCTCAAATATTCAAATTTCAAACTATTCAAATTTTTTAACGAGCAAATAGCAGTGAAAGGTAGTCATCCCATCCTAATATTAACCCATTGTCTACTGACACAGTAATTTCTGATCAAAGCCAACACGGGTCGTGTGGTCTAGTGGTTAGAGCATTGGACTCATAATCGCAAGGTTGTGAGTTCAAATCCCAACTCTGCCATTGTCTCCTCTTTGATAACAAGACCCAAGAGTGATATCTGTCGTCTATTACGTCAGCCACTATGACTGATTAACCTGGACGTAAAATGTTAAATTGGTTATATACCAGCTTGGCGTTTACCAGCAAAATACATGTATGCTGTCCTGCCGAGTTCCTACGGGAGTTACCACAAACAGAAACAGAAAGAATAGCAGGATTCAGTGGTCAATGGATTAACAAGGAAAATAGAATTATTATTCTTGCGGTTGTGACAGATTGCATCACATCAATAATCCGGATTGCAATAGATTATAAGTATACACAAGCCACAAGCTTATGAGCTACATGTGCAGTGCAGTGTATAGAAATCTGGGGAGGGGGAGGAGGCATTTCAGAAAATTCTTCTTGATGATTTTCTCCAAGAAGTTGTTATAGGCTACTGAAATCCTTGCAGCTGATTGGCTTAGAGCAATGTCAGTAAAAATCACTGACTGACCAGATACTCCAGGATGTATGTCCTACTCCTCAACTTATCATTTCTTCAAGGCACATGTAGTCACCGACAAATAAGCCTGTTCACGGTTTTAAAACTGCGCACGAGCAGAAAAAGGTCATTTGAGATAAACCATGAAGGTGGCTTTCAAATTCACTGAAATAGGCATTTGTGATTTGATGATTATTCATGTATTCCTTTCAAAGTATTCATTTTATCACATCCAAGCTGAAGAGTAATAAGAAGAGCCTTCATAATCACTGGTATTTGACAGTAGCCTAAACAATAGTCAAATGTGCCAAAGGCAGACAATAAAACAGATTTCCAAACTTTATCCCGATGTACTAGTCTAGTCATCTTGTATATACAATGCCTTGAATTTGAATACTCTACCGGTGAATCTTACGCAACATCTACATTTGAAAATGATAGTACTTATCCAAATGAAAAATTGCAAAGGTCATTTGAGCAAAGTTGATCATGAGTTAACCGTGAACTGGCTTATTGTCATAAGCTAATGAAATGACTGGCTGAAAGTAAATGTGTTTGAGAAAATTGGTGGCAAGATTTTGTGTTTTTAGATATTTCGAATGGGGAGGGGCGGAATAGATATAGAAGAAAAGGGAAAAATGCTTGATAAGTCTGAACTTTGGATGATCATAAAGATCAATTTGTTAGATGGAATATTTTAGTTTGTTTGTAGAGAGAATCTTGGAAAATTAGAAACACTATTTTGCTTGTGCACACAGGATATCATGGCTAATTTGGACTGGCTATGAAATTTCATAAGCCCAAGAAATGACATTTTCAATCAGTTTTAAATCATTTTCGCCAAATAGTGGTTTCAAGAACCACTCGTCTTACGTGTGCACTTGTGTAAAAAGTGAATGGAAGTTAGAAATACGGAACCGGAACTGTGCATGTGACTGAATAAAGTGCTGGTGTACGAAGTGTACAGTATTAATGGTTCCCATTTTCATGATAATGTAGGGACACTGATTTTCTGTTTCAAAAATGGCCTTTTCCGTTTCAGAAAATCTTAAATCCATTTCAGCATGTCTAAAAACAGAAATTCTGTTTCCCCATAGACGTTGTGAAAAAGTGATATTTCCGTTTTGATTGTATCGAGTGAAGTCGTGTTTTGATGCAGGTTAATATTCATATCTTCTTGAAATTTTGGAGTAATTTCTATTGCTTTTCTGTGCATTTTGAGGAAAGAATATTTTTCTGTGATTTTCCGACTGAAAAGCCACTTTCCATTTCAAAGCCAAGTGCCGTTTCCGTTCATTAGATTCTACGCCCATTTTCCAAAATCGTGTAAAATCACCGTCCCTAATAATGCCATGATTTTTAGATGTCTATCAGCGACCACTTGTTCTCTGTTACTCCTCCCTGTGTGGTGAAATAAGGTTGGCAATGTTTGGCTTATTTTCTCTTTTTCTTTGGGACAAATGCCTGACTTTTTGACACTGTCAGGGTCCATTACAGCTATTCATCATATAATTTGGCTCTTAAGTAAATTTGATTCTTTAAATTGTTTTTTCTCAATTAAAAACAGAGATTGAAAAACTGCAATTGTTGTGCCATATTTCGAGTGCTCTGGTGAATACAAAAATTACCCCAAGTTACTAATGAAAACTAAATTGAAACTGTATGGAAATTACTATTTTTGGTCACAAAAGTGATATTTTAATGATTTTTTAAATTGTGTGCTGTGTACAGGACTACAGCATTGGCATAGACTACCATAGTTAGTATAGTATAGTCCTACCTGTACTAGATTCCCCACAGGCAGGATAGAAATGAACCCTTCGATGATCAGCAACAGCACTCATTCAATGAACAAGGTTATGATAGCGACAGTACCACTATTCTTCACAACATTTAATGTTACAAATTGCCTACACTACTCAACATGCAACAGCCATCTCACAACTGCACAGCCAGACATGCGTGCACACCACTCTCGTGTCCACTCCAAAGCCATGCCCATGATACTGGCTGCCTATGCCGCTACCAACCAGTTCAGTGCAGTGCAGTGGCAGTGCTGCAGCAAACCAGTCCCGATTCTGTTCCATCACTTTACCCTTAATTATCACAGAAATACACTTAACACTGATATACCTACCTTATTCATTTCATCCCTTGTTATGTAAAATGTCCTTTCTTCATTTTCTCGTCATGGTCTTCTCTAAAATAGCCCTAGAATTCCCTCTGATTTGTCACTTTTCGGGTTTTTTCTAATCATCCCCTCCTATGCTCGTCCATGTCCGCTGTAGATCGTAGACAGGTACCGTATCTTCGAAAATACACGTAACTATTCCCGTGAAAGCTAATCAGAAAGAATATGGAAAATTCTCCCAATGTAAAAATTTCTGTAATAACTAATAGTTTCATTGACGCCCACGTCA
The DNA here is from genome assembly GCF_018143015.1 of Lytechinus variegatus. Classification (NCBI taxonomy): domain Eukaryota; kingdom Metazoa; phylum Echinodermata; class Echinoidea; order Temnopleuroida; family Toxopneustidae; genus Lytechinus; species Lytechinus variegatus. The sequence continues at coordinate 4,578,606 of NC_054758.1, read as the reverse complement.
ATGAACACCCACCGTCGGGTGTTAAATACAAGAAAATGAATTTCTTAGAATTTTTTTCTCTTCCCTTACTGTGTATTTTGGTATCTAGATAGATACGATCGACCACTATATTATTTTTCATTTATAAACAATCCTTACAAAATGTGAAACTTGACAAAATAGCACCAATTTGGAAATTTAATCAATTTCAATTTCTGGCCCCACTTTTTGGAATCAACTGCCAAGTAATTTTAGAAACACCCCAGTCGCTAGATATTTAGTAAATTTTCAGAACCGATGCTTCTGGAAGAATACAATTAATGAGGTATTGCATATGCTGCATAAAGATACACTGTAAAAACGCTGCCAGATTTTAAGCACATTGTTTGAGCCCGTCAATCCAAAATACTGTTTAAACTTTTTAAACAATTGTTTAAATCTTTTAAACAACTGTTTAAACCTTCTAAACAAGATGTTTAAAAAATTCAAACAATTGCAAAAAAAATCAAGGGTGACGGCTTATATAAGATGGTGATGGAATAACAAAGTTATTGACTGAATTTTTAAGATTTGCATTATTCCAGTGAGACAGTTCTCAAGGCATGTCTTTATGAATATTCATTAGGTGGGCTGATGATGTCATATCCCCACTTGTTCTATTGTATTTCTTTTAGGTTTATTCAAAAAAATTATACCAAGAACTAAAACAACTGGATTGACAACTGATAGTTATTGTCGCAACTTATTTCATCATAATGGAGACACATCATTTACACATGTATGAAATAATGAAACTTTTATGATTTCATGTAATAACATAACAAAAAGGAAAGTGGGAATGTGGCATCATCAGCCCGCCTAATGAATATTCATGACGATGTGCATATAACTGTTTTCACTATTGGGCTTTAAAATTCAATAACTTCATTATTTGTTATGCGATTTTGATGAAATTTTCAGAATTTTGCTCTGTGAATTTTACTCTATTTATTTAGATATAATATTTTTATCCTGGCCCTTCCCTTTAAACATTTTTTTGAAAAAAAAAATCAGCGTTATAGGGGTGGTTCATTAGCCACCCGATCAGATATTTTTCTCCTTCTCAACTGGGGTATCAACACGGTACAGACCTCTCATTGTTTCATTCTTCCTCTTCCATCTTCTCCCCCCCCCCCCGTTTAAAAAAAATCACAGGGAGTATATAATGTCCCCCCCCCGTTTAAACAAAATCACAGAGATTATATAATGTCCCCCCCCCCCTTCCACCTGACACTGCCCCGCCCGCTGTGTGTAGAGTGTTTGTTGAAAATGATAAACAAATAAGGGTCCTCTCAGACTCCACCCTGTAAGTTTTGGAACCATCCCCCCCCCCCCTTGATAATGCACCCCCTCTTCTTCTCTTATTACTCACGTCTCATTACAAACAATCCCTTTACACCACAATACACACCCATGACACACCCTCAGTTCGCTTTGTGGTTATACGCCCTCTATCGGGGAATACAGGAGACGGAACGTGAGATTCGATTTCAGAAATTAACAAAGACCATCATGGTCTAACTCGGTGCTAAAACTATGGGAAGTCAATGTCAAAATTTTGTTTATACACTTTACATTAATTGGCCCGTATTCTGAAGTCGGGTTTAAGTTAAACTCAGGTTTAAAGTTCTGGTTTAAGTATGGGAAGCCAAACGTATCAAATTTGTTATTAAGTTGCATGTTTCTTATGTTTACTGTGCTCTTTCCTGATTCATCGATGGTGAAGCCAATAATTTTTTTTATAATTCCTAGACAATTATGAATGATTTAAGGGCCAAATGAGCTGAAGTATGATATCTCTACTGTTAGTGATTTATGTGACAATTGGCTCGCCATACTTAAACCACAACTTTAAACCCGAGTCTAAGTTAAACCCGACTTCAGAATACGGGCCATTATGTTTAGTGTGCTCTTTCATGATTCTTCAATGGTGGAGATCATGATCTTATCTATTCTTCCCAGACCATTCAAAATGAGCTACATTTATAAATTCCACTTTTGAAGATTTGTCCCGAGATTTGTGTCAAGTTGGCTATCTATATTTAAACAATTTTAGACCAGAGTTTAAATTAAACCTGACTTCAGAATACGAGCCGCCATTGTATTTCTGAGGACATTCGCAGACAATATTATTGTCCCTTATTGTCAACTATAATCAAACTTCACATGCCCGGATTTAATAGGTATTGTCATTGGTTTGATGAGGTCTATTTGATAAAGAAAGAAAAATATGAAGGGTATATAGAGAAATATAAATCATCCAAGATCGATATACCAGGGACCATTATTTTTTTCTAGGGGGGGGGCTGGTTGGCGGATCTCCTTAGGAAAGGGGGCAGGGTTTATAGGATGAGAGAGAGAGAATGACAAATAGAACCATTTTTACTCCCCCTCTCTCCTCTTATACTCCCCATCTCTATATTTATCTTTCCCACCTATCTATCCATCCATCTATCTATCTATCCATCCATCCATCCATCTATCTATCTATCTATCTGCCTGTCTGTCTGTCTGTCTGTCTATCTATCTATCTATCTATCTATCTATCTTTTTATCCATCTATCTATCTATCTGTCTGTCTGTCTTTCTGTCCATCTATCTATCTATCTTTTTATCGATCTATCTTGTTTCATGCCATTTGCTCCGATGGAAAATCTGCACTTTTTGTAACAAAATATGATAAATGATTGCAAAAACACCAGACAGTTTTTCACGACTTCATATTTAATAAATTCATAATAACTTTTTACAGACAAAAAAAATGTGAATTCTTATACTATCACTCTATTTTTTAATACATAAATCTAAAATATATATAATAGCATAGGCCTATATGATTTAAGTTCCTGACATCATTGCGCTTTATTGAATACTTATTCTCCATTTTATTTTCAAAAGAAATAAAGATATAATTCTCTCAATTTTAATCTTAGTTGAGAACAAACAAAAATGCCAAGGAGAATAAGGAGGAGGAGATGAGGAGGAAGAAGAAGAAGGAGGAGGAGGAAGAGGAAGAAGAACAGGGAGAAGAGAAGAAGAAGAAGGAGGAGGAGGAAGAGGAAGAAGAACAGGGAGAAGAGAAGAAGGAGGAGGAGGAGGAGAGGAAGAAAAAAGAGAAGGAAAGAAAGTGAGAAGGATAAAAAAAAAATCATATCGAGAGGGGCAAAATGAAGAAAAAAGATACATTAAAGCCTGCATGTGAGCTAGGGGGAAATTATATAAAATTTCTAAATGCTTCATACTTGAAACATCAAAGTGTTCTATTGGATACAAAATGCAGAAAGAAACACACCTGCAAGACACAAATAAACATTTTGTAACATAATACGGGCCTATTGCAGAATCACAGACAATCCCGACCCAACCACCCCACCAATCTACCATATTGAACACTGATTGGTCAACTGTCGGAGTAATCCGATGACGTCTGCCGACTTTCGTCCAATGGAAGCCGTTGTCAGGAAATCATCTGGATCGCGGATTTGCTACCGAATTGTTGACCATCGTGTTTCAATACTATCATTGCCATTCGTTGCAGTGGCAACCACCTGTCTGCCGGAATTCTCGTCTATTACAGAGTGATATCAGATAATGATAATTACGAATAGCGTCAGTACTCTCTTGCTCGCTCTTTCATCTGAGAGCTTGATCTCGAACAATCTCTGTCCGATGCTTCAGGAGAACAAGAACTTGAGGATTCCATGTGGGAAACAAGATTAAAAATATCAGGCAGTTCCTAACTCAGAATGGGATTTGACATGTTTTGGATAAGTCTTCCTGCGTTTGTGATACCGTTCAAGGATCGCATGCTCCTTGGTTGGCCCAAACATACTAGATGTTCTCTGCACCGCCGGAGGTAATGGCAGTCTGGATGGGCTTACAGGAAGCGGCGGCGACGGCGGAAGTCGTACACGAATTCCTAGGGGTAAGGGAGTCTTCGGCGACCAGGTTGGTCTGCGCCGCAGTGAGCTCGTATCTGGAACGGAACGGCTTAGGACATCACCATTGTTAAGTCGCTCAGGAATGCAACTCGCAGATGGGCTACAAGAATCAGGTTCAAAGTGGAACATTGGGTGTTTTTCAGAGGCGCGTGGTAGTTCATCCGACAACGACCTTGAACACAAAAGGGTCGAGTTCGAATTTCCATAGATCAACGATGGGTCGATCACCGCTTGCTTTTCCCGTGCCAATGGCGACCCTTTGAACACCGAAAAGGAATTTGCGATTTCGAAATCACGGACATCATCGGTCGAGATCTCCAGGAAGGAGTCGTCGTCGTTACCGACGATGGATGACGAATTTAGGTCACACGGAGCGCATGATGAAACATTGCTGTAGTCCCATGAACAGTTATTCATGTTGTGATTTACCGATAGCTTACGTGCTTTGCTTTCATCATGACCTTGAAGACTTTCGAAAGAACTGTTGACATGTCTCACGTTGCAGTTCACCTGCAACCGACTGCTTCCTCCCGCGTCCTGATCAGAGAGGCTTTCAGAGGAAGTGCTAATGTCAGTGTAGGAGTCAGAATTGTCTGACTCCACATTGTTCCAAGCTAGTGTATTTGAGTTGTTCTGATTCCTCTGCTCTTTCATTTCTGTCGTCAACGTCTTCACCTGCTTCGGTGTCGGGAAACCCATCCTCTCAACATTCGCCGCTGTCGATTTCGTCATCCTCTTGACAAAAGACTTAAACCTGCCTTTTCCAGAAGGTTCGAGCTTCTCTGTTGACTCCGTTTTCCCGATCTTCTTCTCTGGTTGCTTCTTGCCGAATTGGGGAGGTCGGAAGCTTAGGAGCGGCTTTGTGTCTTCCTCTTCTTCCTCGGCGTCGCTATCAGCATAGGGCGTGATTTCGGATTGGGGCAAAATCTTTGCGAGGAGTTTTTCGGCCGGAGCATCGTCGAGTTCCAACTTCTGTTTCATTTTTCTCTTCTTCATCCTGAAGCAAAATAGAAATATATTATTTCAAAATGAAAGAAAAGACAGGTAATCTTACGTTGGTCTATTAATGCGCCATCAGACTTCTCAACGCATTTTTTTTTTGGGGGGGGGGGGGTTCGTTATCTGAACACACCGATGGAGCGGGACTGGGTTAGTCCAAGGTACGAAAGCAAATACTGGTATTCCGGGTGCGAGTTAAAAACAGATAATTTGAGACGATGAGCATTCGGTCTCAAGGTAATACATTTTACTTTTATCATAAAACCCAAAATGTCTCAAGAGGCTTACTGGGGAAATTGCTGGTTCTCCCATCTATGAATTAAGCATTTTATCAGCAGTTTGTTTAGGTGGTTACTGGTACTGCGGGCGGTATGCAAGTGATTTCAATTTCAGATTTCCAGGGATCTAACAACTTACTTTTTATTGAAGAACAGATACATGATGAGTAACAACACGGCAGATGATAAGACGAACCACCCCAGTAGAGAAAAGACAACGGCATCACCCTTCAAATAGGGAGCTGTATATAAAAAAAGGGTTCGAAACTTCGAATGTTACAGTAACTACAGTAAGACAAACAGCAAACATGACATTTTGGAGGGGAAATGGTGATGAACAATTAAGGTTTGAAGGGGTACTCAGGGCTGGAAAATTTTACATCTAAATAAAGAGAGTAAAATTCACATAGCAAAATGATGAAAATTTCATCAAATAACAAATAACAAACTTCTTGATTTTTTTTAAATTAGCTATATTTTGTGAAAACAGTTATATGCCCATGGTCATGAATATTCATTATTGGTGGGCTGATGATGTCACATCCCAACTTTCCTTTTTCTTATGCTAGAACATGAAATCATAATTGTTTCATTATTCGATACACGTTTGCATGATATGTCTCCGTATAATAAAATAAATTGCAGCAAGGAATATCTAATGCACTCCACCAGTTGTCAATCCAATTTTTTTTAGTTCTTGGAGGAAAAAAATGAACAAATCTAATTTTCATATAATAAAATACAAAAGAACAAGTGGGTATATTACATCATCAGTTTGGTCTTTGAATATTCATGAAGACATGCTTGGAACTGTTTCACCGGAATGATGCAAAACTTTAAATATGTCATAACTTTGTTGTTCCTTGTCCGATTTTGATGAAATTTTCAGGGTTTTGTTTGTCTGATTTTTCTTTATCTCTTCAAATCATATTATTTCAGCCTGGAGCACCCCTTCAATAATCAATTAAAAATAATATGAAGTAAAATTTGTTATCATTTCTGATCAGCATACCTAAATGACATGTCACGCCCTCGGTACCAGCAGGGCACAAACAGCGGAACGAGACGTTAAAGCGTCCATCGGGCTGGTCCAGGCATACACCCTTATGATGACATGGGTTCGAGATGCAGGCTCCCGTAGGGACTTCAAATATGAAATTATATTAAGTATTTATTAATCATCCATTCCGGTGGGTGTTTCATAAAGCTGTTCGTAAGTTAAGAACGACTTTAAGAACGACTGGTAATCCTTTCTTGTGGTAAATGGTATATTCATTGGCGATGGTTAGCGCGTAAAAAAGGTTCACCAGTCGTTCTTAAAATCGCTTTTAACTTACGAACAGCTTTATGAAACGGGCCCCGTGTATATACAATTGCTATATCGTATAATATTTATTGAAAACTAATGTATGATACAGTGAGATTTTGAACTTTATTCAGTTAAATTTAAGTAACAAAAATCTTTTTCCCGATTTCATTATAGCGATATGTTTTGACAGGACTGCGAGAATCTAAATTATACATTGGTCCTATAGAACATTTTATGCAGATATCTCTTTTTTATTCAATTTTGTAAGTGTAAAATATTTGCATTTGAATTATGTGCCACTGGATAAAACAAAAAAACCCCGCTATTTTACAGCATGGTATTTGGAACGGGCCACGCCTATTTATAAAGCCCTTCCTCCCCTAAATGAATAACTAATAAATAAAAGATATGTATTCATAGATTTATGGAAATTAATACAAGAAAAATATCATGAATATTAGATAAGAAAAATAGAATATGTAAAGGAATTGACTAAGGAATAATTAAAAATTAGTTTGGTTTATTTATTCTATCAAAAGTTTAGATAGCAATCTTACCTGTTTTCCCTTTATTGTTTGCCCCACTGCTTCCACCATAAATGACAATACAATGGTAGCTACCTTCAGTTGGTTCATCTTCAGTAACCACAAGAGTCGTCCCCTCAATACGATATCTTTGGAACAACAATTTGTAGATAGTTTTGAGCTAAATGTGACGTGACATGTTCACATGATGAAGTTCTTATATAAAGCTAGCTAACAAATTTATAACATACCGGTATAAAATAAAAATGTAAATATAGAAAATTAAATTAATACATATTTAAGGATAAGCCACCAAGTTATCACATAAACCTATAATTTCAACACACCGCTCCCCCCCCCCATCCAAAGTACTTGATTTAACCATGTTAAATTAGAAATTCATCTGGAAAGAGGTGCTGGAAAAACCCTGAAAGAGAGGTTAAAACGGTCCCTCCCTTGTCCCCCTTCCCCGTCTGAATATGGACATTTTTGTTAGTGTTTAGTTGAATTGAATTTATTGCCAAATATATCACTGTCAGGTATAATTAAATGGAATAGTACATCACATATAAACAAAACATTTTGTAATTGGAACTAACATAATAGCAAGATGCTAATCGAGGTTAGCCCCAAACAATCTCATTATCATATAGTTTAAACAATAATTTTAACTAAATCTCAATATTGTAGATCAAATTCAGTACTAATTCTACTTATTACTGTTGCAGAAAATTGCGATCATTTGTAATGAACATCTTTACACTAGTTACAAGAAAAATATCTTAAATATTCACAAAATCTTTATACAGAATTATTTGTTTTCAGGCCGTATTTACCATACCAAAGTAATTATAATTATATATTATAAAAAGTCTTCAACCTACTTGGAGCCTCTTTCATGCGTCATAGCATGGGTGATTTTCTGACCAGACGGACTCGTCCAGTATAACTCCATGGGTAGATGGGAACGACTTTCATCGAGATGGCATTTGATCCGTTTGGTATGGTGGTGATGGTCGTGATCAGACCGTCTCGTGGTTCCGCCCGAATCGAAGCCATTCTCTACTTGAGAAGAGAGACAAGGAATAAAAATCTTTATTTATTTATTTATTTATTTTTTGTTTGGCGTCACCTGTGCCTGGGAGGTGAAAAACAAACTGAATCACTGACCCGCAGGTCTCTCCTCCCGATATGACTGATTGGGGGGAGTGCAGGTGGACCACTACACCGGGGTTTCCCTCTACTCTTATAAGAATAGTGCAGTGGGTTCTTAACATACGTGCAAAGGTGGTGACTCTCCTCTACACGGAGCCTCCATGTAACGTCCTATCCGAGGGACGGATTAAACGTCCTATCCGATTGTAATGTCGTAAGATATCATAGGATGAATTACATTTCTCTGAAGTACAGTCCTTACAAAAGATAAGTAAATATCATTGAGGGCACATAAGCACATTGCATTGTGTCTCAACATCCAAGTAAATCCAAGTAAGTAAGTAAGTAGAATTAACGTTGAGGAATAAAGTTGCCTGATATGGTGGATGATTAGTGATATTTCCTGACAGATAATCGACTGGTATAATATTGACCTCGCAATTCATAAATGCTCCCAACCTAAGAACCTATAAAGCAAAGTTCAAGATAGAATTTGTGTGCTTTTATTCAGCAAATACACAAACGATTATTAGATCTTTACAATTGTTTCTATCAAAGCACAGTGAACATTTTAGAAAAAGATTAAAATAATAATAATAATATAGGATATTTATATTGCGCACATTTCCACCTTGTTAGGTGCTCAAGGCTCTCCTATATTACCCGGCGAAGCTAGGCGTTCATAGCGCACACATATTTTTTGAAGTCAATATTTAATTTTGTATATAGTGTAAATACATTTGTGTTACAGTGTTTATATCTATATAATTTCATAGAATTTTGCTGATTATTTTACTCTATTTGTGTTTTGATAGGGGGTCTACATTTTACAAGCTCTGCTTTTTAGTAGGCCCCTCCACTTTTTTTCATTTCATTGCTACGTTTCAATCCTGCATATGTTATGCATTTTTTCATTGTATAAATGATTACGAAATGTACTTTGATGATTTTGGAATATGAACATATCAATAAATAAATAAATAAAATAAAAAATAAATGATGCATATAATTATCATCAATGTTATTTATAATTATGTATTGGAAGATGTCTGACATTGTGTTTTATTGTAACATTCATGAAAATATTATGTTTCAAAGTTCTATTTGTTATATATATTTTATTTTTGTATATGAATTGAAGTTGTCAGTAAAACTACAGCTTCTTAAGGAATTACTTCCTACCGGTACCCATTTACCTCACCTGGGTCGAGTGCAGCACATCGTGGATCAGTTTCTTGCTGAAGGAAATTACGCCATGGCTGGGATTCGAACCCACGACCCTCTGTTTCAAAGTCCGAAGACTAATCCACGGGGCCACAACGCTCCACATGATGATTAAAATGATTTCATGGGCCTTTTAGATAATAATGTAGCCTAATGGTAAGCCCCCGATTATCAAAATCCTAATACATTGATTTATTTTGAAATGTTTATGTAGATAGCAAAGGCGCATCTTTGTCAATAACATTTTCTTTTAGAGCTTGATTTAAAATCTAGCATTACCATTGGCATAATTGTCGCATGCACGAAGCCTGCAGTCCCGTGTCTCCTCCCTTTCTCCAATGCAACCGGGCTCCTGGTCCGGATCGTGGAGGCAAGATCGCTCCCGACGACTGAGACCGCTCCCGCAAGAGGCTGAACACACGCTCCATTCCGACCAGTCACTCCATTCCGACAAGGAGACCTTTACTTCTACTGCTGTATGGCGTAAATACCGGGGGGGGGGGTAAATACAGACTGTTAGTGTTGTATGTTGGATAGCTAGTGACTACAGGCAAGGTTATAATATCCAAATAAACGGTGATTTTCATTCGTTTGCTTCCGAAAAGATGGGCGGGAACTTAGGAGAATTATGACAGGGAAAAGACAATGTTCAGAATACCGATTTGTGACAATCATAGCGACGTCACATCTCTGATAGAAATGACAAAATTTATGACAAAAGTTATGACAGTGTTCCAGAATACCACCCCAGGCTTTGAGAAAGTATTGGTGTATATGTGTTTTACATCCTACTTTAAATACGTAAGTAAATCTCGACAACCGTGACAACGCCTATATTTGGTTCATCCCCAATCTGAACCAAAATCTAAGCGCTGTGTTGCACAGACCGGTTGCAGTACTGGTACAGACCACAAAGACTAATTCGTTCGTATATACCCCTGCCCAAGGGATATCCAGTAGCGGACCGTGACCTGGAGGAGACAAAGCATTGGGGGGGGGGGGCACTGCATTGTTTGTGAACAATGCTGTGCCCCCCAATGCTTTGTCTCCTCCGGGTCACGGTCCGCCACTGGGGATAACGACGACATATTTTGACCGGGGGGGGGGGTGGTTTAATACGACGTCATATTTCGTTTTATCAGCTGAAATATGGGGTAATACGATTCATGACTCGGACCTTTCCTTTTTCTTCCCCTCTTCCATTTTATCCAAATCCAATGCCCCCACTACTTGAAAAATATTTTTCGTTGGGGTGGTTTCTCTTTACCCTCTATAGCACCTGCAAACAGAATAGCACCCCTTTGCAGATCTATGTAAGACTAAGTAGATTCCTTTACCTGTCCCCTGGAAAGGTCCTTATACAAAGGCTATACGGTGTAACACTTTATACTTACACGAGCACTTCTGCAGCGCACACTGAACCGCGTCGATCTCGAGACCGGAAGAACAGGTGTTAGTGTTAGGTCCGGTGCATGCTCGGTGTCTAGTCTTTGTGCCATGTCCACATGAATGCGAGCACTGTGACCACCTACTCCATTCTTTGGACTGAGACTGCGGTGCTACAAGAAAAAAACAGATCCTAACGATACTGAAAGATCTAAATACTGCCGATATACAATTATCTACAAAATGATGAAGGATGCCATCAAGGACAAATTGACACCATTTTGTCGTTTATCCCAATAAGTTTTGATGCAGAACGCTAAGTTATCTACAAATAGAACCAGTAAAAGGAAACTCACTCCGTGTCCATGTTTATTTGTCGAATATCTGTCGTTCGATGTTTAAAGAATGAGTACATGGATTCATGGAATCTAGGGGAAACAATCAATAAAAACTCCAAACTTGCAACGGGATGAAAAATTTAAAGATTGATGTTTTCAGTTCCTGCAAATTTGCAAATGTCTGACTTCTTTATCAATCTGCATTCGTTTCTGATACATACCATGGCACAACAAAGGCTACTGTTAATTTGGCCAGTTTGGAAAATAAAAGGTGATCGTGATCATTCACATATATAATAAGTCTTGAAACAATTAATTGTTCTGATTGAATTGAAATTATGATTTTGATGAGATATTTTTCATAACGATCCATGTCTCAATCGTCTTCGGCAGATAAGTTGTTTGGTTTGTTAAAGGACAAGTCCACCCCAACAAAAAGTTGATTTGAATAAAAAGAAAAAAAAATCCTACATCCATAACACTGAAAATTTCGTCAAAATCGGACGTAAAATAAGAAAGTTATGACATTTTAAAGTTTTTTCTTAATTTCACAAAGTATTATGCACATCCGGGTCAGTATGCAAATGAGGGAGGGAACCGATGACATCACTCACTCACTACTTATTTTCGTATTTTATTATATGAACTATTCGAATTTTCTCATCATTGTCCTATCAAACAAATTTTTATTTCTCCCTGAACATGTGGAATAATTACAATTGTTTAACATTTTATGGTTCAGTCAAGTTGGTCCTTACTGTCAAATCTGTAAAAAATCGAAATATTGTATAATTCAAACAATAAAAAACAAAATAATTAGTGAGTGAGGGACATCATCGATTTTTTCATTTGCACGTGAGTGACGTGACTAAATTGAGCATATAACTATTCTGTGAAAAAATAGGCGAAACTTTATGATGTCATATTTTGTCTTTTGATTTAAATCAATATTTTTCTGAGGTGGACTTGGCCTTTAAATATCAGGCACACTGATTCGATAAAGGGGTGTCAAAGCAGTTAAAAGTAATATAGCATTCACACGATTGCTGTTAAAAAGTCCCAAGAATGACTATGATATATTCTGGTACTCAGAACTTACCACTACCCTCTCCCGATTCTTGGTCATAGATTTCTCCCATCATCCCTTCTTCATGACCATAGCTAGAACTGTCCAGTTTTGGCAGCACTTCCGGTGGTATATCTTCAGCTGATGCAGCTTGGTTGTCTTCACTTCTAACTTCTTCTAGAGCAGACTCTTCGAGGGTCACATCATAATTCTGAGGCCGTGGCTCCTGCTCCTGGTTATCATCTGAAAGGTTGTCATATTGACGGGTTTCTGTGATACTTCCGATACGTTCCACGTTCCGTATAGGGGCATTGGTCGTTTCTTTGTTGATGTCATCACTACTGGACATTGTGTCCCCTATATTTCCTTCGCCGATTCGGTGATTCCCTCCTACTCGCTCTTCCTCGAGGATGTTCTCCTTCATCTTTTCAAATGTTTCCTCGTTCAAAGATCTGCCGTCGCTGTCTTCCATGGCTTCATTGGGAGACTGGTTGACATCGTGTTGACTGCTTGATGATTCGTAGCTATACTCCATCGGTTCAGAAGCCGATGTCTCATAGGTACTTTCTTCTCTCAACCCTCTAGACCTTCTTACCCGCGCACCACGGTTGCTTATAGCACTTTTCAACCGATCCAACCGTCCGTTATTAACAGCTTGGAAGCCCTGGGATTCCTGTTGAAAATCTGGATACTCGGCAGAAAATAAGGGAGAGTTGTCTCTAATGTCCTCTGGTTCGTTTCGCTCTTCGGCGATGATATCCTGCTGCAAGGCTTTGAACACCTGCTCCGTTTGGGGCATACCCAGTTCAGGCATAAGCCTATCATCAGTTACTTGTGCCGACATGGAATTGTCCTCTTTCACAAGAAGACGATCGCTTGCTTCAAGAACCTCTTGATCAGGTTTACTCCTGCTTGATTTTGGTTCTCCCCATGTGTCCTTAGGAACACCGGATTCCTGGCCTACATTACCTGCGTCACTGACGGTATAATCCACATTCTCATCTTCGATTTCTCCATAGTCTGTCGACACTACTTGGCTGTATTCCGCCTCAGAGTCCCACGAGACAGACCTAGTATTGACATTTGCTGAAGTCTTCGTACTTGGTATTATCCTGGATGGGTGATCTGTGAACTCGTTTTCCATTGGAGTGCTGCTCGTTGTTTCTTCCTGCGATAGACGATACCGAGATTCTTCATCTTGAAATACTTCTGGCTTGTTCTCTTTGGTATCCATTTCAGCATCATCGTCCCAATCGGTGGTTCCTACCGAATCGTACTCATATAGATCCTCTTCGCTCTCATATGCAGTCACTTCAGGATACTCTGATCGCTTTGGTGTCTGAAATCCATATCCCCTGTAAGTTGAAGATACCCTGTTATATGTTGCACCCTCACTTGCACCATAATCCCCGGCTGTCCTGGGTATCTTCGAAGCATGTCCCTGGCCTTCCGACCGGAGACGCTGATATACCATCCGGTCATTCTTCATTCTTTCACGGTTACTCATTGGTTTAACATAAATTGGAGATGTCACAGTAGTCGTCGTAGGTAGCCTTGTTGTTGCTTCCGTAGTTTGAGCAGCAGTTGTGGTTACCAAAGTGGTCTTTTCAGTTGGAGGCACTTCTGTGGTTACATGAGGTGCAATCGTTGTTTGGTCAGTCCGACTATGTGGGACAAACGGGTAATAGTTTGGTATAATTTTTGGCGGTTTCTTGTTGTGAGAGGAGGGCGATTTATACCGATGACCTTTACCAGGAGTGAGGCGATTCAGCGTTTTGATGTGACCTTGACGGAGGTCCTGAAATTTCTTCATGATTCTCCCTATGTGAAGTCTGTTTTGTTGTTGGATTGCTGATTGTTCCCGTCTCTGGTGATTTTGCTTCTCTTGCTGGTGCAAACTCTTCTGTAACTTTTGTAACTCGATGAACTCGGATTGAATCCGTTGTCGGTAGTTCACTGACTGGCCATTTTCTAATGGATCTCCACTGGGATTGCTCAAATGCCCACGCGAAGGGTAGGTGCTACCCTTTTGTTTGTGTGAAAGTTGGGGATGACTTTTCCAAGAAGATATTGGTTGCTTGTATCCCCGAGGTGTACCCGAGTCCCTGCGTGGTCTTTCAGGTCTGCGACTCAGCTGGCGAGGAGATTTATGCATTGTTTGGTGCTCTAAATACTTATTCCGCCACGTTTGACGCGGAACAATTTGTAGCACTTCTGTTTCATCTGTAATGATAATAAAACTGAAGTTTTCATTTCTTTATCGTGAATGGTTGAATCAGCAGTTCTTTCAATTGATGTTTTAAGAAAAATTCGTCTTATCTATGTGGGTCCGGCCCAGAAGTGATAGTGGAATTCATTATCATCTTTATCATTAAAGATTATCAAACAATTATCCGAAAATACTTTTTATTTCAGTTAAAACGGTAATAATATAATTCTGAATCAACACAATTACTTTGTCTCATAAATTCCAATAAATTGCCCTTACATAATTTGCCAAAAACAAGTATTTCGAAGTAATTTCCATTGCTGAATAATTACCTTGTTCCGGAATGGACACATGAAGAACTGTTTTTATCCAAGGAGTCTTTTCGTACGATGCAGTAACCATGACAACTGGGTTACCATGGAGATAGGAACTTGTAGTCAAGTGGACATCACAACTGATCTTGTTCCTAAAATTGACAAATCACACATTAATAATACTCATGATGTTATGATCATCATCATGATACACATTAAAATGATTTATGATGATAGTGGTTATGATGATACAATGATAATACAATAACAATAAAGATAATGAAAATGATTAATAAGAATTAGCTTAAGAATAACAATAATTATTTTTATATAAATAGCTAGTATAGTAATGATAATTTTTTTATAGCAATGGTAATTCATCGAATCTAAATTATGCATTTCAATGTATGATGAAATTGAATAGTGTTTAAAATAATTTATTAATAGTAAGCATAATTGGGTTATCTTTATTGCAATTGATTTACTTTCTTCTCGAATTGTAACATTTCACATTCCTACCGAATTAAGTTCATTCCTATCATGAATAAATAAGCCATCAACGTTTTGAAAGGATAAAAGGAACGGGAATATCTCAAATTTCTTGTTAATAAACAAGAAAATGAATTTAAAATGAATGAATCTGAATAAATATATCAAATCAAATTATGTTTTCATCATCCACCTGCATTTGTAGAGAGGAAAACGTTCTTCCTGCCCCCCTTGTTTGGATGCTGCAACAACCATCGTCCAACTGAGCTGGATGTTTGTTGGAGATAACGTCCTAGAATAGGCTTGTATCGTGATGGAGTGGATCACGGCTTCACCCGACATAGCACCAGATCCCGATGAGAGGGAGACGAGCCGAAGACACGGTGCCTGCTGTGAGTGGTCAGCTGCTGCTGCTTTGGATAACAGAAAGAAAAAATATAAGATCTAATTTACCTAAAGGATTTCATCATTATCATCATCACCACTGTCACTAGTTTTCATCATTATCATTGCCACTATAATCAATCATCACCATCATCATCATCGCAACTTCAACCATCATTACCATAATTTTCATCATCACCACTATACTATCATTATTACAATCATCATCATCATCTTTACCACCATCATTGCCATCAGTATCACTATCATTATTGTCGCTATCATCAGCTGTCACCGTTCATCATCACCCATCATCATCATCATCATTATCACCAACACCATCACCATTTATTAGCACTCATAATCATCATCATCACTATCGTCATTGCTATCATCATCACCATTTATTAGCACTTATCATCATCATTATCACTATCATCATCACCACCACCATTTATTAGCACTCATCATCATCATTATCACTATCATCATTACTATCATCATCACCATTTATTAGCACTTATCATCATCATTACTACGATCATCATTACTATCATTATCACCATCACCATTTATTGTCACTCATCATCATTGTAATCGTCATCATGGTCACCAAAATTTACTTATCATTATTATCACCATCATTGTCATCATCGTCATCATCACCACCACCACCACCAGTAGGATGGGAGTCGGGTGTCCGGACACTTTATCTTTTTGAAGCCTTCTTTTTTGTCTGTGGATTACACTAAAAATATGAATCCGTTACCTGTAATCATTTTCTATTTTGTTCTTTATGATATTTCCTAACATTTTGTACTAAAAATTGATGTAACTTCGCTGGTAAATTTTTCCAAATGACATTCTAAAATTGATCGTCCGGACACACAACCCGTCCGGATACACAACGTCATAATCGTCGTCACCATTTTCACGATTGTCATCATCCTCATCATTACCACTACCATCACCACCACCACCATGCATCACTATTTTACCACTAAAAAGTTAGAACCTACTGCCATTATCCGATTCAACATTAACGATCACCATCTTCATCCACAACACTCAACTTACCATTAGCAAGCTGGGCATTGAAGCACTTCCACCCGCTATCCTTGGTCCCATTTTCTTGGGTAGTCTGCCCTCCATTTACCCCTCCTGCGCAGCCAGACAAACGCACCGCTAAAATAAAAGCAACAATGTAAAAATTTGACCAAAAACAGACAAAATACTGCATCTCGCCGACCTAAAAAACATGAATTCAGCGATATGATGGGAGTAATCCCAAATTCCGTTTCCATGATTTCCAACAAAATTTTGAGAAAAAGACTACTTGCGCGCCTTTTATATTGCAAGGGCGCGCATTGATCTTGCGCGTTACTAGCAGGGCGCTTGACCCATTTTTTTTTTCAGGGAGGCGAGGGCGAGGGGCGGCGCGGCCCGGAACAGATATCGGAAGGGGATATAGGGAAAAGGTGCCCCGGGTGCCAACTTAAGGGGTCGCAAAATTTTAAAGAAAGTAAAACGATTAAAAAAAAATTGAACACTTGAATATATGACAACGTAAGGAGCAATCAATAGACAGTTCGATTAGAGTGTTCGTCTCGGCCGCGAAATAAAAGGGAGATTTCTCTCACTCGGCGACGTACGGAGGATTCTTTTTTATTTGATTTGATTTATTTGCCAAGTCTATATACACATAAATTTCAAGCATATCAAGGTATACATGGTATATCGATTCATAAAGCTTGACAGGATGAACCCATGAAAGCTCAAGAGCTTATTTCCAATGGGGTCCTAAATAGTAAAATCACACTTTATAGTAATGAATAGCAAAACGTATATACACATTATTGAAATTAATATCAATCAAAAAGCAAAATAAATGAAATAGAGAATTCATATACATGTAGAAAACAGAAGTAAGAAGACATAAAAAAAGGAGAAGAAAAAGAAAAGGAGGAAAAACAGCAGAAGGGAAGAAGACTTTTTTTGACTTTTCAAAGTAAAACTTTATTTACATTACATATAATAAATAATACAAATAAAAATATACAGACATTGATGCACTTAATATGTCAAGTGTTTGTGAGCTAAACAATAAACAAAACAATCAATAAGTAATACATAAAGCGGAAGACATTAAACAATTCATGAACAAGCAATAAATTTAACAATAGAAAACAAGAATTTTTTTTAAAATGTACTGAATACTGACGACAGATGATTACAGAACTACAGTATCATCAGTATTTAAAACGATTTTACTGTGGGGAGTTATTAATTTCCATAAAGAGCTTTGCTCAAAAAAATCAATCACAAAATACCGAAGGAGGTACACAAAATTTTAGGCATAACATAAAAATAATAGCAAAGAAAATATGTGATCACGTCAAAACAATTAAATCAACCATGTGAGACTATCGTTATCCAAAAGAAAGAGTACATTATTGGGTGACCATGTTTTAAGAAATAAAGCCAAATTGCTTTGTAATTTGTGGAATTCATAATCAATAATGACTCTGTTTTTAATTCTAAATTTCCAAAACGGAAGCGGATCAAAAAAACGAGAGGTTCGATAAAGCCAATATAATGTGCTTTTAAGGGAAGAAGAAGAAGAACGAAAAGAAAAAGAAGGATATAGGAAGATGATCAAGGAGGGGAATAAGCTAAAAGAGATAAGAGAGAAAGAAAATAAAAGAATGATAAAAAAAAGTGAGAAAAGTAAGAAGGAGCAAAAAGAGGAAAAGAATATGGAGAAGGGAAGAAGAAAAAAGAAGAAACGAAGAAGATTAAGAAGGGGCAGGAAGATTAGGAGGAGTAATAAGAAGGGTATGAGAAAGAAGGAAAGGAAATTCGAGAGCAAAATAATGATATCTATTTATTTATTTATTTTGTTTCATTTATTTTATACTGCAGGGTAGGCCTGTTGGGGCCCGTTGCAGAAAGAGTTGCAATCGATCGCAACTCTAAAAATCAAGCGCAACTTGATTTTCAACCAAAGTTTTCAACCAATCAACAGCACGTATTTGGGACTTGCGATTGATTTTTTGACTTGCGTTTAAACGCAACTCTTTCTACAACGGGCCCAGTTCTTAAAACTGCTTTACAAAGGCGCCCTGCAGATATTGAAAATGCCCGTCGAATGACAAAGTACAGCTGGGATATCTTTGTCGAAAACAGCAATCATCTGGACGTGGTGAACGTAAACACTCTATAATTGTATGATGGAGCGCAATTTAAAACACTTTAGCGGTAGGTCTATTGGGATTCGGCAGGGAGGGGTGTATAAAGGCCCATTGGCGGCGGAAGCCAAACAATTTAGGCGGTGTCCACCTGAAATTTTGGGATGGACACATGTACAAAATTGGACAAACGCCCCAAAAAATTTTGACAAGCAAAAAAAAAAAAAAGAGCATCAACCAAAATTTTAGGGGGGACAACATACGTTTCAGGGGGGTCCACGTGAATTAGGGGGGGACACGCAGGAAAAAAATGACAAGCAAAAAAAAAATTATCAAAAAAAAATTTAGGGGGGGGGGGAACCGTCCCCCCCATCGAAAATTTAGGGGGGACACGTCCCCCGCTTCCCCCGCCTATGTAAAGGCCACCGCACACCTTAGTATTGGTCTACGACCCGATTTCAGATTAAAATGTAGTAGAATTTGAAGCTAATATTGAGACTTGGAATTTCTTACTCTGTAATGTTCTAAATCATCGTATGAATACCCATGTTCAAATCTGTGACTATGCTATCATCCTTCTTAGAATAAAAGCGAATTTAATATTTAGTCGTAATGACGCCATAGCAGTCGTACGATTGGCTACGATTTGAAACTAATATGGCCTTTACTCCAAAATAAAGGCTTGCAATCTTTGAAAATGGTTCTATTAGTATTCTTTCAATTCATTTTAACCTCAAATAAAATGACCTTGATGTTCCATTCACATTTTGAGAAAATGTGCAAAATGCGATTTGTTCCAAAATCGGATCGTGAACGGTCGTAAGGTGTGCGGTGGCCTTAAATGCCACGACTGTTTGCGATCAGATTTTGGAGCAAATCGCATTTTGCTCATTTTCTGAAAATGTGATCGGAACATCAGGGTCATTTTATCTGAGGTTAAACTTAATTGAAAGAATACTAATATTAACATTTTGAAAGATTGTTAAGAGCGCCTTTTCAGTTCAAACATGCTTGGAAGTGGTTTTAAGTATCCATACCAACAGATTACTGAGTGACTTCATAGTATACCATCTACACAATCATGCACTGGATACAACCTTTTGTATATGATGGTGGGCCCCAAGTCTGCGCACCTAACAATTTGAATTAAGATTTAATATGAAGTCCTTCTTATTTCACAAAATCTTTCAATTAATAATGTTCCTTATATTATTATGAGTAAGTGTACCAAATTTCTCATGAAAAAAATGAAAGAAAATATAGGATTTTCTTGAAAAAACCTCGGGCTGTCATTTTCAGATTGAAAAAAAAATGGTACCCCATGTCTGCGCACTCATTCACTTTGCACACGATTCAGGGATTTTGTTGAGAAAGGCTGCATTTTGAGGCCGTCACATGAAATGCCCGAAATTCGTTATTTTCCCATCATTTTGAGTCAGATTTTTTTATGAATACCTGTCCATGCATTACCACATGTAGGAATTTATAGGGACCAAAATGTTATTACCTTCACGCTGTTGAGGAACAAAATTTTTAAGGCTATATTAGACTGTGGGATGGCCGCTAAAATTGTGAAATTTCGTGGGGCGGCAAAAGTAACCACGGTTCTTGGACATTATAATATGTAAAATATCATGTATGAATACATGCAACATGTTGCCATCGCTGAATTTTGCTCCTAAACTCAAAATACAGGGAGCGAAGTTGACGAACCATAGCTTTGCGTTTTAATGCAAAATCGATGTCATTTCATGGGGGAGTTACACATGCAGTACGAACATATTTTCAATAATATTTCATGAAATCAAATTACAATTCTCCTTCTTCAACTCTCATGACACGAACTATTTTGATCTCCGAAGGAGTTTCATTTTCCTTGTAAAATTATGATTAGTACGTGAAGGACTCTCGACCAATCAAACAACAATAAATTTTCAGTAAGGGATAATGTGTCTATTTTTCGTCGATTCTATAAACAGGCAAATTTCTGGATCAATTTGCCTCTGAGTTCAACTAAGTTTAGAATGACTTACAGCTTTATTATAATTTAATTTGTGCAGTAACTTTATATATATTTATAGGCCCTATTTTTTTTTAATTATTGACTACTTTTATCATGTCTATGGGTTGGGGCAAAACGTTTTTCACACTATAGGCCCTATCATTGATCGTGGAGAATGTGTCGTCGTATAATTTTCCAATACAAAATAAAAATAATAGAAAATGATTGGAAATTGATACAATGTATATCATACAATAGCTTGGTGAAAGCAAAACATTTGTTATGATGTTTAATTTTCTATTCCCAAAAGTTTCCTTTATCGAATTGAAATGAATTGAATCGAATGGAATTCATTTCAAAATATCACTGCCGGTTACAATTACATAAAATAGTATATCACGTACGAAAAAAACATTATTATCATAATCATATGACAGCGTCGTTGCATGTGTTACTATTAATTCTTTGTCAATCATTTATTCCAATACCAATTAAAAATACAATTTAATAATTCCAATTAGCATTGAATTAATATCATATCAAATACATGTCACTATAATGTAACACACAAAGAAAGCGTAACACATTCATATTTATTGTGGATGGAAACAGGTACAGGAGAACAAGTCTTCCGCCACTGAATAGATGAATGAAAATCAAAATTGTGGGCCTTTAAATCATTTTTCCATTTTCAGCAAATCTTTGCTCTTTCGCATATTGTCTACTGTGGATTAAAGACAGGTTACCTAGCGTGGTTGAAAGTGGATAAAAGAAGCAAATATATCCTTCCCTATCGCCTATTCAAATGTTTCTCTCCGGACATGCATGCGTGATTCTCTTTTATACTTAATCATTGAATAACTGCAGGTCGCCGGCGAAGCACGAACTTTGTTGATTTTACACTGCAACAGAAATATGTATATAATGTTGAAATGGATGTTTAATTTTGTCTGCAAAAACATGTAATGCAACCATTTATGAGTGCACTGATATCACGGAGGCGTTCGTGCAAACGGCCGATAGCAGAAAACGACGCAATGTTGGGTCTGACAAATTTTCGTCTCGTTTCGTCTCCAGCGTACGTATAGCCTGTAATCTCGTCTACCTGTTTGGATGCCTGATTAGTGCTGAGCTGCAATTGAATGTTTATTTCTTACCAGTACAGATCAAAAGAATCTTTTTCATGCCGTGATCATGGCGTCCTCGGTGTTGTAAAAAAAATGGTTGCTTCCACTGTATGTTTGTGAGCTGAAGAGGATTATGTTAAGTACCATCGGAAAACATGCAGACGGTTCAAATGAAGATACTTCACGAATATGGAATCTCTAATGGTTTTAAAAATCGCGTCATATGTGTCTATACGTTCGTGGTGTCTACCAGCAAAAGGTCTTTGACATAATCATTTCCTGCAGACATTGTAGATGATTGATGAGCAGCCTTCTTTTAACTTCAGTTTGTTTTATCTGCAAAAATCATGAAAATGGCAGGTTGTGACTGCCGTTTTAATGTGCCTGCCATCAAAACATCTATAGCCCTGTTCCTACAAACATTGTATGCATTAGGAACACTCAAGTCCATTGGTGTATACGTGCCTCAATTGATGGTTGGTCTTGGTCTAACTCCAACCCATATTGGACTTAGTCTTGGATTATTTGGTGCCTTTGCGTTCATCCCAGGTAAGCTAGTATTTGGTTGGTTTTGTATAGGTGCCCCAAATCTTTCCAATTTTTATGAGATATTTGGCACACCGGAACATCTTCAACTGGAATAAGAATAAACTCGTGTTTAATCTTAAGTTAAACTTTAGGTGCGCAGACGTGGGGCCCCCCTTCAGAAAATAGACTGGTGCATCAAGGGGGTATGGGCGCTTTCGCCGGGAGTCACTTCATTTGGGCACAAAAACGCACTTGAAAAAAAAGCAAAATAAAAGAAAATAATTGAAAAACTGTGCAAAAAGACATTTTTTAAAGCTCGGTCGCTTTGCTTCTATGCGTGAATCATTTCCTCTGTGTTTGCCCCTGGCGTCAAATTGTTTAGATACGCCAATGAAATTGGTGTCAGTTTTAACACCGCAGTTTTCACAGTGTATGTTTGCCCCTGGCGTCAAATTGTTTAGATACGCCAATGAAAATAAATCCTGTGAAAAGGACGGTGTTTGTCTCCTTGCTTGTTTTTAATTTTGTAATCATTCAAATAAAAATGTAAAATACAATTTATGCAATATGTTTATACATGTATACAAAATATACATGAAGGAAACGTAGTGTTAACAAGGAAATAGTAATATATTAAGATATACAAAACAGGAAATGTATTTTTTAACAAATATGTAATTAGTGAATGCAGGAGATCGCCCCCGTGAGCGGTTGAGCTTAAAATTGATGGCGGCCTCACCCCGGTGGCCTCATAAAAAGACATTCGTGATATGATACTGATGCAGTGGGTGCCTGTAGGTGTGGGTGTCTGTGCTGTAGACGGTCGACAGCAGTTAGATTAAACAACAGCAATAAGTAGCAATTCATATGTAAATAATTATGGGAGCAATAATGTTACTTTGGAGTATTGGATGGATATGAGTGTATGATGGTGACTTTTAAAGGACAAGTCCCCCCAACAAAAACTTGATTTTAATAAAAAGAGAAAAATTCAGGAAGCACAACACTGAAAATTCATCAAAATCGGGTGTAAATTAAAAAAGTTATGGCATTTTAAATTTTCGCTTATTTTCAACAAAATAGTTATATGAACGAGCCAGTTACATCCAAATGAGAGAGTTGATGACATCACTCACTCACTATTTCTTTTGTATTTTATTATATGAAATATGAAATATTTTGATTTTCTCGTCATTGTCATGTAAAATGAAGTTTCATTCCTCCCTAAACACGTGGAATTCCATTAATTTAACATTTTGTGCTTCAGGCAAGGAGGTCCTAATTGTCAAATTTGTAAAAATTGAAAAGTTGTATAATTCAAACAATAAAAAAAAGAAATAGTGAGTGAGTGACATCATCGACTCTCATTTGGATGTAACTGGCTCGTTCATATAACTATTTTGTTGAAAATAAGCGAAACTTTGAAATGTCATAACTTTCTTATTTTACATCCGATTTTGATGAATTTTCAGCATTGTGCTTGTCTGATTTTTCTCTATTGATTCAAATCAACATTTGTCTGAGGTGGACTTGACCTTTAAAGAGTAAGCCTATAATACCCTAGGTAGATATACCGTTGTTATTATTATTATTACTAACATGATTAATATTCTATGAAAGACCATCCAATGTCTGTACCATGATGTCAAATGAATTTAGAAATTATTAATTGTACTATGTGAGATGAAATTTTCAGATTTACACAATTAGGGTATACGTTCATTTTCAATTGGTCTAATGCCAATTCGTCCAATTGTCAAGTCGTCTCTACCATCAGCTCGTCCCATGGTCTAATTGCTATTTCGTCCACTCGCCATTTGGTCCAAGAAGCAGTTGGTCCAGTAGCCATTTAAACCTTGTACCATTTGGTCTAATTGAAATAAAGTGTTTAATTGGGGGAAGTGAATGAAAAAATGGGTATTACACCAACGAGACCAACTGGTCATGAGACGAGATGGTCATAGACGCACTGGTGATTAGACGAAGTAATGATTGGACTAAATGGTTATTAGATAAAATGGTTGTTGGACAAAATATTCATGGACAGAATGGCATTAGACTAAATGAAGGTAGACTACGTGATGAGTGGACGAGTTGGCAATAGACGAATTGGCAATTCACCGTAAGGGTATTGGCAAGATATGAGATAAAGAAAAGGCTGGCCATAGCGTTGTCTAAAAAAATCAGATGTAAGAGCCCCTTGAATTAAAGTCCAATCTATTCAATTCGTGAGAGTGATGAAACATTTAAAGCGGCAACGAACCAGCAGCCCGTAATAGCGCCACCTCAAATCCTAAACTATCCACATCTTGCCAGCATAATACAACATTCTTAGTAGGGTAATCTTGGCAAATAGGCCCACTTAAAAGATAACACCCTAATTCACGGCTCAATAAATTCATATCGCAATAATTATGTTACCTGGTATTAAAAAAGTACTTTCCTCTCAAAAACATTTTGGTTTTTCGTATGATCAAAATCATAGGCTAATTCATTCTCTGTATCATTGATGATTATCTCAAAATGTGTGGTTTTAAGGACTAATTATTTATAACACAAGGTCAATGGGAGACCATTCAAAGTGTTGGTCAGTTCACTCGTCCTTTAAAGTTTTTTGCCGATTCTTTGACTTTTTTCCCCTGTCTACAGGTCCATTTATAACCTATTTCTACCAGCGTCTAAGTGGTGGATCCCGGTGGTTTCTTGTTATGATAGGGGCGGTTCTATGCCCATTGGCCCTCATTGCAGGCGGCTTTGTGACCAACGCCTATCAGTTAGCCTTCTGCCTCTCAGCTGCAGGTGAGATTTTTTTTCCGGGGGAGGGGTCTTTATTTTGTCGAATTTTATCTTTTTTTTACCGCGATATACGCCCAAACGATGTTGCAATAAGATATATGTGGTAGCACGAAAACATACTAGACAACGAGATTTTTTCAGAAAATTAATCTTTCAATTTGAAATTATTCCAACGCCTTTGGACTGGGAAGTTATTTCACGGCGTATATTGACATTCCAAGTAAAATTGTAAATAATGTTTGCTCCAAGAAACTTTCATTTTTGTTTCTGTTCAACACGACATCCTTATGCACTAAAAAGGGGGAATTGTTACAGCATTTATTATCTTTTGTTTTCCTTTCTGAATTATAGGGTTTGGATCCAACATCCTTTCCATCGCAATCGTCATCACGCTCCGGAAACAATGCAACGAAAACTTTGGGATCTACTACGGCATCGGCAAGGCCGGATACGCCTTCGGTATGGCCCTTGTGCCTCTGGTTGCGGATTATCTGATGGATCTGTACGGCTGGAGGGGTTCCATCATGATGATCGGTGCTCTCATGGCCAACGTAATCCCTTTTACCATGATGGTGGATATCAACGTAGAGGGCGCCGTAAACGAACCTCAGGTGGATGCTTCTGAAGATCAACGTGTGCAGATGGAAAGTGAAGACACTGAAGACATTGACAGTGGTAGTTCAGGATTGATGAGTGATGCGTCGAATCGAGGTTCTGAGGTCGGGGCGTCTGGGAGCGTCCACAGCCCTGACCATCATGGCAGTAATGGAGACGGCAATATCAATGAGCATGAGAACGAACCCTATGATGAAGTCGACAATGAAGAGGCAATTAGCGACGAAACAAGATTGCTAGGGGAGTCGCCTATTCGGCGAAGGCAAACTCCGGTATCAGATAATCTTCGGAGGACTAGTAGCGCCACAACGCGGACGAAAAGTACGGAAATGTACGAAAACGCTTGTACGACTCTCAAGAATTCTGTGTTCAACCGTGATCGCTGGCTGATCCATTTAATGTTCGTCACCTTCGTCTATTCCATGGTGAATGGAACTTGGAACGGCTTCTTGATTCCTCGCGCGGTCGAACGAGGCTTCCTTACAACAGTAGCCGTGTCATTTGCCTATTCCGCAGCGGTAGGGGCATTCATTGGCCGCTTCTTCGGGGGCTTCATCTTGCGACTGAACCTCTTCTCGTCACAAGAATGGTTCCTCTTCTTGACTCTCGTCAACATCTCGTCGCTCGCGGCAGATATTATGGTGGATAGGTACGGTTTAATGATTGTGACATCGTTTGTAAGTTGCCTGACCCTTGCCGAAAGAAGTACTCTGGTCTTGGTGATCTGCACGGAGAGGGTGACCCAGTCGGAGTTTCCGGTGATCCTCGCGACGTCAGAGATTGTCTTCGGGGTCGGGACATTCATTGGAGCTTCTCTGGGAGGTTTGTGATCTTTTTTTACGAAGACAAAGGGACATTTCGGATGTTTTATCCGACAAAGTCTAATTAATCTCAGTCAAACAAATCAGGGAAATTGATAGATGTAAGAGTGGATGCGTGAATTGTGATTGTGTGCTTATGTGTGCATGTTCTTATGTTATTCAATGTAATTCCTGGCGTAAAGTCGGGAAAACATTGCTATGTATAAAACATTGATTTGGAGGCTGCACTCTACAAGCTCCGCCTTTTAGCAGCCTCCTCCATTTCCAACCTGATATGTAATAATCTTGAATGTAATATTTGTACAGGGATACTTGAAATATGTTTTGTTATTTATATGTCAAAATGTACAAAACAAACTAATTGTTGAAAATGGAAATAAACGAAATTATATGAAATATGTATTTAATGCCATACCCAACAAGCACTTAGATTTTCTTTTGGTCCTTACCATATTTCATATTGATTTTCTGATTACATAATGATAGTACATGTATGTATGAGTTTTACTCTGCATATAAAATGATTATGGCAAAATAAAACGAATCCTTAATGTTTGATTTTGAAACGCTTTCCAGGTTTTAGATTAACCAGGATTTTAACTTATTATCTTTGGATTGAAAATGTTTCATTTCATTGCAATAAAGTTTTCTTGTGTAGGATTTAGAGGTATGGTCGCTTTTGCTACCCTCTATTTGTTAAACCAAATCACGAGATAAAGTTGATTAATGAAATTGTGATTTTTTTACGTGCCTCCCCCGCCTTTACAACCTATCCGAGGCGCCCGATACTTATTGATGTGTTTACTTATTTTCTTTCTTTTGTTTTGTTTTCTTTTCAGGTTACTGCGCTTATATTTTTCAAAACTTCAACGCGTCTTATGTTTATGTCGCAGCTACAGATGCCTTTGTATTTTGCCTAATGATTCCACCAGTAGTTGCCGAAAGGATAACAAATACTAGAAGAGGAGATCGATGACGGCGAGGGTGACGAAGATGGTGACGATGTCTGTACTGGGGCGTTACTCATTTGAAAGTCCCCCATCATGCCAAATGAAATTGATGAATATAAAAAATGGTGGAGGTAACATTGATAAAGAAGACACCGATGAAGATTATTTTAGATATGATTATTATATTGAAGATGATTATGATGGTGATGAAGGAGAAGAAAAAGGAGACGAAAAGGAGACGAAGATGATGATGATGATGATGTTGTGGTGGTGATGATGTTGTGGTGATGATGATGATGATGGTGGTGGTGATGATGATGTTGTGATGATGATGATGATGATGAAGAAGAAGAAGAAGAAAAAAGGAGAGGAAAAGGAGAAATAGGATAAGAAGAAGAAAAGGAGGAAAAGAAGACGAAGACGATGGTGATGATGATAATGATGATGATGGTGATGATGATGTTGGTGATGATGATGTTGGTGATGATGATGATGTAGATGATGATGATGGTGATGATGTTGGTGATGATGTTGGTGATGATGATGATGTGATGAGGATGATGACGATGATGGTAAATGCGATGCTGAAGAAAGAGGAGGAGAAGAAGATGATAAGGAGGAGGATGTTGATGATGATGATGATTATGATGATGAGGTTGTTGGTGATGATGATGTGATGAGGATGATGACGATGATGGTAAACGCGATGCTGATGTTGATGGTCATTGATGCAGCTCAGATTTGGCCTCTGCGGATATTACTCCTATCATGAGTAGAGTTTCAATCGCTTCACAATCCATTTATAATGCAATATCATAATGCATTTATGTAAAGACCTACTTTATTTGATGAGATTAAAACTGCATTGAATATAATTTCAATAACAAAGGGTAAATTTGTTAATTAATATCAGTGTTTGTTAATAATTACAATGCAGAAAACATTAAAACTGACCGGCAACTTTAATTTCTAACAGAAATATTAGTGAAACAATATTGACTGACTTGCCGAATGTAGGGTCCCGTTTTATAATGAACAAAAACAAATTTATGTGACGGAATCTGCTACTATGGCCAATCAGATGTCACAATTTCGGTAACTTTTAACGTCTGTCGTGTTTTATGAAATGGAACCGTAATAGATGCACAATTTTCTTAAATGCAGAATGAATTGTGATATCGTGCTATAATTTTTAAGTGATTTATATTTCTTTGATTTTAAGTATTTTTTAAACTGAAATCAAACGTTAATGTGAAATAATAATTTTCTCATAAATCAGTATAATCTTATGACAACTTTATTTGTAATCACAAACTATTCTGTTGAAAATGGATGTTTATTAAAAAGATCAACCTATACAAATTTAATAAGATGTTTTGTTTAGTTTTTCATGATTTTATATCGGGAATCTGGGGCCTGTTGCATAAAACTTTTTACCCGAGAAAACTCTGGTAAAAAGTGAAAACTAAGGTTAGTCTGATTTCTGCCATTGACTTTAACACAGGGCAAAAACTCTGGTAAAAATAACCTGAGTTTTCTCAGGTAAAAAGTTTTATGCAACGGGCCCGAGGTTCACAATCCCTTCTCTATTTCACCCATTTTTCCTAATATTTTCTTTCTTTGAACTTATATTTCTCTATTTACTTTCCCATTAAATTCCTATTCTCTTCCTTCTTGTTTGCCCTCCTTTTCTTTTTCCTGTCTTCGTATTCATCTTCCATTTCTTCCACCCCAACAAATAAATAATTTGAAAAAAGGGAGAGAAAAAATCCAACAAGCAAAACACTGAAAATTTCATCAAAATCGGATGTAAAATAAGAAAGATATGACATTTTAAAGTTTCTCTTAATTTGACAAAACAGTAATATGCACATCCTGGTCGGTATGCAAATTGGCAGACTGATGACGTCACCCACTCACTATTTCTTTTGTATTTTATTATATGAAATATGAAATATTCTAATTTTCTCCTCGTCAAGTGAAACAAAGTTTTATTTCTCCCTGAACATGTGGAATTACCATTATTTTAACAGTTCATGGTTAAGTTAAGTTGGTCCTTATTATGAAATCTGTAAAAATTGAAATATTGTATTATTCAAACAATAAAAACTAAAGAAATAGTGAGTGATGGGCATCATCAACTCTCTCATTTGCATATCGCTGAGTTGTGCATTCAACTGTTTTGTGAAAAATAAGCGAAACTTGAAAATGTCATAACTTTCTTATTTTACATCCGATTTCGATGAATTTTGCAGCGTTATGTTTGTTTGATTTTTCTCTACCGATTCAAATCAACAATTTTCTGAGGTGGACTTGACCTTTGATCCTCATACACTGCCTGCATGCAAATCGCACGGAATTTACCGATTTGTATATGGCTCATAGGATACCCTGTGCATGGGCGGACATCCCAGGAAGGACAGGGGGGGCGTCTCCCCTACCCAAAATAGTAGGGGGACACAATATCAAATGTCCCCTACTATTTTCGGTCTTTTATGATGGAAAGAAAGATATCGAAATGAAACATGTATTTTGGACGCGATGACATTACTTATTGGGTGATAAAAAACTGATAACCTTTTTTTGTTGTTGTCAAATTTTCCAGTCCCTTGCCCCCCTACCTCTGGAGACAGATTGACCCTATGGCCCGTATTCTGAAGTCGGGTTTAACTTAAAGTTGTGGTTCAAGTATGGCGCGCCAAAAGTTTCATTTTTTTAAGTTGTATGTTTCTTATGTTTACTGTACTCTTTCCTGATTCATTGATGGTGAAGACAATCTTTTTATACTTCATAGACAATTATGAATGATTTGAGAGCAAAATGAGCTGAAGTATGATATCTCTACTGTTAGTAATTTATGTAACAATCGGCTCGCCATACTTAAACCAGAACTTTAAACCTGGGTTTAAGTTAAACCCGACTTCAGAATACGGGCCTGTGTATTTTGGTGTTCCATTCACAGACTAAATTCTTTTCAAATCATCATGATCGATAGAAGATCCCAGACGCTCCTTATACCTACTTGGATGCGTCTAAATAAAAGGATATACAAAACAAGACAGAAATTGGATGATCTGAGTCTATCAGTAAAAGCAAAAATACTGAAAATTCATAAAATCGGGTCAAAAATGAAGCTATAGTACATCCAAGTTAAAACAGGAAAAAGAGATGGAGCTGATGATGCCACATGCCCTCCTGTTTCCTTGAATACAATTTATTATTTTAAAAAATACAAGTAATACTACGATGTTCTACTCACATATATGATTTATTATTGATTTTATGTACAAAATTATCAATGCTGTAAGCTTTATTCATTTTGTTACAGGTGGGATATTTTCAAAACGAAATAACTTATATTTCATAAAAAATAAGGGGCATGGCTAATTAACTAAAATATTGCATATTTGATTAACTTCATATTTCCAGATTTTACAGAAATTTTCATCGTTTTGCTTGTTTAATTCGACCCATTTTCCTTTACTCAAGTGGCATTATTTTCAGTCTCAGTTATCCCCTTTAATTCGTAATGAAAAGGTTTGAATCTGAATCTGCTCACGCATACCATGGCGTCACAGTCTTACCAACTAAACCGATGGTGACCGATCGAAGCTATTACGTCACTACTGATGATATCCCGGGATGATCATGATGATATACCATCGGTCGGTTTGGAGTCGGTTTCGTTGGTGTGACTGGGTATCCTCATGACCTCTTTTCAAATAATGTAACCAGACTTTATCATGGTTAAGCTTTTGTACTCCTGAGACGCCCTCGAAATGCACCTCGAGCGGGCTTGTCAGGATAACGTACTAATACAGGGCAGGAGAGGTGGTCTTGCACAATTTCCTGAGAATTTTTCTTTCCTTTCTTTCTTTTACTTTTCGAACTGACATAATTTGAACAAAGAAATTATCATATTTTTGAAAAAAAAGAAAAGCATGTTTATAAGGCAACAATAGTCAAAACTGACTAGTTTGCCTATTCAAAATAACAACAACAACAACAGAAGAGGCCTCTCCATTGTCTACAATACAATGCCGATACGGGCCTTGATTTCAAAGCTCTCTAGTTAGGATTTAAAAACTGATTTTGTAAAGGTTGTCTGTCTTTGTTACAACGCAATGAGCCATTGAGATGTGAGATTTATTTTTTTTTTTTTGGGGGGGGTAGGGTGGGTGGCTTCTGCACGATAGGTGCATGATAGATGCTGTGGTAGAGCGCCCGGACCATGAATAGGGCCCCCATTTCAGGGTTTCGTGAGGCACACCCCAATCAAAATATAATTTGAGTGGGTCGTGGGTTCGATCCCCGAACGAGTCGTATCAAAATGGGACCTCAGTTCTGCCTGTCTAGTCAAGCGCTCGGCATATCGGAATGGAGAAGAGTACACTAGGAGAGCAGTTCAGAAGAGATGAGTGGCTAACCTGGGTAAATAAGGACTTAAAAAATTGCAATCATCGCAATGACCCCCCCCCCCCCGGAAAAAAAAATCAAATTCAGATGAAATGTAAGAACGTTCATGCAAAATGAGCCATAGAGTTCTATACCTTCACAAAACAGAAAAATGATGCTGATCTTTCATTCTTTTATTCCTTTATTTCCACATTTCATAAAAAGAACATTGCAAACAGTAAAATGGCATTCCCGAATATACACTGCAAAAACTCCGGTGTTGATTTAACACCAGACCGGAATCTATATATATCCCCACCAGAGAAGTATTGAAACAACACCAGTTTGGAATCCAACCGATGCCGTTTTAATACTATGGTGTTAGACCAAAACGAAACTGATGTTGTTTAACACTTCTCTGGTCTGGACATACATGTATATAGATTCCGGGCTGGTGTTAAATCAACACCAGAGTTTTGCAGTGCACATACAAATATTCCAACGATAAACTGAAATCTAAACAATACTCAGCCACAACAGACAAGAAGAGAAACGGTATGTGTCAGTGTGGGGGGCATTTAAAAAGTAAAAAAATGTAAATGATGGAGACATTGATGTTACACACCCAGTATTTCCTTCGTATTTTTTTTATATGACATATCACAAATTAATATATTTAAAATTGATTTCATGGTAGAGGATCTTCATAAATATGTAATGGTAATGATTTGTTATTGCCCTTAAGGAATCATACACGGTTCTTCATTACTCGATGGGGGTAATAAAACATGATGTATTTCTTAGAAACATAGGCCTATATGTCTTCGCTGATTTGCATAAATTTTGAAGAGATGTTACCATGGTAATGGTGAAGACGTATATCGTTCAAAAGTGAATGACGTATGTTCCGTCCGAAGAAATTCAGTTGTATATGGTCAACAATTGGCAGTTTAAAGAGCTTCAGCCAGGCAGTTAAAACCTGTGGTAAACTCTGAAACATTCTCGATTTTTTAATGCTTTTTAGCCTTTGTCAGAATAATAACATTACATTTTTCTTGCAAGAACTGAAGTATAAAACCGGAAGGAAAATAATGTACATAGTGAGAATATATTTTTTGGTGCAATTATGAATAAATGTTATCTTAACCCATAAATGCAAACAGAAACCAATTTATTTTATTTTTGTTTTTCGTATAATGTGTGAAATAATATGTGCATATAATAATAATATATAGTTCTTAGTACGAAAGATGTTAATCATCGTGGTAGCTTGAATCGGATTAAGAGATAATCTGTTGTCCCACGATGCGGCAAACTGAAACGTCGCAATTTCAGTTTGCCGCATCGTGAGACAACAGATTGTCTCTTACTCCGAATATACAGTTCTTGTATAGCGCATATCACAATTATGAATAATGTCTTTATGCGCTTCCAAAGGACTTATACATATATACCAAAACATATACCGAATAGCTAATAAAATTTATATATGAAATAACTAATTTGATAGAAAGAAATGTAGAGAGATTGTAACAGTGATGAAAATGTCTTCATATATGTCAGAAGGTATGAATTACACGAAATTAAATCTCGACGTTTACTCTACACACGAATGACAAACTAAAAATGCAAGTGCGCCATCTAGTGATTGCTACGTTATAGTGTTTTCAATCCTTGATCAACTGAGCAAACTGTTGTTTCCTCGCTAAAATCTGAAGTCATTAGCCAGCTTTTCAAAATTGAAATTCCGACGTTTGATGAAAAGGCTTTTTGTTGCTAAAATATATAATAAATTATTGTGGAGTATGCCTGATAATCCCTTCTGAAAAAAAAACACGATATCAATAAACAGATTAAACAATCATATGTTTACATTTCGTTAAATCACAACACCCCATAGGCGGGGGGGGGGGGCACTTCCATTCACGAGTGGAAACCATGCGCGACCATGGGATCTCGTAAAGCACCCTAAACACGTAATTTTCATATTCTTAAAATGCACCCCTTAACAAGTATTGGTGTGTGAAACCCATCCCTTAACAAGTATTGGAAACAAAACTCTTGGGCAAATATTCCCTGAAATGAACCCCTAAACAAGTACAGGAATGTTTTATTGTTTATACGGGTCCTTTGGTCGTCGGCTTTATCCTATTTAGTTTAGTACGACCCCACCGTCTACACCTCGCGCAAATCGGACTCTAAACACGAAGAGTTGAGGCAAAAAGTACATCCTTTATAAAACATTTTAATTTTGTTTTATCATCCCCGCAAATTCGACCCTAAACACGTAATTTTCCTGGCGAAATAGATACCCTTTTTTCTTATTTTTGTGTTTTTGACACCCTTATCACGTTACGTACGTAACGTACCCTATCGTGAAAAAGACATCCTTTTTACGTGTTTTTTTTGGTCGCGCATGGTATCCACTCGTCAATGTAAGTGGCCCCCCGGGGCGGTTAGTCTGCTGGTTAAACCCTTCACTCGAAATAAGGGTCTGAATGTGCAGCCTACTCATGCCTTGTGTACTGATGGCTCTCTCGCTCATTGGAACAGCAAGTTTTCTATGGGCTAGTCTTTGCGTTGAGGCACACTTGTTGATCAAAGTTCCAGTGAGGGTCTGTGCCTGCAGACTAATAGGCGGTTGTCATTATTCTTACTTTAAACAAATATAAATAATTATTCTAAAATATCTTTCAACCACACAAAACATTACATGACATAAAATACTATAATCTTACACGTAACGTAAATACAACAGATGCATGACTTAAATACAGCATAAAATAATTAATCTAAGCCTAAAACAATGTAAAGTTCATGTACCATTTTGAAACCTCCTTCCAAATTACCGGTAATGTTTTCCGATTTGTTTTGTCTGGTTTTCCACTGCAAACGAAATTAAAGACTAAGGATTCAACTTCTCCGACGTGATAATAACATTATATGATCGTAAATTTCCTCAAAAGTATAGTTTGGATGGTAAAAAGAGTTGACGTTTGTAGTTGATATATTTTCAAGATTTTACATGAATATTCTTTGGGCAAATTATCATCATCATACAAAAATGCTATAACATATTCAAGCCTATATGAAGAAAAGATCATTAACCTCCAATCAATCGTAACTCTATAGAAATCCATCAGTGTCGTAATTTTTCTACAGGAACTTTCCAAAATATCCTTTGTTAACAAACGAGAACACACCAAATTGACAAGAAATCAATGAATTCATCAATATACCTTCATATCTAGAAAATCTTTTGAACAAGCATGCATTTTCTATGTTGACTTTGCTGGCTTTCCATAGTTGCGATTGATCGCATCAATCGCCACTCCTTGTAAGTCGGGCCCCCTGAACTATGGTCTGCATAATTATTATGGTAAAAAGTGACGCATCTCATCTCGATCTCTAGAAAAGGTAATTGAACCATAATATTATGGCCGCGTGATCAGGGAAATTCCCGTCGTCAGACCAAAATGCGCGCACAGGAAATTAATCGACCAATCAGAAACATTCAATCAATGTGAGCGTCGTATTAATGTTATAATACGCTCATTTGTGTATGAAGCGGAGAAATACACACTATTTTGCTTTTCAGTTTGCACTACGTATATACATGTCGGACGAAGCGCCTGGCCCCTTATACTTTATTACCACTTGTGATTTTTTCCTTTTCTGGTTAAAAGTGTACTATTTGCGATTAAAAGTTTTGATTTAATAATGATAATAATTATAATGCTCAATTCTTGTATAGCGCATCACACATAGCATAGCTATAAATGTTTGTAAATATTGGTCCATCTCGACATTTTTCATCATTCAAAATGTTACATAAGATTTCAAAGATTAAAAAAAAAACAAATTTGAAACTTGTTCAAACAGAATCAAACTGAAAAACCTTTGGGGTCCTTGTACTCAATAGTGACACCAAATTAAAATGACCATGATATACCCAGTCTGATCCTCATTCAGTTAACGAATTGCAGATTGGATATCTGACCACATTCACTGAATGTAAAACATTATATCAAGGGGGCGGAGACAGGGTATGGGGCAATGCGAGTAATGATGACGTCATTAATCATTTCCTCCTAAATAAACAATATAGTTATGCATATTAGAGTTACACACAGCAAAAACTGTGGTGTTAACCGGTGTACATAGAGGACCACACAAGTTATTTTACACCGGTGTTAAATTGGTGGTGTTAGTTTTACACCTTTAGGTGTTATTACAACGCCTATGGTTGTTACATTTACACTCTTTGGTGTTATGTTCAATCTCTAGGGTGTTATTTTAACACCTCAGGGTGTGGTCCTCTATTAACACCAATTGGTGTCAGTTTTAACACCACAGGTTTTTACAGTGTACGATCTAGAGCTCATTTTTTCTACTCGTCTTTCTTCGACACCGTTCTCACTACCTTCCTAAAACTAGTTTACTAGAAACTAGTTTAGATTTTAGTGGAAATCTTCATCCCCTTTATTCTTCTCCTCTCCATATATTATTCTATGGGTATCACTTTACAATCACTTGTCATTCAATCATTTTGGCTGCAAAGAATTTTTAAAAGTATCAATAAAGACTAGTTTTTAATTTTATTTAAAAAGAAATCATAGGAGCGTGCGCTCATGCCCGCACCCACCCCTTGGTGCCGCCCCATATATTAATAAGTTGAATCATATTTCATCGAACTGTTTGTATATCAAACTTACCTTTTTACGATTTGATGCAGGGATGCAGGCCTACTTAATTCTTGAAGAATAATAATCCAAGTATTTTGTGAAATTTATAATTCAACTAAACATGCAATTAAGTTGAATACTCTGGAGCAACGCGCGAAATCATCCGCCGCAGACTTTTTTGTGTGAATTGATGAAGATACGTGTACACCGAATATGAACGGAGTGAGAGCAGTTCTTTCTGATCAATGCAGCGAAGATTCTTTTTATAGTAATCAAAGTTCGATGAACTTCAATGAGCAGCACCAAAACAAACACATTCTCACATCCTACAACGGGGGAAGCCCCCTTTAGCAGCCGATGCCGATGACCACACCACACAACATCCCGCGAACAACACAACGTGTGTGGGAGAAATTTCTCGACAAAGCGTTGACCAATCAGAATCGCGCATCAAGTTTGCTTGTTCATTCAAGCGCGCTGGTTGGCTGATGCTTCGCTGAGTAATGCAAGGCTCGACCTAATCTACATAAGATGCTCGTAGATATCATTACCATGATCAGCAGATAATGTTCTGAATCCATTTGCATTACGTTGTGTAGTATGCGCTCTTCAATTTCTTTTTGTATACCTAGTTCAGACTTTGTTTCACAACATTACATCGCATGCTGAATTATTGCCCAGATAAGATGGCTGATGTGAGTACTTGAAAATGGAGGGGAATAGTTTTTATTTCTTCGATATGAATTTCGGAAAATAAAGCATACGAAACAATAATACATTTACTGGAAAACTGATAAAAGTTTGAAGAGTTTACCCTGCTGAACTGAAACTTGGAGTGAAGTAATGAATAAAAAAGCGTGGTTACTTTATAGCTGTAGTTAGTTTAGACATGTTTACATCAAAGTAATCGTATTATTGGACATCTACTATCTGCTATCTAATTTGCAAATATCTTTCAGTTTTACAGTATACTCCCATTATGACAAAGACGGATAATGATCGGAAAAAAAGTGATTTATCTGTGAATCAAGAATAAGAGAGTAATGGATTTTCGATTTTATTTATGACGTCATATGCGAGCAGCTCCCCTATTTCATGCATGAAATCAATTTTTAACGGAACATGACGAATACAATGTTTTTATAGAGGGGTATGAGATTAGTGTGTCTGATAGCAAATCCACAGAACAAATAGATTTCCTTTCACTTGTGAGAAAATGACATTTTGCGGATTTAATAACTCACGATTATGGAGGAGCTGCTCGTCTGTGACGTAACAATGCCAAATCAAAAATTCACAACTCCTTTATTCTTTGACTTTCTCCAATATTTTTTCTTAAATTACAGTTTCTTTTACATAAAGCAACTTATTTTCGGAGTGAACTTCCCCCTTAACAAGTCCACCCCAGAGAAATGTTGATTTAAGAAAAATCAAACTAGCATAACACTGAATATTTAATCAAAATTGGATGCAAAATAAGAAAGTTATGATATTTTAAACTCTCGCTTATTTTTCTCAAAATAGTGATATGCACATCTGAGTAACATGCAAATGACACGGTCCATGCTGTCCCTCACTATATTTCTTTTGTTTTCTTTTGTTTGAAAGATAAAATATTTCATTTTTTTACAGATTTGACAATAAGGACCAACTTGACAGTGCCATATAGGCCTATAACTGTTTTGTGAAATTAAGTGAAATTTTCAAAATGTCATGACTTTCTTATTTTACATCCGATTTTGATGAAATGTTCAGTGTTATGCTTATTGGATTTTTCTCTTTTTATTCAAATCAATTTTGTGTTGGGGTGGACTTGTACTTTAAGCGATTTTTAGAGGAATCATGCGAGGAGGCATGGACCGAATGTAATAGTTAGGAGGTAAGCGATCGTGCTTTCACTTTTTTTTTTGGGGGGGGGGGGTGGTGGTTAAGCCTCTTAAGACAATTTTGATGCATTGATCTTCAAATGGGGGGGCTGAACGAAATCCTTTGAAATTTGAATACATGATTTTTCTACAGGTCCCTCCTTTTTTTCTCTAACATGTCATTGGGTGTACTGCTTCCTGTCCCCTATGCAAAAAAAATTGTTTGCCCCTCAATCAATTTATATTGAGGTAAGTTATGATCACTGGCGAACAGATAGAGGGGGGGGGGGCTAGGTTCATGGACTCCCCACCACCCCTAAAAAAATGAAAGAAAAAGACAGGATATAAGGATCAATGTAATATAGTTTTTGAAATATTATTTAAAATCTATCACAAAGTTGAATTTTATATAAAAAAGGTATAAATTTTGCTCGTTCGATTCCCTCTCTCGCAGCTATTGAGAAATTTTGCCCCACATGGCATGTCTGGCTCATTGCGTCACTGGTTATGATTACATTACAATCCTCAGCCGGGATACAGGCCTAGTTGGTGCATTGCTATACTAAAATAGATTAAAATCCTGAAAATACATGAAAAAAAAACACACAAGACGATATAGTTGTTTTGATGTGTAGTCAACATCGACAGCTTCGAATTGACGTCAGTTTGTATCTGGGCTTGTGATTGTAAAATAAAATAAGAGCAGCAGTGAGTCCGATTTATTTTATGGAGATAATATTTATTTCATCGATTATTAAAATATAATTAACTTATTTTTTAAAGATACATTACATGAAGAATATATTATAGTCTTTAGAATATGAACCAGTTATACAGATTTACAAGAATAATATTTTTATCATGAGAGATCATGAAGAGATAATCTCATGGCAATATCATGATAATGTCAATTTTTTTTTTTTTTGGGGGGGCGACTTGGACCCTTTCATTTTTTGGGGTCGGAATTTTAGTTGTTGAGTTTTTGCTTTTTTGCCTTACTTCATTGACTCAATTCACTATTTTGTAATGGACTTATTTTAAGATAGGACATAGTCATTTACCATGTAATTATTATTCAAAATAACAACTTCATCATCCTGGATGTACTGTTTTGAAAACTGTGTCGGTTTAGAAAACTGTGTCGGCAATGTAATCATTGTAATCATAATTCATGACAACATTGCAGTCACCCAATCAGCCAGGATATATATACCAAAGTAGATTAAAATCCTAAATATTCATGACACCAACAGGACGATATATTTGTTTTGATTTGATGTGTAGTCAAAATCAACAACTTTGTATGTGCGCTCGGCAGCAGTGAGTCCGATTCCTTTTTTGAAGGTAAGATTTATTTCATCGATTTTTTAAATACAGTAAACTTATTTTTTTAACACACCGTACAAGAAGAATATTATACATATCACTGTTATAGTCCTTAGACTATGAACCAGTTACAGATTTACAGAAATATCATTTTTATTATGATAGTTCATAAAGAGACTCCAGTGAGATAATCTCATGGTATTCTCATGATAATGTCAAAGTAGAGGGGGGGGGGGGCTTGAACCCTTTCATTTTTTCGGTCAGATTTTTAGTCGAGTTTTTGCCATTTGCTTAACGTCAGTGACTCAATTCACTATTTTGTAATGGACTTATTTTAAGATAGGCGATAATTATTTTTTAGATACTGATTTACCATGTAATTATTATTCTAAATAATAACTTCATCATCCATGGATGTACAGTTTGGAAATCTGTGTCGGTCATGCATACATATATGCATGCATTCTTATAATAGCGTCTTATGTAATAATTGCAAAGTACATCGTGTTACTGTCTCTCATTTTATAAACCGAGTGCCCCTCGGGAGCTTAGATAGCAAATGGGGAAAAGGGACTTTTCTAATGTTACAAATTACATAGCGAGCCACAATATGCCTGCATCCCATGAGCTGCGTTGCGTCTACTGTTCTAGTACAGTATATGTAGGCTAAGCATTACTCTTTCTCTCTCTCTTCTGTTAGGCACTACTCCGCGGTTATATTCTTGTTGGGGGAAACTCCGTCCAGTGTGCGAAGATTTTCAAACGTTGTTGTGTGATGTCATCGCACTGGAAGAAGGGTTTTGGGGGAAGCCCCTAACACACACACTCACATGCTTCGATTACCCTCACACACAATGTGGAACAATCTCGGGTGGGATCGGAGTGAGTGTTTCGCACACGCGGTGTTGTTGTTTTCTTCGTAGTACAGGGGTCTTCTCATCAAGTTGAACTCGCCACAACATCTCGGCGGCTAGCCCATCTTGATTGCTGCCAATAAATGTGATAATCATGTCACTTCACACGTTTATGTTGGCCCCCGGTGAAGAATCTAGGCCCTTCAAGTTATAATTACATTTACTTCATTGTTAAGTTTCCATGGTAACGATAATGGCCTATCTGTGAGAATATCTGACTTTGAAAAATATTTAAATTTGAGAAATGTGCACATAGTCAAAGAATCCCTGTTAAACTTATTTTAGACTTATATATATCTCCCAATTTGATTCAAGTATTGATCAATAAGTTTTCTGAAAAATAGCCCAGTGCTGAACCTACTTCCAAAATAAATTGATTGATGATTCGTATTAATTAAAAAAAAATTATTATCATTATCATTGTTTTCAAAGATTGCACCATAGTGGGAGAAATGGGGAGCAAAAGGTTAAAAGTGGATGAGGTCAAACAAATATTTGACAATTTTCTCTCTTTTTTACAGAGATCGAGGGTCAGAGACAATTTCCTACTGCCAAAAAGTTTACAATCCTTGTCGGCAAAATATCGGCAAACTGTGCTTCTATCACTCAGCGGGAGATTAATCAACGGTAAAGCCACTTTTATGCGGTGAAATGTTTCAGGCATGGCCTATAAAATCGCTGTCACCTTGGAATAAGTTGATTTATCGAAAATAAAATAGAGAAATACGCTCTCCTTTTATGGAAAATGCAAATTCAATCTTTTACGTGTTAAAATTTGCATGAGCGATTTGGCCTCGTGATAGATTGTAACCACTACAAGACAATTACACTGTGCGGCGGTCTAATCAGCGTATTGCAAAAAACGGATACCAGTCTTTAGGCTTATGGAAGACGCCATTTTGGATAGGGGGAAGGACAATTGTTCAATAGACGTCACCCCTATAGGGGAATTGAGCGTCACTGCAGAATTGTACATTCATCGAGATCGCTGTATTTTTCGGACCTTTTTGTTAGCGTTCGAGATTTCGTGGACGACTCTATCGACGGTGTTGAACTTTGAGTAGATTCGTTTCATCGAAATCCTTCGTTCGATTTTGGAAGTCGGCGTATTATTAATCAGCGCGTTGATCAGTCCGCCTTTCAAGCACTAATAATCAGACATTTTCGGCACATGAATGTGCAAAACTGAGTAGATTTCAAGCTGTGTAAACTCCATTGGAATCGCATGAGAACAAACGAGTGCTCAACAAAATCGGCAGTCTTGTATTTTTTTGCGGAGCTCTCTGTTGAAATTTAAATTGATGCGCCACTTGGAGCTTGAGGAAATTCATTAACAGATGACCTAACACTAGAAAAAACTCGCTTAAGGTGCACGGGAAGAGCTGGAGGATAATCATGGCCAAGTTTTTGGACAAAGATCCTTTCAGTTACGAACGGGAGAAAAGGGAATTTCTCCATGCACTTCGACAGTATCATGCTACAAAAGGGTGAGTTGCGTGTGTTTCATGTTCGTTCACTCGCTCACATACTTTCATTCATTCTGGCCGAATTTCGGGTCGCGGGCATTGTTTTTTACCGATAATTCTCACGTGTGTTTCTTTCCTTTTGTTCGCAGGGTACAGCCGGCTATGTTCCGGATGCCCAAAGTGTCTGGCAGAGACTTGGATTTGTACCTGCTCTATTCCAAAGTTGTTTCGCTCGGAGGAGTTGTGAAGGTGAGGATAAAGAATGACCACTGACAATGCGCTCTTGTATGGGAAATGCGTTCTCTGGCCTGGGACAGTGTCAGTGCATCACCTACTGGCTTGAGCATGCAACTTGTGAATGTTGATGCTGGAAATGGAATGATGAAGAGATGAGTGAGAAAATGAAAATTCTAAGTGAGAATGGCTCATTCTCTGAAGTGAAGCTATAGAGAATGTTTGTCTAATTAACAGAGGTTACGACACGAGCAAAGACCCCCCCCCCAAGAAAAAATACAACAATCAACATTTAATTCATGAAAGTTTCTAGGACCAGGTCACCACAGACTAAGTCAATTTTTCATATCGAATAGATCTAGGCTATGCAATCTTATTCAATTGATGCTAGTAAAAATAATGTATTTTAACTTCTTGTACAAGGACAAGGTCAAGTCCATTTTGTATAATTTACACTTTTTATTGTGGGCATCAAACAAAATAAAGGCAAAACAAGATTGGCACTGTGTTTTGGGGAGTGATAATCATGATGACACTATTAAGAGATTAAAATATGGGGATGCTCCGGGCTAAAAGTAATTATCTAATTAAATAGAGTAAATTTCACAAAGCAAAATGCTGAAAATTTAATTAAAATCTTATTACAAATAAAGATGTTATTGAATGATTAAGTTTCATAATATTTTGTGAAAACAGTTATTTGGACATCATCATGACTATTCATTAGGTGGGCTGTAGATGTCATGTCCCCATTTTCCCTTTTTTATGTGATTAGATGAAATAATTTTTTCATTTAAGCTGCTAAAACATCTGTACATGATACATCTCCCAAATTATAGTGTTACATTGTAAAGTAAGTGGCAGTGCTGCTCAATCAATGAATATCTAAATCTAATGAATTAAATCATTTGTCAGTCTAATTTGTTTCATTCTTAAAGAACAAGATTTGAATGAAGATAACTTGATATAAAATAAAGAAAATAATGAGTGGGGATATGACATCAGTTTGCTCAAGGAATATTCATGTACTATTATGGGGTGAACTTCACCTTTGTTAGCTCTTGTTTCAAAGAGACTTGAGAGTTCATCTTTTTCCTGTTTATTTTCTTCTGTTCCCTTGGCATTTTTAATAGTTAAGAAATAAATGGAACACATAGAAAATGTTGGTCTACTGGTGACCAAATCTTCCTGATACAGTACCCACAATCACTACATTAACATTTTTGATTAGCTTTGGTCACCTCCAATTTACAGAAAGAATTTGGATTTGAAATATACATGTATGTAAAACTGGTTTTCGATATCTGTTCAATCTTTTTTCTTTCTATTTGTTTTTCTATCATGTCGTGAAGTGATTTTTGGGGAATTTAAAATTATAATTATTCAAATTTAAAACAATTTCACTTTTTTTCATGCATAGTACAGGCAGATTTATCTAGATTGAACCTGGATACAAGTTTGACAAATCTGAGAGGGACATATATTGTTGAAGTTTAAGCAATTTAAGATTTTAGCAAGCTTACTTCTCTTGATGGTAATTTTTTTGTTTTGTTTCAAATTATTTTTGTGCCCAAAATGGTATGGACAGTTGCACATGAATATCAATAAACCTAAAACAAATTCTGCATTAGTTGTCATCTCATAATCTTTCTTCAATTTGATGTATATTAATATTGGGTCAGAATAAAAATTTCACACGGTCCCTGTTTTCATATAAATTTTGAACTCTTGCTTTTGTGTTGAAACTTCACACTTTTTTCTTCTGCTGATTTTCTCTCCAGAAGGGATAGATGTCAGTGGGCATGTAATATGTGTGATTATTTGAACTTTGACCATGTTTACTTTTGTTATTGTATCTTTCGTGTGAAGTTGTGAACTTTTATTTATTATGTTTTATAACTGTTTATTTGTTGTTTGTTTATTACAGGTAACCAATGAACATAAATGGGATATCGTTAGCGAGGTATTAGGGTTTCCTCCTGGCTGCAGTCAGATTGGCTATGTCATTAGACAACACTATCTTAGGTAAGAGACTAGATGCAGTGAGTGATTGTATTACTGACTGGCCTTTATATTACCGAACGTGTGCATCATGCACATCAGAAAATAATTTCATACAGTCAAAACTTTACAACATCCTTCCAAATGAAACT
The DNA here is from genome assembly GCF_018143015.1 of Lytechinus variegatus. NCBI lineage: Eukaryota > Metazoa > Echinodermata > Echinoidea > Temnopleuroida > Toxopneustidae > Lytechinus > Lytechinus variegatus. The sequence continues at coordinate 4,533,907 of NC_054758.1, read as the reverse complement.
TGATTAGATTTATAATTGGAAAGATGATGAAAATATGGTCAAAAACACATTTTCAAAGTCTTTATATTCTGAAAGTAATAAAACATTGTAAAAGCTCATCACTGATTTTTTTTTTTTTCAACTTTTCCCATAGAAAACACACAATCTGTAATTACTAATGTGGTACAATTTTCAAGTGACCGAAATATTTCACTTGCAAAGAGAGGTATGACTGGAAGCTGATTTCTTAAAAAAACAAGATTTGGGCAAAATTTTTACGCATTTTTTAGGTATTTGTGTATTCATAGTGAAAGTTTAGTGAATTTTATGAGAATATTGTGTTTGATATGATTGAATCATGTAAAGTGTTCGTTAATACGATCCTTACCATACATCTACTAAATGTAGATGTAGACATTGTGTGTTTTGTGTACTAAATGTGAATGCTCTATATGTACATCTTCACTTGGTCTTCTTGTGTGTGAATTTTTATTTCTTTATCGCACCAAGGAGGAAATGAGAATGATGCCTAATTCATTAATTGGATACATGTAGTAGAGAATGAACACCTCCATAATCACATTATCAATACTCTTGTCATGGTAATAGGCCTCCAGCATTACTGTAAAATAAAAGTTTGGCTTTATTGCGTATGAGGGGCTGAGTGTCAGAGTGTGTGCTTCGTATTTTCTTGAAAAGTAAAAAAAATATATGGCTAGAATAGAATGTAAAAAAAAACATTATTTTTTTCTTTACTCATTTCTGCATGTTGCTAAAGGACAAGTCCACCCCAACAAAAACTTGATTTGAATAAAAAGAGACAAATTCAACGAGCATAACACTGAAAATTTCAACAAAATCGTAAATAAGAAAGTTATGGCATTTTAAAGTTTCGCTTCATTTCACAAAACAGTTATGCACATCTCAGTCGGTATGCAAATGATGAACTGATGACATCACTCACTATTTCTTTTGTATTTTATTATATGAAATATGAAATATTTTTATTTTCTCGTCATTGTCATGTGAAATGAAGTTTCATTCCTCCCTGAACACGTGGATTTCCATTATTTTAACATTTTGTGCTTCAGGCAAGGAGGTCCTAATTGTCAAATTCGTAAAAATTTAAATATCGTATAATTCAAACAATAAAAACCAAACGAAATAGTGAGTGACGTCATCAACTCTCTTATTTGGATGTAACTGGCTCGTTCATATAACTATTTTGTTAAAAATAAGCGAAACTATGAAATGTCATAACTTTCTTATTTTACATCCGATTTTGATGAAATTTTCAGCATTGTGCTTGTCTGATTTTTCTCTATTGATTCAAATCAACATTTTTCTGAGGTGGACTTGACTTTTAAATGACATTGACGAATGTGATGGATCTTTAAGTTGGGCAATTTCTGTATTTTGGCTTGTTTATCAATGGTCCATGCTGTCATTTCAATTATTGAATGTAGTCACATCATTGTACTGTAGCTCTCACTTGTACTGTCACCTGGTAACAGACACAGATAAGGATCTTGGCTAAGTTGGCTGCCTGAGGTTTGCCTGATGGTTACCAGTGTATCCATGCATTGACACCACACTCAAGCAATAATGAATTTGTGGGACACAATGTGTTGATTAATTAATTCATTTAAAAGTGATAGTGTTTCAAAAATATCATAGTGCTCAGATGTTACTGTACATGTACCTTAATTTGGCTTTTTGTAATTTTGTTCATATCAATTATCAAGTTTCCTTTGTTTAATGCTGTGATATTGCCAAAGATTTTCTATTCTGTTGATGAAGGCTGTATGAATGAATGAATGATATGAAAGTTGAATTAAACTAGCAACTTGTAAAATTAAAGCTGATGTTCAAATGAACCCAGAATCATTGAAGTTTTGTTTTCAACCTGTGAAACTGCTTTTTGTAAATTTCTGGGGGGGGAGGGGGAAACAAACCCCATCTTCTATCATCCTGCTATTTCTTTGAAACAATTTGATTTCATTGTCAACTACTAGTAAACTGATCGATATTCTTTAATTTCTTTCCTACAATAGCTCATCTTCTGAAAACTTCACACTCTTGTCTCTTTGTAAAAGGAAAGAAAAGAAAAATTGTTATGAGTCTTAAAAATCTTTCTTGCCAATATCCAAGGTGAACTCTCGCAATATCAGGCCCGTAATCTGAAGTTAGATTTAACTTAGGCCATGGTTGAACTCTGTGCTAAAATATGGGAAACAAAAAGTGTTTTAAGTTTTGATAACATGTACATTGTATGTTTCTTATGTTTACTATTACTGCACTTTTTCCTGATTCAATGGTGAAGACAATGTACTTATTCATTAAAGTTTCATAGACAATTGAGAATGATTTGAGAGTAAAATGAGCTGAAATATATCTTTACTGTTAGTGATTTGTCACAATTGGCTATCCATACTTTAACTACAACTTAAAACCCGACATCAGATAATGAGCCATAGACCTTTTTTTTTGCTTTTATGCTCATTTTCTTGACTAAAAATTTTAAAATAAAAGAAAGAAAATAATCGAACATGAAGTCATGTCATTCTTGGTAACGTTTTTTAGCATATCTTTGTTCTGTGGTTTATAGTAATCTGTTGATTGGGATTTTGGAAGTTACATCTGTGTATTAAACATAATTTCCAATGTGTCTTTTTAAATGTACTTCTTACATACACATTATCTACATGTATACATGTAAGCTTTTGTATTTCAAATTGAAAATTTACAAATTAATTTGTTACCTTCTTTCTTCCTAAATTGCTTCATCTAAACCAACAAAGTTCTCACTTTTGTTGGACTTCTCAAGTTCTGATTAATTGATATTTTAAAATTTTACATATCTATTGTTTTTATTTCACTGGATACTGCTATTCATGCATGTTAATGTGTCAGCTGCATTGCGGCATTACACTCCGTGCCTTCCTAAAACCATTTGTTTCAGGTCCATGCTAAAACTGAAGGAGAATCTTCCATACTTGCATACTGACTGAGAGAATAATAGGCCCTGCTGATAACAAAAGAACCCCTGACCCATTTCACAGCACAGTGAAGGCTGCCTTGCTGGGCCCTATCTAGGGGGCTCCTAGACAAAGAATGAGGAAAAAGATAACAAAAGGATGATGAGTAACAAAGCAAATGGAAGATCTTATAGGCCTCACTCCTTTAAACTGGTCTTTTGTTGTATCATTTGAAAACACATGCACATATGAACAGTAGTTGTCCTTCATAGTACATGATGAATTATGGTCAACCAATTGCTTTATTCCCCCCATGAACTTTTGAACTTGAAAGATAAAATGCTTGGTGAATGCTACGGTACATTTTCTCGATTGGTTTTAACGATGCTCATTAATAAAAGAATATATAAAATTTAAATGTTTATACGCCAAACAGAATTATATCTCTTGAGCATTTTTATTTTATTATTGTCAGTATCAAAGGCCTTTTTATGTATTACATGTATCTTATTAAGAGATATTTTTGCCTGCCCTGACTGCCTTCATTGATGATCTTTGAAGGGTTTGAAACTTTTAATGTGGTTCTAAACTTTTGAAAACAAATAATGGATTTACATGTACATACCACCGTGCTGTAAAAGGCTGCGGGGTTAAAGCCAGGGTAATAATATCCAAGTCCTTTGGAAATGCATAGGGAAGTTATGACTATTACCGTGTTTACACATTGACTCGGCTCGCGTGTTGAATCCGCGAGCCGGGTTGAACACTGCGAAGAAGGGATCAGAGATCGCGTTTATACGTACATATAAAAAGGCGAGTTCAACACGGCTCGCAGATCTCGAACGGAAGAAGAATTATGACGTCGCAAATTAAACGCGGGAAATTCACCGCCGGAATCGAATCTTGTCCGTGCGAACAACAACAATGCCAAAAGTGAAAGCGCGCGCAGTGACCTAGGTCAAGAGAGTTCGACACGGCTTTCTGTTTACACACGAAAAAAATTGCCGAGTCTGACTCGGCTCGCGGGTTTGAAACCTACGATTTTGGCAGATCGAAAAAAGCCGTGTTCGACACGCTCGCGGATCACACTGATCGCGTTTACACAGCATAAAATTGCCGTGTTGAGCACGGCTCGCGTGTCGAAACCCGAGCCGTGTCACTGTGTAAACACGGTAATAATGTGATATGCGCTATATACAAGAACTGCATTATTATTATTGTATGTATGTGTCACCGTGTGGTTATACTAAATTTGACAGGCACTGTTGGGTTGCAAAAAATATTTGAAAAAAATAATATAGGAAAAAGAGAAACAGAAAATCAAACATTAAAAAAAACCCTGTGTCATCTTGAAACTAGCTTCCATGACATTTGCTCTGGCGACAATTGCTTCGCTGTAAATTCCACACACTAATTGAGCCGATCCTGGATGTACATGTAACACTACATGTATACCCTACCCTTAACTTAACCCTAAACCCCAGGGGGGGTATAGATGTACATGTACAGTATGATATTTACCGTATGTGCCATGAATGAGACCCCCATTTTCTATTATACTTTTTATTACTATTCAAGTATATCACCTATATAATGGAGGAAATAAAGACAATTTTATTAAGTTATGTTACCTGGATTGGACATCCCATTCTTATCTATGACATGCCTTAAAATTTCATTATTTTTACATTGTAGGGGCAAGGCCACTTTTCAATAGGGTACTTTTTTTAGATTACAGCACTGACTAATGGAGAAAATGCAAAAGCACAAACAAATATGCAAGGCTAGTGAAAGCGGGCAGTGAGAGAAATGAAAAATGGAATCTCAGGCTCTGACCTTGGATGACCTTGGATTAATTTCCATCCAAGCCCTGTGATTAATTATAATTTTTTTAGACAATAACGATGCATGTTTAAGTTCATTCAATGATTATTACAATCCCGGTACACATGTATTTATTTTCTCCTATTTTCTGTACAGTACACATGAATCCACAAATATATTTTACAGTTCTGTCTAATTTCTAAAGTACATTACATTGACTGTATTGCAACTTTTTAACTCATTGGCCTCAAGGGAAATATTTCTACCAAATACTTTCATTGTGTCGAGATTCTAAATGGCTTGTTTAAAATACCCATTTCTGGGTCTATATCCAAAAGGTCAAGTTGTTTACAATTACAGTTGAACTTGACAGACATCTCAAAAAATAGAATAATTCATCATTTATATATTTGGTGAAAATCAGGGTTGGAAAATGTATGTTATCAATCACTTTCTGACATCGCAATCCTGTTTTTACAGTGAGTGATATTAAAAAGGCAATATAATGAACTTGCAATGATTTGATTGTTTTTGAGGAGGTTGAAGGAGAAAAAAAAGTCCTACATGTACATGTACTACCAAGACTGAAAGAGAAAAAAAATCAAATAGGCAGTTATTCTCTTTTTTATTTTACATCATGTTTTAGATTCAGTTTGTAAATTGATAACATGTTTTCAATTTAAACATCTTTTATGAACATCTGTTGGCCATTTTTACCATGATGGATGAACGTAAAGCTAAAAGATTTGCCAATTTCATATTGCCCTTCTGACCAGGCCTCGTGTTTGAAATATTGGCTAAAAATAGGGAAACAGCTAAAGGCCACAAATCCAGTACTGTACATTCCAAGTTTATGTACATTGACAGATTTGTGCTGACAATTTTTGTTGCACACTAGACATTTGCTTTGTATCGAGAGTTGTGATAAATGTCCCTCTCTCTTTGAAAGCACTTGTCTATTTGTAGTTTGTAATGTCACTGTTCCAAGATTTATTTTAGACATTTAAAAAATATTCTGCTTATTTCTGTGCCTTCAGTAAGATTTGAAACAAATAAGAACGTAACAGCAATCATTGGTGTGTACTGTATGATGCATATACACATGGTTGTCTCATCTGTTTTCTGGGATGGTTTCAAAACATGTTACTGTATTTTTCACAGCCACAATAGCCCCAAAACATTTTAGCCTATGGCTGTATACTTGATGTGGTGCATAAATTTTCTCTGGCCCCCCCCCAAAAAAAAAAAAAAAAATTGAAGTTATTGAAGTAAAAATGAGTTTCCAAACATCTTTTGTCCATCTCATGCATTTCTGGCCTTATTTATTACTCATTTTTTTGGGCTGTTTTTAAAAGGGCATTTCTAATCCCATAGATAAAAATCTGCACAGACTCCAAATCCAATTCTATTCCAGATAAGAGATGATAACTGCAGGCTTTGTACATAAATGTACAGTAAGAGTAGACTGACTACTTGTGGACAAAATTAGGTGTAGCTCCAATGTCACAAGGTCAAGTTTTAAATAAATATTTTGGACTTGTAACCTCCTTAAAATATACGCATGTACAGTGCAATGTCTATGCTGCATGCCTACATGCACCCTACATGTATCCTTTTTCCCTCTTTCGATGATTTTTTTTTCTTCACAATTCTTTTTCTGTGAAATATGATTGATGCTCTGAGGCCCAGACTGCACTCATCATGTTCCTGATTCTGCAAGTTTGTCCAGTGGTTTTTGCACTGTTCCGTTGCCATGGTTACTTCTAACAGGATCAGGTGACTGGCACTGTAGCAGTCAGGATTCAAAACAATGTATTTCTGTGTTAATTTTGTGATCATGAACTGGGCAGCGAACCTCACTCGCATTATTTTATGATTTTTCAATCCCTGTATTTTGATCTTTATGGGCATAGCATAGGCCTACATGTTTACATGAAGTATCTCACTACTTAAACTTTATGACTACTAATAAATAGTTTGCAATTCCAGATGTTGTTGCAGAGACATGACAGACATCTCTTGGAAATTATAGAGTACCGGTATCTATGTAGTTGGAAGAATTTTTTTTCTTTTTGGAGACTGTTTGAAGACTATGAGATTCTCTGGCACAAATATTCACTACTTATTCAGTCACTACTGAATGATACGTGCCATATATAGGCTAAAACAAACCACATCTATGCGAGTTCTCTGTCGGTGTCAGTTATAGAGACTATTTACTTTTGGTGACATCACAGAAGACATTGTTACACATTGTTGCAAGTTGCAGCTGAACTGAGACCTAGAATATGTCTCCTAACTTCCAAGAAAATTGATTGACAGCTGGCTTGAATTCAAAATATTTTTTAATTATTTGTCTCCTGCAAGTTTCTTGGTCACACTGCAAACCATTGTCTTCTTATCACCAAGATGGAGACCTACAAGTACTTTCTATAAATTCTCATGATGTTTCTGTTGGTGAGATACATGTATGGCCTTTTTCCACTGATGAAGGCTAGCTTTGCATTGCAGGGCAACATGAGGAAGGGGGGGGTGGGGTGGGGTGGGGGTGAGGATATTCTCTGCCACTCGCCCACACCTTAATAACCCCTTGCTTGTCATGAACAAGGTATTTTGTTCCCCATGGGAATTAAAGAATTCCATGTACTACACTAAGCAAGTTAGTTTTCATGTTTCCCTTTTGTCAACATCTCAAGAATAGACAACAGCTGTGTAGGAATATGCTACTGAACTACCATCATGTACACATAATGTTACTAATGAAGTTAAAATTGATCTAAACAATATTTCATTCTTATTGATTTTTTTTATCTGACATGAACTTTGTTGGGATGTATTTTCTCTAAGGTATCAACTTGAATAACATCATTTACCCTTTTTACACACGCTACACATGTAATTTTCTTAACCCCGTACTACAGGTGGGGCTAAATTGCTATTTAGCCCTACCTGTAGTACGGGGTTAGCTTAGCCCACTTTCTTTTTACACAGCATTTTTGCAAAGGGGATAACCCCACCTATAATACAGGATTATTTGGCCCTGCAAAAAAGCAGGGTTATCCCAGCAATTGCGGTGCTAAGAGCGATAGTACTGGGTTAAGATTGCTAGTGTAAAACGAAAGTGGGCTAAGCGCTCCCATTCATGCCCCGCAATAGAGCCGGCCCTGTTGTCCAATCAGAGGTAAGCATAATGAATATTCATGAACAGCGAACACGACGATGAGAAAAAGTGTGCGCCATAAGGCAGCGAGTTGGAATTCGTGTTTTAATACTTTCCTCATCAACGCTTGTGAGCTACCACTAGTCCGGGGTTAGCGAGTTTCATGTGTGAAAAGCAAGCATTCCTTATCAGGGGTTAGCAATAACAATTTGGCATGTGTGAAAACGAAAAAAAAAGTAGTACGGGGTTAGCGATAGTCGGGGCTAAGAAAACCCTGTGTAAAAAGGGTAATTGAGCAATAATTATTGTTGATTGCTAGCAAATAGACCCAACATGAAAATCTTATAAATTTGAAATTGTTTAGGCCTATTCTTGGCCATCATAGTGAATGTTGTGCATTGTGACTAACATAAACATGCACATGCGGACGACTGATGTGACAGACAACCCAATAAAATTCCAAGTTTGTTCTTACTCAGCAAATGTAGTTGTAGACCAGTACAATCATTGGAACAAGAAAATAAGAATTGAAAAACATTCTGAAGACTGCAAAATCAGTTAAAATGAATAGGCCTACAAGTTAAGCAGACTTAACATGTAGCCGAGTACAATAATCATGATCATACAAGTATTTAAAACAAAATTTGATATTGAATCAGTTACAGTACATGATTTTCCCGGGGCCCGTTGCAGCAAGAGTTGCATTTAAACGCAAGCCAAAAAATCAATTGCAAGTCCTGAATGTGCGTTGTTGATTGGTTGAAAATCAAGTTGCGCATGATTTTTAGAGTTGCGCATGATTTCTAGAGTTGCGCATGATTTCTAGAGTTGCAAATGATTCTAAGAGTTGTGAATGATTTTCGGAGTTACGATTGCTTGCAATTCTTTCTGCAATGGCCCCTGTACTTATTAAACCTCATAGCTATACAGTGTACCAGGGAAAATCTAAGAAATATGAATTGAAAAAATTGATAAGTTGATCAATGAGGCAGAAACAAACATATATAAGTTAGAGTTATAATTTAAATAGGCCTATGCCTTGTTCTCTCAGAATTTATTTCATACACAAAATTTGCTTGTCATATTTTCTAAAAATTCATTTTGTACTAATTTTATGATTTCCAACACCGCTGGAAGATTGAAGGAAAAAATAAAATCCTCAAATCCAACAACCACAATGCATTGTACTATTTGTACATGTAAGCCTCCGGTGTAAGATTAATAGACAATATGGTAAATATAACTTGTTTGAAACATAATCTGCTGTAATATATTTCTCTAATGCTGTATGCTGTGTTTGCCTGAATATTTCAAACATAGTCATAGAATAGTTTGTGATGCAAGTACTGTACCAATTCCTTTCAATAATTAATTTGTTTTTCGATAAATTCTACCCTTTTCATGCTTCTTGGGCTGGGAAAGGGAGTGGAACAGTTATGGAGATTTTGTTGGAACAGAGCGAGTGCGAGAAAGAGAAGTTATTTCAGATCAAAGCGAGTTACAATCCACAGGTCGGAAAAGCATAAAGGGCAAAAGAGAGAGATGATTGAGCTAAATGTATTGGGCATAGAGCAGTTATGTTCACAATATAAACAATCTTGTTTGAAGCATTATATGTGTATTGTATGGGGCACCGAAGAGAATTATGTTTCTGTGCGCTTTGTGCATGTAATAGGCTAGGCTTGCTGTGCTGGCTGAGGCAGACAAAGGTTTGTGTGTATGTGTACAAGTATAGCACTGTACAGTACATGCTCCAGTTGAAAAGTGTGTGTGATAAACTATCATGGTATTTCTTTGTGCACAACACTCATAAACACACACTGGCATGCGAGCTGTATGGCATAGCCATGCCTGGTACAAATCACACACAGCTTGTACATTGCATTTGTACAAGGTTTCTTTCAGTGTAGATTCCATGTAAACTTGCCCCTTAGCTGCTGTGCGCTGAATGTATGCAGGGTATTTTGTACAGTAACATCAGGTGCTGTATCCTATTTTAGAGTCACAATGGATCACTAAAAACCCTGTTTAGAAAGCTTGCCCTACATATTTCACGAACCCTCTGACATGCAAAGGCGGTTCCAATGAAATGCTTCCACTTTCAATCAAGGTGCAGTCAATTATTGCACAGACAATGTGCTGAAAAGGACTCATTATTACAAATTTTAACCGAAAGGAGGCTTAGTGAATATTGTACATCTACAGTCAGAAATAAATCTGTTATGAAATGGTCATAATTTTTTGCAATCTTTATTCAGTCATTTTTTTTCTCAGTTTGTGTTATTCCATTGTCAATAGAATCTTAGGATAAGGGTATCGAAAGCCTGTCTACATGTAAATCTTTGGTAAAGGTCAAATAATGTGACTTTTATTGGAGTGTCATCTAAAATAATATTTCATGAACTTCTCTGACATGCAAAGGTGGTTCTGACACACGTATAGGCCCTTGGCGCTATCTGTTTAGTATCATTAGTGAAAATATGAAGTTTATATAAATATAAATAATAAAGGCATAGGCCTTATTCAGTGCCCACTCTAGTTAATGATTTAATTTTCTTTTGAAAAATACTCTTGAAATTATCTTACAAGTTAAATGATTGCATTTTAGGTCACAACATCCCTTTCCATACTTGAGGAAAAATGGCTTTGTAGCTTGAAAAAAAAGTTTTCTGTATTTTGGTGAGGATGCCAAGTTCTTCACTTAAATAAATTTTAGTTATTTATATTATGAAAAATCAGTGTACATCCACAAAAACAGTTCTAAAAATTTCATGTCAATTTCTACACAGCAACCTTTTTAGGTTAGGACATTTGCCTATATGTAGGCCTACCTTAGCTCCATGCTTTTAGAAATGAATGGAAATAGTGATGAAACTTTGGGGAATTTGTGATCACTTTATACCCAAAACAAACCCAAAGCATATTTTTTTTCTTTTTTCGGGGGCTACTTTTTACAACTTTTACTGCCTAAATCTGCAACATAAGCTTTAACTTTGCAATGAATGGGGGTTTCCAGGGCTCCTCTTTAGTTTCCAGGGTTCTTTTAAACATTTTGGGGACAAACTAGCCCCGAAGCCCCATGGTACCCCCCCCCCCCGACTTTATTATAGGTTTCATCTATTGATTTTAGATGTAAAATGCCCTCTTCCCATATAATGTTTTTACTTTTCATTAAAAAAGGGGTCCATTGAGCACTTATCTTTAGTGATTGGATATCAGAAAGTAATATAGGCAATGATTAAGCCCTAATTTGCTGAATTTTTTGCCCATTCCATGCTTTAGATGTCTTTTTCATATCAAAACGCAGAAAAATATGTAGCTATCTTATGTTGATTTGGCAACTGATACTAAACTGATCAAAGTGGATGTACATGTAGTGTAAAATCACAAAATCTTTTACATCTTTCACATAAAAGTTGTTTTACAAGGTCTACCCACCCCCCCCTGACATGAATCAGAATCTACATGTAAATGCAGCCAAACTCTATTGTAAATTTGCTCATTTTCTTGAGGTCAGGCACAGTTTTTTTATGACCATCCATCCCCTTTTGGGAGAATTCATGGACCCTTCCTTTTCTTCAGGTCAGTTTGAGGTCAACTTAATATCCATCTAGACAAAACATTACTGCAAATTTGTTGGTATTTTACCTTCAGACAGGAAGCTTCACAAAAGACTAAAAGATAGGCCTACTGTCGGCCTATATTAAACACTGATGAGAATTGGAATCGGTGCATAGAGATATAACTTGGATAGAACTTGATCAAATTTGAATCTAGGGACACATTTCTTTTTTTTAAATGTTTTTAAGAGGCATACGCAATTTTTTTTTTTTTGGGGGGGGGTTCCAGACTACCATGAATGCAAAATGTTCTTCCAAACAAATTGCATGAAACTTTGTATGACTTGGACTAACATTTTGCATGAATGACCCCATTTGCACTCGTACCAGTGTCTCAATGTCATCCTTTGTAAGGGTGAATGTTACACGATAGCAATCTTTTGTGCAGTCTCCACCATTCCACAACACAGAGGTTATTGCTGAGGTTATTTTCAAAGCTATTCTTGTCTCCTTCGCTCACCGCATTGATCCTGTATTGTGCTTGATTACAATAATAGAGAACACCTCATCACAATGACACTACAAGTACCATCAATGATGGAATAGATCATACTCTCAAGGACAAGTGGCAGTGGATGAGAGAAAGACAGCCTCCATTTTTGCGCTTGTATCTCGCGTTTTACTAGTGTGAAGGAAACTATTCATGATATCCCTAACAAATATTATAGAGCCTATGGCTATAAGCACTTTTAAAGGGACAGTCCGGGCTGGAAAGATTTATATCTCAATAAACAGAGTAAAATTTACAGAGCAAAATGCTGAAAATTTGATCAAAATTGGATAACAAATAATAAAGTTATTGAATTTTAAAGATTTGCATTATTCCAGTGAAACAGTTCACAAAATATTGATAAACTCAAAATTCAATAACTTTGTTATTTGTAATCCGATTTTGATGAAATTTTCAGCATTTTGCTTTTTTTACTCTATTTATTCAGATAGAAGTATTTTCAGCCCGGACCATCCCTTTAAACATTACCAGAAGTTTCAGGCAGTCGTAAATCTGAATGCACTGAATAAGTTATCAGGTACAATATAATCTGGAAATGGAAGGGCTCTTCCAAGCTGCAAACATGATTTCAAGGCTAAACACATTCGCAGTTGGTATTTGACCCAGTTGTAACACTTCATGTATCAAAACACCTTTATTGAACTTTGCTGATTATCATCATACCAGGGAATAATTTTCCTGGTATCCCATCGCAATTTGCTCCACATTTTTTAAAGACTGCTACGCATATAGTCTTTTGTATAGTATATGTTTACAAAGGACTGTACATTAAATAGTTGAGAGCTTTTCTCTTATGACTAAAAATGCTATTCAAATTGGTATAATAAAATTATTCCCTGTATACTGAATACCCAACAATAGAGCATGTTTCCTTTATGACCCCTGTCTGTGACCCCAATGTCCAGACATACATTTCTATGAGGATTGTAAACAAATCTGCAGTGCTCTATCTAAAGCAGGACACATTCAAAGAATGTAAACAAACTAACATGCTGCTCCAATGAATACAGAGATAAAACTCTGTAGCTGAAGCTTCATGTATGCCTGCTGCCTACATGTCTAGACTATCATATCAATAGGTGGTTTCAAACCTTCTCGATCACAAGAATCCCCGTTAAATTACGAGAACTTTTTTAGGCTAAAAAATACCCATTAATTATTCCTGCATTCACACCGCCCCGAAACATACCATTCGGGATAAGTTCCTGAAGTTACGAGCATGCGCAGTATATGGTCTGATAAGCAGGCAAGGCGCCAGATTAAAATATCACTAGCCAAGCAGCCACCCTCGGCTTCCGCGCCCAACGACACGCTGGGCTAAAAGTTCCTGTAAATTGCTTTCACATTGCCAAAATACCTGCGACCTTGGAAAAAATCCCCGCGAAAGTTCTTGTAATTTTGCTGAGTACCTACTATTTAGCGGGTATTTTCTTTCAGGGAAATAACGCGTAGTTTGCTTTCACATTACCAAAATACCTGGTATTTTCTGATTGGGGTAAATTTTCCAATCAGAGAATACCTGGAACTGACGAACTTCGAGGCGATCTGAAACCACTTATTGTCATACATGTAGTTTAGTACTGAAACAATGAGACAGGAACGACCATCTTTTCGATTCATTTATTAAACTCCTGCCCTTTGCCTGCCATCCACATCCCAGAAGGTACAGTAGTGGTTAGTGCAGGTGGCTGATGGAGATTATCCGTGTTGGATTGATATCCATGTGAGCTTGTTGAACTAGGATCTTTATATTGAGCTATGGTAACCAAGGAAAATGAAGACCCACCTATTTGAATACACCATTTGGACCACACTTAAAAAGAAATAACCATGTATTTAAACTAGTGATTATTTTCCTTGCAAAAATTATCCTTGACTTGTCTCAACTGACCAAACTACATGTTCCAACTTCCAAGGTCTACCATGCATTGACTTTAAAAACCTTGTAACTGTACCGCAGTCTTATTTTTATTACAAATATTTGTCATCCTGATATATATTTTGCGTTCATGTAAAAATTGATTTAATAAAGGATTGTAATAAAGTTAGCACAAGTGCTTGATTGTGTTTAAAATCTTGGCCAAACTGCTCTTCTGCACTCAACAGCAATCATTGGTACCCCTACGAGGTGGCCACTGTATGTTTGTAGATTGATTGTATGTATGGGTGGTTAGCTTTCCTTTGAGTCAACACCTTTATGGCCTTTTGTGTGGAATTGACCTTCCTCAGTCTCAAATAGCATTTTATTGATTGATCGTGAATTTACTCAATTTAGCCTGCATTGAGCGTGTAGGGTGCGACAGTATTAGACTCATTCATCAAACTGATTTCCATTTCTTACATGTAGTTACCGCTTTCTCATCTCCCAGTATTTCTGTGTGTGCTACTACTATGTTCTGCAATCCACATGTTTCTTTTTCAATATTAAACCTTCATTTTCAGTCTTGTGATTTAAATTAACGCACTTGCAAGTGAAGATACTTTGCATAGTTTGCAACGTGAACTTTGCATGCTACAACTGTATATTAATACCCTTTTTACACAGGATTTTCTTAACCCCGGACTATCGCTAACCCCGTACTATCCTTAACCCCGTACTATTTTTTTTCCTTTTCACACATGCCAAATTGTTATTGCTAACCCGGATAAGGAATGCTTGCTTTTTACACACGAAACTCGCTAACCCGGACTAGCGGTTTTTGTCGATCATTGGTAGTACAAGTACTTCACTCGTACACTTTTTTACACATGCTAAAATTTCCTTAACCCCGTACTATAGGTGGGGCTAAATTGCTATATAGCCCCACCTACATATAGTACAGGGTTAAGCTTAGCCCACTTTCGTTTTACACTAGCAATCTTAACCCCGTACTATCGCTCTTAGCACCGCAATTGCTGGGATAACCCTGCTTTTTTGCAGGGCCAAATAATCCCGTACTAAAGGTGGGGTTAGCCCACTTTGCAAAAATGCTGTGTAAAAAGAAAGTGGGCTTAGCTTAACCCCGTACTATAAGTGGGGCTAAATGGCCATTTAGCCCCACCTATAGTACGGGGTTAAGGAAATTTTAGCCTGTGTAAAAAGGGTATAAGAGAAGGCAAGGTATGTTTGACCCCAGCTCTGCCTCCTCCCCCTACAGTACATACATGTAACACGTTCTGCAGAATCTGGACTAAAATGCTTCAGCTATAATTTATAAATCAGAGAATATTCAACTTGTGGAAGGCCAACTGAAAAGTTTACCTCTTGTATCGTTTTGATAAATATGATTTAAATTTTGATAACTCTTAATTTCTTTTATTGTTTTTCTTTCTCAGATACCTTGAGGCTTATGAGAAAGTCCATTTCAAAGGAGAAGATGATGATGAAAGGAGAGGGACAGTAATCAGACCGCATACCCCTATCAGCTTTGCTTACAGGAGAGAAATATCAGGTTGGTACATGTACATATCGTGGCTGGGCAGATGAAACCTTGAGCCCATTGCATAAAGCTTTTTACTTGAGAAAACTCGGGTTATTTTTACCGGAGTTTTTGCCCTGTGTTAAAGTCAATGGCAGAAATCAGACTAACCTTAGTTTTCAGTTTTTACCAGAGTTTTCTAAGGTAAAAAGTTATATGCAACAGGCCCCTTGTCTCTAAAAATTCATCCAAAAGAAATGAGTTTGTCATGTAGAATATTCATTGTTTTATTATGTACATTAATATTATGCAATACAATTAACTGATATCCAATGTTTCAAGACTTTTCTTGAAGTATGCCTGTAATATCTTGTCCAGGGTTTTATCATTGAAATAAATGACTGTCAACCTCTCTATTTGAAATGATGGTGTACCACTAGCTAATGGGATCTTACGGCAAGTAAAGCCTATTTAATTCATTTTAAGATATATTCCAGGGACCCTTTCTGAAGAATTACGAGGGTAAAAGCGTAGATTATCATCAAGCAGCTTAATCACCGGCATCAGAAATGGTTGCATTTTAATAATGATTATGGCACTGTGGTTATTGCAGTTCTTGTTAGTACTTATTTAATGAAAGATGAAAAGCATTTGTTAAGAGCACCAGCCAATGCAATATCATTACATGACATTTATGCGATATATTGATATGGTGAGATAAGAGGAAACATTACCGTTAAAGGAAGAAGAATTAAGTTCTAGAGAAGATTGGAATTGTGGAGAGGATTGCTTCAAAAAGATTGGAAAGTGCATATGATAATGCATAAAAGAATTAGTGTACATGTATGCTCATGCTGTTCAAGATGAGGAATCCCAAAAGATATTAGGAAATAGAGGCATCATATGCACATCAAATAGAACTATAGAAGTACATGTGCATATCAAATAGAACTATTCAAGTACATGTGCTTAAGATTAAGAATATTCAAGTTTGGCTCCATTTCATCAATTTTGGACCGTAGATTGAATTCCTGAGCATCTGATAAATTATATTTTTCCAAAATATATAAAAATGATATGAAAGTGGACAATGCTTTTGTTCCATGTTAGAGTTTTCTCTATTCTAATATTGCACATGCAGTTATCATCCTTGTTCTCTATAGAAAGTCAGATTATGTACATGAAGGTGCAACATTTTCCAATCTCGTAAAACTCATTTCAAATATTCAAGGACCTCTCAACGACCTCTCTTTCTCCGTTATTAATATTGAAAAGGTTCACAAGTGATATTGATTGTAAAAATAGCAACATAAAACAATTGTCATTTGCTAATAGCATAGTAAGTTGTATAGTAGAGTGTGTTGATGCTAGCTACTTCTTGCCAATTTACATGACAGGAAGGAAATTACTGATCAGATGGTATCTTATATCACAGAGGGAACTTCCACTATATTGGTTTTATTGTTGACCATGGAGCGAATTATGATATTTCCATTCATATGTTGATTAGCATTCCGGCAGCTTACAATACACAAGTTCATAACTACACATGTTCATTTCAAAGTACTCTCTTAAAGGGAAATTTGCTTTGTTGTATTGTTTGAAATAGGAGTTGTAAAGGAATTAGGTGAAGGTTCCAGGAAATGCTAGACAAAAGAAAGGTGTGATTTGATAAAAAGAAGGAATGATTTTTTGAAATCTATAAATTGCTACTGTGACAAAACAACCCCCTCAGCATCCCTTTTACAGGTACTCTTTGCTTTGTAACATATGCTTATTATTCCTGCAACAATTTCTAGTTTTAACCTTCAGTAGAAGTTTTCTCATCTCACTATTAACACATGTATTTTCATCTTTTTTTACAGGGTTGTGATAGAAAAGGGGTTATTTTATCTTAAAAAGTGTTATTTTTTTTAAATTTGTCATCATTTTTAGCTGGCTTGAATTATTTGAATCAATGTTAAGACACTTTCAATTGATCCCAAATGTAATTAGAAGCAAGTTGTTTTGAGAAACTGTCATTGTGCAAATGATATCTTCTTATGCAGACAAAATCAGACAGACACATGGCTTCGCCAAGGAGAAATGTCGGACGTCGGAGTACGACCGAATACTCCATTCTCTCCAGTCTGGTCTCCCCAATGAAGTGGACTTCGCCATCAACATCTGCACGCTGCTCTCCAACGAAGGCAAGCACGTCATCCACTTGGAGAAAGTCCCGATGCTCATCGACCTCCTTCTCGCACATGCAGGCATCTTCTATGAAGGTACGATGATCCCTGGATTTTTCATGGATTTTATTTCTTTTAGATATTTTAACAAAGGA
Source organism: Lytechinus variegatus (assembly GCF_018143015.1). Classification (NCBI taxonomy): domain Eukaryota; kingdom Metazoa; phylum Echinodermata; class Echinoidea; order Temnopleuroida; family Toxopneustidae; genus Lytechinus; species Lytechinus variegatus. The sequence goes on along the minus strand of NC_054758.1, from coordinate 4,516,111 downwards.
AAAGTTATTTCTAGTACCAGTAATGTAAAGGTTAGTGATAGATTGTACAGTTGATTTTTATGCGTGATCGCACATAATGATTAATGTAATTGAGCATGAAAATCTGTGCTATGATCAAACACTAATCTTTGTGTTACGGGTCGCTTTTAAGTGTTTCATGAAGCGATTTGGGGATGATTTTCTCTGAAAATCGTCAAAAACTACTGAGATCTGGCATTTGTCCATCCATCCATTCATCAAATGTTTCTCCATCAGTCACTCTCTCAAGCTTCAACCCTCTTTCTTGAACAGAAAACATGCACTGTACAAATTTTATCAAAACCTGTGAATCCTTCCTCAAAAATTGGTTTTCATGTTTCTCAAGACCAAAAAGTTTGAAGTTCTAAGCTATTCAAAAAAGACCATCCATCTGACAATCTACTACATCAATTCTGCTGTCAGAGTTGACATTTTTTTCTTGATTTGGGTTGGGATATTTTTTGTATGGTCTTTATTTCATGATGCTAAAAATAATTAGAGTCACACAGTCGGCCAATTTCTGAAATATAGACATTTCAAACACGTATAGACACTTCAAATGCATACACTTCCACATAAAACAATGATGCATTTTCTCATTTTACTAAGACACTCATTCATTCCACAGAGTTGTTTTCTGTTATTAGTGGACAAATTTCTCTCCATCTTTTACTCTATATTTCATCTTCATCTTCCTCTTAAACAGAAAACATACAGTTATGTGAATCCCTCCTAATCATTTGTTTTTCTTTTTTTCCCCCAAGGACGGGAAGTTTGAGGAAGCTGTACGAAGAAGACTGGGTTGAGAAGACGAGAAGAAAGTTTGTACAGTTCTGGTATGACACTATCAGTGACAAAGAAGTCAGGGAGGTCATCGGCCCAGGATCAAAGAAACCCGAAGGTAAATGAACTCTACTTTGATATAAACGCTTTATCAAAACTAAAATTTTGTGATCATCCCAGCTGGTTTGTCTTTTATGATAGAAGAGCATAATGTCGATTTTATATTTTGCCAAAAATAAAGTAAAACTTACACAGAATTTCTCTTCCGAGAGACCACAAGAGCAATAAAAGTCATTGCCACACCCTTTCAATATGTGAAGTAGTCAATCAATGAAGGTGTTTTCTTGAATCTACTTGGGGTAGTTCATGTTCATGCTGTTCTTCATCAGATCAGCAACATTAAGGACAGAGCTGCCTATTAGAAGGATTTTATCCCATCTTGTAGGATTTTTTAAGGGGGAAGTGACATAAAATAGGATTTTCTCCCTAATAATAGGATTTGTGATACTGCTGATACTGAATGATATTTTTTGGGTATGTTTTTCAAAATTTTAAAGAAAAATATGATTTTAGTCTTGAAAATAGGATAAAAAGAAAAAAAAAGAGTGTTTTTTTTCACAATTATTGTTGGCAGCTCTCCAAGGGTTTTTTTTTTACTTGAAATGAATACAAATATATTAAATTCTAAGTTTAACAGTTGTCTGTTTGCTTGGAAAAATTGTGATATTACATCATCAATTTCAGTATGTTAGTGGTCATTTTTCCTCTTTGTACATCTTTACTTGTTTATCAAACAGAAAATATATAAATGCAATAGAAAAAGGCAGATTTTTATTTCTAGATGTCAAATACTTTGTATGATTTTAGTGATAATCATTGCCAAAATGATTGGGCAGATCAAAAGAATTGTCTCTTTATGCCAATTTTGTTTTGATATAGCTTTTAGAATGAGAGGGTAATGTCATCAGTGATAAAACATTTTTCATTACCCAAGCTCCCTTTTCTTACTCCGAATCCATGTTCCTTTTTTATATCTCGATAAGCGACAATACAAAGATGTAGAGCTGTTTGCAGTTAGAAAGATGGGTCTTTCTGATGTAGAAGGCCAAAGGATACTACAGGTGAGAATAAAAGTTTCTTTTAGTATTTTGTAAGTATTAATATAAAGAAATGTGTGAGGATGATAACGGTGCATAGCCAGGCCATGATTAAGCCATATAGTTCGTACTTACATATTCTAGCACCGTTCCTTCTAGCATCCGTAGTAACGCATATGACATCATCAAACAAGCAGGTGCAGTATTCACTGAACAGAATTATATGTGAATCAAATATTAATTTGAATGACCAAGGATGAATTAGAATGACGCCGGTATTGGATGCTTTGCAATATTTTTGAGAATTTTTCATACTGAACTCCATCTGTTGAGTGTATTTAACCCTATCTAGGCCGGGGTATTTTGGGAGTTCATATGGCCGGGGGGGGGGCCTCCCAGGCCCCCCCCAAGATCTCGGCCGTCGACCGCGCGATCGCGCCGAAAATTGGCACGCGGGTTGCCTGGGACATAATCTACAAGATTGTATAGTAATTTATTTCATGCAAATCGCTATTAAGTGATTATGCTAATTTATGCGTAATTAGTATGCGAAATCATACTTTTTCCTCTAACTCCCTAAATAAAGCTCCAAATGTACTAATTTTTGGTATAGAAACTCTTTGTGGTGTTCTTAGCAAGTATACATGAAAAAAATTGCGATATCAAATCATTTTCTTATGTATTTTATTGTTTTTTGCAATTTCTTATGTATTTCTTTGTTTTTTGACCTTTTGTTTTTCATTGTTTTTTCAATGAAATTTGTTGGGGACTCTTCTGTGATCATAAAAAGCATAAAATAAATACATTTAGACCAGCAAAACTAAAAATAATCATACATTTATGAATTTTGGTTGAAAACACAATTTGCATTGACTTTGTACACGAAATCACGTTTTTGAGCAATTTTCGGTCTGACATGCACTTACATAATGTTGCGTAATTTCCGAACCACATACCCGGGTGACGCAATGTTGGTCTCAAAAGTTGCGCAAGACTTGAAAGTAAAAAGTCAGCGAGCGGCGCGGCCAAAAAATTTTGCGCAGCGAAAATATTGCGCGATTCGTTGAGGGGGGGCCTCCGAGGCCCCCCCCCCCGGCCTAGATAGGGTAAAGTCTTGATTGTATTTTACTTAGATTTTATGTTCAAAGATTGCAATCATCTAACAAACTTGTGGTTTGGGATAGCTCTTTATAACCACAATCAGTTATTGGATGCTTTTCATCATTGAAAAAAGGTAATTAACTCCATCTAATGAATGTATTTAAGTATTGATTATATGTGTATTTAATTTTGATCAAATGCAGATTTCCATCATCCTTAGAAACTTCTTGTTTCAGATCAATCATTGTATAACCACAGTCAGCTATTGAATGCTTTCGAGATTTCGGTAAACTTTGATAGTTAACTCCATCTAATGAATTGATTGTATTTGACTTTGATTGTATGTTCAACAGATTGCAATCATCTTCAGAAACTTGTCATTTGAAAGCCATCACATAAGCACCATGGCTAGTCATCGGACACTGTACAGATTTTTATTACTCCTGGCACATAACTCCTGCACAATGCTACAACAACTGGGCATGGACACACTCACTAATATATGCAATCAAGTAAGTACTATATGCAATCATGTGAATAATATATGCAATCATGTGAATGATATATGCAATCATGTAAGTATTATATGCTATCATATGTATGCAATCATCCGAATGATATTTGCAATCATGTAAGTAATATACATACTGTCTGATTTCGGGATTGGTGTTTTGTATATTTTATATGAGAGGAACAGGGGGGGGGAGGTTAGGGTCAAACAGAAAGAACATTTTTGACCATGCAGCAATAAGCTACAAATACATTGTGTAGTTATCAATGCTCAATAAAGCTGTTTTCATTTGGGAAATTGAATTTTTTTTGTGTATACATATATTCAAAGAATTATGAAATCCCTTTTCTCAATTAAATGATAGGCATCAACCAATTAAAGATGATATTTTGCAGGTTTTATTTAGTTTTTTTTATTTAGATGCTTTGTTAAGCTATCAACTATTGACACCTGTCTCAGTCAACTTAATCTCTTCTTTTTTTCACAGGTTGTCCTAGATTCCATAGATTATGTCAGTACACAACTCATGCTGCATACGATCCATAAAGGTCTACTTTCACAATCCGACAAGTTCGTCACCCTAAGATGTGAGTTTAATTCAGATTTTCCCCGAAGAGTAACTGGATTTAGTTAATTTTGTCTCACGTCCAGTTGACAGTTTTGGGAACAAGCTAGAAATGTGTTCAAACAGAATCCAATGAATTCATCATCCAAGTGTTTGCATGTATGATTTTAAAAAATTATGCCAAATGATTCTGGTTGAAAGTATGTAATTGCTTAAAATTCAACAGAATAAGTACAGTATTTCCAGTCAGGTTGGTTTTTTTTTCTTCCTAGCAATAGTAATACACAGTCCCACATGTACTTATCTGTGTTGGTGATCTTCAGTGTAACATTTTTTCAATTCATGATTTCCCAAAGTTAGGTTTATGTGAAAATACCACCTCAAGATTTACAATGAGTGATTACAACTAACCTTCTCATGAAATTATTGTTTGCTGCGATATTGTTTCTTTTGTATTGCCATAATAATTACCCCGTTCTATCTGAAATTTGCTTGCCTTATGATTGATGTATGTTGCATTTGTTTTGTTATCAATCTGTTCTGTTCTTTGTATTGATGTTTATTCAATTTAATTTTATTTATTTACTTGACATCCTTTTAAATATATACAAACATATGTACAACTGAAATATGATATAGCAACAAAAGAGTAAAAGAACTTAAATTACAGTATAAGCAATGAAAAATAGTAGAAATATAAAATAAATGAAAAGAAAATATTGATTTGAATTGAAATCCATTAGCATTAATAGTAATGAATATATTGATTTTCTTTACAAATCTGTAGCAATGGAGCTTATAGAGAAGCTGATGATGGTCGACAACAACCTTGATCTGTTTCAACGGTGCATGGAGCCAACCATCTACGTCAAGATTGTCAACCTCCTCACCATACACGACATACAGCTGCTGCTGGGGGCGCTAGAGGTCATGTTGGTCATGTCGGAGAGGGAGGAGCCCTTCTGCACGCGCCTATCGAGCGTCCACCATAGCATAGGTCAGTACATACCTTGAAGCGCCATACTTCCATCTTCACATAGATAGATATTAGTGTGGCAGTGTTTGGGGGGCTTTGCAGCCCATTAATAACCCAGTAAGATTGTGTGATGGGTTTAAAGGTACTTGGTGGGGGGGGGATGGGGGTTGCAAGAGACAAATGTGCAGATGATTGCAAGTATCAGTGTTTAGTTTGCATTTGTGAAACCAGTATTATCTACAATATTAATGATGAATTGCATCTGATCTTAATTCCTTGTCGAGGGGGGAGTTTCATAAAGCTGTTCGTAGTTAAGAGCGACTTTAAGAATGAATGGGAAACCTATTTTACACGTTAAAGAAAGAATCATTAGCTTAAAGTCACTCTTTCTAACTTAACGGCTTTATAAAACGGCCCCATGGTGCTTAATTGCATGTAATAATCAAGTGTAAAACTTGGCCTGATGATCAAGTGCTCAGCTCTGTTTCGAGAACCAGGAGGGTGTTTCACAAAGTATGATTTATAGTTGCACTTAAATGCTGACAAGTACATGATATGCAACGCGCAGTCTTATTGATTCATATGCAGTAATGCGCTTCCTCTTATCATGATCTGACAAATGCAGTCATGCCTTTATTTATAATGCGTGCAACTAGGCATTTAAGTGCTACTCTAAGTTACACTTAACACCCCTTGTCTAATTCCACTTTAAGGATGCTGCACAAGACGGATATGTGCATTTGATTGCAAGTATCAATTTCAAATTTGCATTGTATGATCAATCTTATTTGTGTATCATCAGGGTTATTTTTTTGTAATAAACAGATCACAAATTGAAAAAATTATGATTAGTTGCAAAACTTGTGATGGATTTTGGGACCATTCTTGAAAATTCTTTGTTTGCATATTTCTTTTGATCTGAAGTTCTTTTGTTAATCCTTAGTCTGTGGGGAAAGGATAGTATGTGGACAGTAAGTGATCAAGGCTCATTCATATTCCTTGCATCAAACTGTGCTATTAGATATCTGTTCATTGAAATTTAGCCGTAACTGGAGCTGCATTTGAACTAGTTGTCGAAATTGATCTCCTCAAGGTTATTGATATTTGATATTTTGCTCTCAGGTTTGTACTGGTATGCCGAGTCATTAAGCACCAATGCCTTTGTAGGGATCAAAATCGTTGATATAAACCAGATGATATCATTCTATAGCCACCATGGGTAAACCAGGGGTGACACCCAACCCTCTTTTAATCTCAATGTTTTGATATTTGATCTTATCCTTTCATAGATGTACTGGTATGCCTGATAACATTGGATGCCCAGTCATTAGGTGCTGATGCCTTCCTAGGGATCAAGATCGTTGATCACGTACCAGATGGTATCCACCATCCCATCGTCACTATGGGTAAACCAGGGGCGACGCCCAACAACCCCCCTCAACCTCCTGCCAAGCTCCAGACTCCACCAGCTGCCCAACTACCAAGTAAGTACTAAATAAAAAGCTCAGTCTTTCTGTACGTCTGGCCACTAATTTCTCCATTCTTAATTTCATGAACTGCTGAAGCCGTAATAATTTGAGAGCATTACAATTTTTTTAATGAAATTAAAAGTAGATCCGTATAATTTCAGGAAGGTCTCAAATATTAGGGGTGGACTCACCTTGCTTGGAATTGTCCTACTTGATAATGGGCAATAATTACTGTAATTGTTGGGCATTAGCAGTGTTATATCTAAGTCAGGTCATTTTATTCCAATCATCTTGAAATATGGTATTTGTAGATATATATTCTTGCTGCCAACACTCAACAAGTATTCGAATGCAAAATTTATTTTGATTAAAATTTTTTATTAAAGTTTTAGAAAATTCAGTTCCTCTGTCAAAACTCCAGGAAAAGTTTGGGTTTTCCTGTTTGTATGACCCCCCCCCCCTGCTGTATTTGTAATTACAGCATTAATGATTTACATCTTCTTGCTTTATCTGTTTTTTCTTCCATAGGACCTCCTCTAGTGCCGTCAAACTCTTCAGCTTCGCCCACCCCACCCCCACCAGCCCAGGGAGGCCAACCAATAAAGGATGCTGATATGGAAAGTTTAGCCTGTCAGTGGTAAGTTATGTTTACATTCTTAATTAATTTCCCTTAGTTAATTAATTTATTTTATATATATTTATTTACTCATTCAGTCCTTTGTTCATTCGTTTGTTCATTCATCCATCTGTCCATCCATCCACCCATCTATCCACCCATCCACCCATCCATCCACCCATCAATCCATCCACCCACCCATCAATCCATCCATCCACCTATCCATCCATCTGCTGTCCGTTCATTCCTTTATCCATTTGTGTGTTTTTTATCATTTGTTCATTTATTCACTCATCCATTTAGTTATGTCCATTCTTCATTTTCCAATCATTCTTCATTAATCCTTTCATTCTTTCCTGTATTCACTAATTTATATACTGTATTTCACTTATTCTTCATTTCTTCACTTATTTCCTCCATATTTCTATCCATCCATTCTTTCTCCCTCACTCTCTGATTTATCAATACATTCTTCAACTCTTTATATTTCAGGTTGGGCGCACATTATGACTTAGACCCTGGGGCATCAATCACCAACATAGATCTCTACGCAGAGTACCTCTCAGCCTGTGGCAAGATCATGGGCCGGAACATCCTCAACTCAAACGACTTCATGCGATGCGTCAAGTAAGTTACCAAACCTTCACTCAGCAAGCGTTTTCATGAAGTGTCTTGTCCTTGATTTTCATTGATAACTTTGCTGTCGTCCAATCAGATGCAATGATTTCAGTAGCTTATAACAGTTGCGTGTGAAAATTACTGAAGAATTGCTTTGTGAAAGTCTTCTAGTAAAAAAAAAAATTATGAATGAAGTTTGAAACAAGTTTAATATACAGAGTCACTTGAGGACTTGTTTTGCTTCAAATAAAAGATAAATTGACACATTTTAAATTAGGGTTACAAAAGTGAAACTAAAGGTAGCAATTACAGATATCCCTTATTTGTTGTTCCTTCATCCTATATTTTGTATAAATAATAAATTCCTTTATCCTATGCTTAGTATTAATGTTTTTCAAAATTTACGTGAAAAAACTATTTCATTTAGAAAAAATGTCTTGATAATTTTACAATTCTGGTTTTATTGAACAAAAATCATGAAAATTACAATTTTTACAAGAATTAATGCACGATTAGAGTACACAATCAGAAATTGATACAGATATCTGTTTTTCCCACACACTAGAATCTAGAGCTTCCATCATAAATGCCCTTGGTAATCTTATCATGGTTTATTGCCGTGTGATTGCCAGACATATTACATCGGGAATTCAAGCTGACGTTCATCTCCTTTTTTTTTTGCAGGATTGTCTTTCCTGCAGTGGAAGGCAAGAAAACAGATAGTGAGGCGGGTCCTCAGTTCCTGATTGCTGGCATCAAAAGAAGGCGTGTCCCGTTACCATGGAAATGGCAACCAAGCCAGAGTGCCCCCTCCCCTGGTGGTGAGTGTGACTTCTAACATGTTTCTGTGCCCTGTTTCACAAACCCTTGCGAAGGATTGTTCAGCTTATTTCTATGTTAGATTGCTTATGATGATGTATGTAATCAAGCATTAAAAAAATCAGCTGAAAATCAAGCGCTAGGTTTTATGTTATGGGGCTCTAGTGGGAACAGGCCCTCCTAAGGTTTTAAATCAAAGTCAGTGATTCAGTGGCAGTTAACATTATAGTTACATTTTTCTTTATCTTTTTTTGGGGTTGTTTTTTAATCTTTTTATTTTTTAATTAAGTTTTATACTTTTATAGCATAACAAAAACAATAAGCGTTCTTTCAAAGTTATTCTATAGTATAGGGCCCTGTTGAAAGTATGGTGGTCGAAGATACAGGGCAATTTTCCTTCACCTTAGCATTTTGTATTGTTCACCACAGTATAGTCTTTATCCAATACCCCTTCAGTCTGAATATTCAATGTTTGTTTGATCTATCCCATACAATGCCTTTTTGGTCTATCCCATACAGTGTAATCCTAGGTAGTCTCGTAATAATTTCATCTAATTCCCAGTGAGAGAATGTTGCAAGAAACATACCTGTATTTGTTTGCAAATTTCGGTTCTAATTTTGCAAATGATTGATCAGTGATTGTTTAAGTTAATAAGAGTTCTTTCTCTTTTTGTCAGAAACAGACCAGCAATCACACATTTGCAATTAATTGCAAGATGTGTGATTGACTTTTAATTGAAATTGAGAGCAAGTTTCTTAGAAATTGAAAAATGAAAGAATTCTGTTAATATTTATGTCTTTGTTTGTTCCTTTGTGATTTCTAACTACTCCAGGTAATATGACGGCTTCAGCCATGATTGCCAGGATGGCTCAAAGACACTCTCCATCTCCTACAGTATCACCAAGCCCTCCTCCTCCCAAGGGTGGCACCTTTCATCAAGGTATTCCTCCGGGTGTTCCCCCTGGCATTCCCCAAAGACAGCTTGTTGCACCGCCTTCTGGACTCCCTTCTGTTCAGCTGCCCGGTCAGGTCCATGGACAAATACCAGGACACATCCACGCACCAGTGATGCAGTCTCATCCTCCAAACGGGCAAGGACCAACACCTGGACAGATTCTTGGCCAAACTGGACAGCTGCCTTCTCAGATACAGATTCATACATCAATGGGTGGTCAAGTGAGCCAAGGGGGGCCAGTGATGACTCCTAGAGCGGTTGTGCCCAGCACGCTGGCACCAGCCATGCAACCGCAAGTTGTGCCACAACCACAAGTAATGCAGCCTCAGATGGGACAGGTTCCTCAAGGAACTGTTGCAGGGTCTCTTCCGGGATCCGTTGCTGGGACTCTTCCTGGAGTTTTGCCTGGAACTGTGCCAAGTATAGGACAAAATCCTCAACAGGGAAGCTATACAGTGGGTGGGAATCAGATACAGCGACCTGAAGTAATGCAGCAGCAGTTACCGCAGGGAACTCCACTGCAACAACCAGTACCACAATCATCTCAGGGAGAAAATGTCAGTGTTGCAGATATCGTTGCAGGAAACATGAGAGTTCCTCAGCAACAGTTGAACTTTGGCTTGCAACAAACCAATGGCAAGCCTGTTAATGGACAAATGGGCCCAGCTCAATCAGTAAATGGACCTCAGAATTATGTTGGAACACCCACAGCAGTGTCATCAAATCCTTCTACTGTGCCCAGTGGTATTGTATCGCAAGCTGAAATTACTATGCCTCCACAAACAAACATGAGTGTTCCATCGCCTGCTCATCTGCAGGAGCAGAGTGAAGGAATATCTGTTCCGACAGGAAACGGACAACACCATATTCAATCTGATACAAATTCAGAGTCAAGCATTGAATTGAACTCTAAAAGCAGGAGCCGAAACGGTAGTGGGAAATCGGCGAAGAAATCCCCATCAAGACAATCAAGTAAGAGTCCAAGCAGAGGATCTGGAGGAGTGGAGAAATCTCCTAATCCTTCTGCTGAGGATGCAACCACTGAGAAGTGCAAACCCCCTCTCAAAGTTCCACTGCCAGATGGTGAGGTTAGAATAGAAAAGATTCCTAATATGCATGCTGTCGGGGTGGAGGATGATGATGAGGATGCTGAGGACAGGACAGATCTCGCAGAAGGTATCGTTCGCCAGATTGCAGGCTCCCCCGTCCTCAACCAAAGTTCCTGCAGCATTCCAATGGAAGAAAATGAGAGCATGATGTCTGAGACAGATACTGTAGAGGATGAGAGATCTCAGACACCGAAGATGAACGGGGAGACGTCAACACCTGATCTGCCTCAACCTCAGCAGATGCAAGGTTTGGTTTCAACTGTCCCAGAATCTGTCGGTAATAATCAAGCAGGTGTCTTTAGCCAACCACAACAGCAGACAAAGGCACAGGTTACCCAACAATTCCAATTGGCCAATAGCAATAAACAACCAGCAACTAGTGGAATGGCAACACAAGCTCAACCACAGCAACAGTATGTTATTCAACAGCAGATTCCCACACAGGCTGTAGTCTCCAGAGGTGTTGTCAATGTTCAGATGCATGGTAACCAGGCAGTTCTGCAGACTCAGGCTGGAAATATGGTTCAGAGTCATCCAGTGAGCATGTCAACAGGAACCGTGGTTGGAAACTCGCAGGGTACAGTCATTCAGACCCAAGGGGGCAGCTATGTTCAAGTTCAACCACAGATTCAAATGCAAGGCCATCAAACAGTCATTCATAACCAGACAAACTTCCAAGGACAGCAGTTCCAGACGCAAGTGCCTCTGCAAGTGACGTTAGTACAGCAGCCTCCAGGACAAAGTCAGGGTCAGCAGCAAGTCCAGCAGCAGCAGGTCAGTGTGGTAACAGGTGTCCAACATCTACAACCTGGCCAGACAATGATCATGACCAACACCAACAGTAAACAACAAGGAAACTTTGCCCAGGCTACCATTCTCTCCCAGACTCCTGGACAGCTTGTGGTGCAGAATGTAAGTGCTCCTCCTAGAACTGGCCCAAAGCCGATTCTACCACAGCCGCCACCTGTTTCTACTATGGCTCAGGCACCAAGAGCTATTTACCCACAACCTGCACATTTTCATGGAACTCAGAATATCCAGATCGCACAACCCATTCAGTCTCACCAGGTCCATGCAACGAGTGTCGCTCAGGTTCAAGGGAATGCTCAAAATGTGCAGATAGCACGCTTTCCAGGTATGCAGAGATTACAAGGCCCCCTGAGCCCTACAAACAGAGATTCTCCTCTCATTAAACGGTTGCTTCAGCAAGGACCAGCTCTTCAGGCCACACCGGTGGACAGCAGCAGCTACAAGTGATACAGCCTCAGCAGGGACAGATAGTGCTAAATGCCATTGGACAATCACAAGGTGCTCCTATGACTGTTCAAACTCAAGGTCAGACCATGCCTTTGTCCCATGTCCAAGTGGTCACCCAGTTCCCTCAAGGAATGACTGTCCAGTCATCTCCAACCATTGGAAACATTCCGCAGATCCAGCTTCATCACCAACCCATCCTGCCGGCCCCACCAGGTACCACAAGCCCCAATGTCAACATGAAGGATACAAAGTCCAAGAAAAACAAATCAAAGCATAAAAAGAAAGACAAAGACAAGGACAAGGAACGCGAGAAGAACAAAAACGGAAGTGTGAAGAATGATCAGAACAAAGTCCCTGAAAGCCAAGTGGCTGCAAACGGTGAGAAGGACAGTGGTAAAGGTGGGTATTCAATCAATGTGATATCGGAGGAGGGTGATAAGAAAGTTGTAGGGGTTGTTTGCAATGGCTTGCCTGTACCTGTAGGCACAAGGACGGATTCCGGTGAATGCAATAACTCTGTAGATTCTCCGAATCAAGACACCCCGACTAAACAAGGACTGCCTAATGGTTATATGAATGATAAACTTCATAGTGGGATCAAACTAGCCAAGGATGGCATCGCTTCCAAAGACATTGAATCTCTCTTGAAGAAAACTCCTCAAACAATTGGCGATAAAGTAGACAGTGTGGTGGAACAAATGAAAAGGGACATGTCTTCTTCAGCGGAAAATGGCATCCTCGCGGATAAGTTGGGAAAACCAGTTTTAAATCATGTGTTAAATGGTGATATGGGATCACACGCAGAACCCTCTTTGCTCAAAGACAATTATGATAGTAATAAAACTGTGAGTGACAGACTCGATAAGCTCCTACATGGAGCAGTACCAAACCTTAGCCAACCTAACATTCCAAATGCCAGTACTCCTAACCCCAAGTCTCTGGTGGCCTTCTGCCACGAGATCCGCCCCAGCTTTCCCAGTACCGTGCCTTCCGTCACTGTCGGTGCAGTGGCCAATGCTAATAACAACAACCAGCAAACTTCATGTCAGTCAGTGCCTCTCTCCACCTCGCTGTCTGGTGACACCCAGACAAGTTCCGCTGCCTCAAACAGGACTCAAAGCTCAGTCGACCCGACGAGCAGTTCCGAGGCAAGGGTGACCACTTCTTCCTCACAAGTGGCGACGTCTGCCCCTCTAGCTTCATCTACCTCAACGCAATCTTCCTTGCCTCTGCCGGCGCAGCAGCCACCTTCTCCGTTAACCGTGCAAGTATCTAGCCCTTCCACTGCCTCCCCATGCTTCAAGCGACCCATCGATGACGTTCTGTCATCACCAGACCCCAAGCAATCAACAAACCCAGCACCCTCACCGACAACTCCAGCTCCTACGCCGCCTTCACCATCAACACCCCGGTCTGGTAAGAAGAGGAGGCGGCATTCGTCGTCGTCATCTACGTCAAGTTCAAGTCGGAAGTCTGGTAGTGTTAGCGGGAAATCAGCACCTGTGGTTCAAAAGTACATCTGTGAATGGAAAGGTTGTTGCAGGTGAGGAATAGAGTCAAATTACTTCTCATTTAGTCCTAATTGTATTCAAAACCATATTTTAGAAATAACACTTTTCAGGGTTTTGATTTTTTTTTTTCAGGGCTTCTTTCTATTGAATTGCAAGGGGTTTGAAAGAAGTATTAAGTCATAGAACTTTTCTTTTGTTTTGGGAAGCATACTTTGTATGTGTTGAAACTGTTCTAAGAACACAGTTGTTTCACCTTAACATGTCTAATCTCCGTACCATATATTGTACAAATCATATATCTAATTGGGAGACGTAATCCTATTCAGGTATGGTGAAAGCAAGCTCAGCAATATTTTCATTGAGTTCATACATAGAGACAAATAGCCCAGTTGATGTTATACGCTTCAAGCCCCCAAGATTGTCTCCTATTTCCGGTTTTATTCATGAGTCCACTGTTTTTAAGAGTGGACTCATTAATTCAAAACAGTAGACTCATGAATAACACAACCAAGGCTACAGTTGTCAATATGGCGCACTGTGACAAAAGAGCACATCAGCATTGGACATTTGTTTTATATACACAGTAAATTGGGCGTAATTTATACATATAATCTGCATAAACCATGGGTTCAACCGATGGCTTTCAAAACCACTTTTGTGAATTTGGGCGATTATGACAGGAAGACTTTCATTGAATAGTATAGGCACTGTAATGGGAGGTCCAAGTCTTCTTTGTTTCTTTAATACTGATATTCTTTATCACACAGGAAGCTTGTGTCTGCCAAGGCTCTTCACACTCATACGTGTCTGGCCCATGTCCTGACAATCAATTACAGGGGTATCTGTGAATGGGATGGATGCGATCGTATTCAGAGGCAACGTTGGTCTGTTGTTAGCCACATTATGGTGAGTCATGCAATCAATTATTTAGGAGAGCTTCTCTTTTCTTGCTTGTTTTCATGTTTGAATCTCTTTCTTACTGCTTCTTTACTTTCCTCTATCTCATTTCCTTTCATTCATTCATTCACTCACTCATTCAAATCAATTCTTTATTCCATTTCCATTCAAAACATAATACAAAGCAATATAAAGTGATGTAAATCAAGTACAATTTTACAGACAAACATTCTTACTTTGTAAAACAAAAACAGTATGATATTGAGCATAAATGGAAAGGAATGGAAATTCATCCATCCATCCATCCATCTATCTATCCATTCTTTTAAATTTATTTCTCTTATTTTTCATCCTATGATTATTAATTTCATAATTTTCCTTATCTTTTTTTTTATCTTTTCATCCACCCATTCTATCTTATCTATCTAGACATTTGAAAACTTCCATCTCATTATTTTTCTGCTATTCCTTTACTTTCCTCATTTCCAAGAATTTGTCAATTCTTCCACCTAACCCTCCATCTTCCTTTTCCTTTATTTCTGGTCCTCAATGTACTTCCATCCATCTCTTTCTTTTCTTCCTCATCTTCTCCATTCTATCCTTCATCCTTCATTCTTCCTTTTGAAATGCTGTCTAAATATTGGCTCCATAATTCAAAACTATGCACATATTTCGATTATTTGATTACATTGATTGTATTTTACAATCAACGTAATCGATTTCTATAGATTTATGAAACTTCTATAGATTTATGAAACTTTTTTTTTCTCGTCCCTTTTATTCCATAGGAGAAGCACTGTTCTGAGCAGGCCATCCAAGCATCAATGGACAAGCGAGCTCAGCGTGCCGCCCAGCCCACTCCTCCGCCTTCACAAGACTCCTCCCCTCAACCTCCTCCAATCATCTACAACGCACACACTGCATACCATGCAATACGAAGAAGCCTCAATACACCTTCACTCAATGAGTTCTTGGTAAGTAAACAGGCCCCGCCCACTCCTTCATAAGACTCCTCCCCTCAACCTCCCCCAATCATCTACAACGCACACACTGCATACCATGCAATACGAAGAAGCCTCAATACACCTTCACTCAATGAGTTCTTGGTAAGTAAACAGGCCCCGCCCACTCCTTCATAAGACTCCTCCCCTCAACCTCCCTCAATCATCTACAACGCACACACTGCATACCATGCAATACGAAGAAGCCTCAATACTCCCGTCGCTCAATGAGTTCTTCCTTCTTTCTTCCTTCATAAGACTCCTCCCCTCAACCTCCTCCCATCATCTACAATGCACACACTGCGTACCATGCAATACGAAAACACCTCAATACACCATCACTCGGTAAGTTCTTGGTAAGTTAACGGGATAATTGTCACAGTAACACCGGCCAAACAGACTATAGACCGACACAAACTTCTCATAATATGATGAATTTAATTATAATACAATGAATTTGTATAGCACAGCCACTTAATATGTGTACTCTTCATGCTAAAGAAGATTCAACAAGAATTTTCTCTTTTATTTTGATATACAGTGACAACAGTGGTGGTCTTACAAGACATTTACAGTACATGTCCCTTGCTACATCTTTTTATCTGTACTTTTCACCATTCAAACATGAGAACTTTCTAATTATTTGTTTTTGTTTTTTATTTGCTATGCAGGGTGAAAATGAAGGCCCTGTCACAAAGAGTATACGACTGACGGCAGCTCTTATCTTGAAGAACATTGCATCGCATTCAGCCTTAGGAAGAAGGTGAGTAGCAATGATAGTCTTTCATCGGTTGTGCTTTGATGTACATGTATATGTACTGGGGTCCATCGAACATAGAGGTTTCTTTCTCAACGGCAAGGCCAGAAGCCAGTTTCATAAAGGATTTGCAACTGTTGTAACTTTGACGTTATGGTAACTGCCATGGCAACCTTGATTCTGATTGGCTGCTGAGCCCTGTTACCATGGTAGTTGTCATAATGACAAAGTTAAAACAGTCCTTTATGAAATGGGCCCCTGAATGCACACCAGCCCTATCAAAGAAAGGTCATGGGCTCGATCCCTGGCCGAGTCATTCCAAGGACTTCAAAATTGATTGGGCACTCAATTTACTAGGATTGAGAATGGTAAAAATGATTGATTGGAAGTCAAGTTGATTAATTTTATTGTTGCGTTTAATTGCATCTCTTTCTGCAACAGTCTCCTGAACTCCTCATGATGGTCTCTCATGAATATCATCGTCTTGAAAATATGTCGCTCATGTTTGCACTTACTGTTTTGTAAGGAAAGGCCAACTAATAGTGGCGGATGCAACGTGTGAATGTGATGAAAGTTATGAAAGTGGAGGAAAGATTAATGCAGATAGAATAAGCACGCGCCACGTTATCAGTCTCAGTCTGTGGCAAAATCTTTTTAAAAGATAGAGTATTTGCCCTGATATATCAGCATAAATAATATCCTGATCTTTTTTTGTTTGCAGGGAGATCCGAAAACATGAGCTCCTTCTGGCTCGCCTGGCTATCAGCAACACGGAATCATCCACAACGTTGGCCAAGTGCTTGAACAAACTGGTTATGGACTCATGACACCAGCTGAGCTTCCAGGAAGGTGAAGAACATTGAGACAGTGTGGCTATGTGAGCAAACAAGCAACTCAAGTATTCTTGATACTGCAGAAGGTGTTGTAGATCAACTGCTTGAAGAATAAGTGACAACTTGTGAGGTGGCTGATATCTGTTGGGAGGCCACCTGGGCACAACTAGTCTAGAATCCTTGATGCTGTAGAAGGTCTTTGTAGATCAACTGCTTGCTTAATGAGTGGCAACTTCTGGGGTTCCCTTCTGAGTACAACTGCCCTAGGATCTTTGATACTGGAGAAGCAGATTAATCATAAGAAGAATGGTTGACAACTTCTGAAGTGGCCAAGGAATGCTCAGGGGCTGTCTGGCACAACTACTTCAGAAGTGTTGATAGTGTGAAGTTCCTGAAATCCATTGCTTGAAGAATAAGTGACAGCCTCTGAGGTGGCTGAAATTTTTTTTCGAGGCCACTTGATCACAACTACTCAGAAATCCTTGATGCTGCTAACTTTCCTGAAGAACAATTGCTTGAAGAATGAGTGACGACTTATTACGTGGCAAGAATACACTTAGAGACCATCTGGGTGCAGCTACTCTAAAATCTGTGATACTGTAGTTCTTGTAGATCTGCTGCTTGAAATAGAATTTAAAGTGGTGATGACCCGAGTTGGCAAAGGTCACACTGGGAGGCTATTCAGGTCCAACAACTTCAAAATCCTTGACCCTGAAAGGTTCTTGCACATGTAATTCAGTTGATTCCAGAATAAGTATTTACTGATACTTACATAGCGAGACAGCACAATAGGAAACTTTTTCTGTATAACACTCCAGAATTAAGGATGCTTCTGAAGTTTTGTACATCAATTGCTCCTAGCAGATAAAAGATTGGGGTTATTGGGGTTAAAAAAAAATATTTTCTTAATACTCAAGAAGATTCCTCACCTCGGTATCTTGAAGAAGCTTTTTTGGTCATGGATTTATGTAGGCTGCTAGGATGTACAGTCAGCCAGAATGGTCACATAAAATAACTCAAGAATTCTTGCAAAAGCATAGGGCAAAAGAAGATATTGATGAGCACTTGTTTTTCGATTGCCTGAAGCAATGGGTTTCGGAGTGGGGACGGCACAACAGATATAACGACAAATAATCTTGAAATCTTGAGAATAGACCCTCTTGTCAACATTGATTTCAAAACTTCAAACCAACCATTGCCAAAAGTATTTTGGTAGGATGCCATACACCTATCATAACCCTTTATCATAAAGTTTTGCAATAAATCGTGGGGCTAATTTATGTGATTGATCATGCACAATAATCAATGCAATTGATCATAGAAATCTGGTGGGTGTTCATGTAAGTTGTCGGCACTGACTAAATTGTCAGTGCTGCCTATTTCAGTGAAATCCTCGCTTTTCATTGGCTGAGAAGCTCTGGCCTCTGACTGTTGCTATGGTAACTGTCGGAGGAAGACATCCCGTCAGCGCTGACAACTTCCATGAAACAGTCCCCTGCTTTACGATCAATCGCCAAGCTTTATGTTACGGGGCACAGGCTATTCCTTCCTTTCAGCAATAATTTCTAAAGACAGAGTTAACCCAGGAAAAAACATCCTGTCTCAGTCTCCAAATTTCTTCCATTCACACTTATTTCTTGATAATAAATTGTTTTCTACATATCTTTAAATGGTAAATTGAGTTCTGGCAATGTCTTCTTAACAGATGAAACTGTCTGAACCCATGTGTGGATGGCAAAGGAGTAATGATAAGTGATAGCGCACAAGTACTTACCATGACTTTTATTCTAGACTAAGAATTTCATAGGTATAGCCACTCAAGTCTGATTTGAGAACATGATTGCAGTTAAAATGAAATTCATGTTAACTTTGTTTGGAGCAATCAATTTCATAACACTCATCATTCGGAATTGGGTGAAGTTTTTGACAAATCTGTCCTCTACCATACTATTAATCCATTCAGTAGCATATAACAGTTAGAAGTAACTCTATGCCAAGAAGTTTAAAGCGTGATCATGATGCCCAGTCTATGTGTATGATGTCACGTTCACCAAGAGAACAACCGGCATCTGATGATCATGTGCGGGTTGTTTCCACAAATACACAGAATATGAATGTTTAAAAACATGCACGGTACTTACCAGTTTCTCCCCGAAAATATCCAGTGAGAAAATACCGTAATTAGAGATGCATTGACTTGTTCAATAGACTTATGATTTTAATGATCGTAGCATGGATGGCCATGTGACGGTTACAATTCCTGAATCTAAAATGAAATGCTTCTTTCCTATAGTATGCTGAGAGCAAAAAGGATGTAATAAACCTCTTTTCTCGGAGCTACTACCTTTCAGCTCTAAGTAGTTGATCTTCAAGATGATCTTTAAGTTGTTCTTCACTGTACCTTGGTATACCAAGTTTCTTCTAATGTCTTTCGGTAGTTTAGGGGAGCAATGACTGTAAATTACCAATGTACAAAATCATCTCTTAAGTTATGTGGAATTACCACGAGCTGCATAAAATGTACATAATTTCTACCATAGCACTATCAGAAAGGACCAACAAATTTTTTTATTACAAATGTTGTGATGAGGTGTAAAAAAAATGAAGTGTTATTTATGACAGATGAATGTGTATCTTTGATCATTTCTTTGTTATGTTTTTTTTGGTTTTTTTTTCCATGATTTATTTGTGAGAAGGAAAAGGGCAATTCCATAAAGTATGCACATGTATGCTAGACTCCCTTATATGTTGGTAGGATCTACCTGAAATGATATGCTTCTAGTTCGAAGACAAATGAAATGTCGTAATGCTCTCAAAATGTAAGGGGTTGAGCAGTTTATTAAGTACGTAATAAAAAGAAATGATAATATAGGATTTGTATAGCGCACGTATCCACCTTGTTAGGTGCTCAAGGCGCTCCTGTATTACCTCGGTTAAGCTAGTCTACTGATTCCAGTGCTCACAACGTTTTGAGGAATTACTTCCTGCTGGTACCCATTTACCTCACCTGGGGTTGAGTGCCGCACAATGTGGTTAATTTCTTGCTGAAGGAAAACACGCCATGGCTGGGAATCCAACCCACGCCTCTTAAGATTGAAAGACGAGTCTTAACCAATAGACTATGGTGTAAGTTATATTTGGGGTTGGGACTTACCAAACAGTTGAATATTTTATGGAATCGCCCGTAAGAGGGTTTCAATGTAGATCATATGTGTGCCATTATGTCAACAAATATGTCAAGTTATAATTATTTTGTTGGATTTTGTAAGAATTTCCTAGTTGATTTTTGTATGGTTTTCTAATGTCTTTGTCTTAAATGTCATTGCGTTTTTGTTTCATTCTTAAATTGAGATTATTTGATGAGTAATGTCATGGCTGCGTTTATGCTTATGTTTTTAACGTAGAATGAGCATTTTGAAACTTGCACTGTAGCTATTTAAAGCAAGCTCTTCGACCCAATTTTAGGGGGCTCGGGAGAAACAAGTTCTAAAAACATGCATTGCGTGTGCTATATAGGTTTCAACCTAGATAGCACTTGTTTGTGACAGCAATTACGATGCGTTTTCACCTTTCACAATTTTCCATAAATGTGAAATTGAGAAAGAATGCTTTTAAGAAACACATTTTGAAACGCTCATTCTAGCCAAGAACAATTAAGTATAAATGCACCCAAGATACATTTGGTGTGTGAAAGAAATTCAGATAAGTGTAATTAATGTAAAAAATAATTATTTATTTACCCCCACCCCCTCCCCACCCAAATGAATAGACCATATACTATAAACATTATGTTCCCCAAATGTAAGATTTCTTAATGTTACCCTCCTACCACCTAGTTTTTACAATGACAGTACAGTACACTGAATCGCAACAATAAATCAGTGGAACATAGAGAATATTCCAGATGATGAATTATAGTATTGCTGGCCTTCCATAGTTAGGCTGGAATCAAACTTAACTTAAACTATGGAAAGCCAATAAGCAATTTGAATCTACCCACTCCCTTTGAAAATAGGTTCTGCAGGTGGATTATAACAATTGAAATTGATTGTAAAGAAGTTGTAGACCGTCTTGAAATTGATTCATATCATGTAGCATTGATTTTAGATATTAATTGATCAGCTACATAGTGGATCCCTGTCCAAATTCAATAATTCAGTAATCAACCTGTTAAATAGATAACAACCCCTCTCCTAACTCCCCCCCCCCCAACAATCAAACACCTTGAGTTATGATGTATATTAAAAGTATTGCAACCAAATATTACTGCCCTATTACAGTTCATTGACTTAGTTAAAGAAATATCTGGATATGTTTGATACAAAATATCTTAACATATTCCTGTTTTGTCAGTAAATCATATACCTATTTAAGCCATAATTATTGTTTCTTTTCCATGAGTAATAGTTTTGTAACAGTAGTGAAAAGGAGGCATGCATCTTTTGACATGAGGGTGATTTGTATGGTATTTATTTTTGAAGAGCTGTTTGGGCATTAGTACATTCCAGTGTTGTACAGAGAAACAAAAGTGATGTATATTTATTTCCTCTAATTGCAAACCAAAATTCTCGGTCTCCCAGTGGTTAACATTCGAACTGAGCCTTCATGTTGGATGAAGAAACCTGGGCCCCGTCTTACAAAGAGTTTTAATTAATCCTATCAACCACAACTATGGAAAGCCAGCAACGTCAGCATCTGAAAAGCATGTTTGTTCAAAATATTTTACTAGATATGAATGTATATTCATACGTTCATCGTTCTCTTGAAGATTGAGTGTGATTCTACAAATTTCCGGTAGAAATGATTACGGTATGGATGGATATCCATACACTTGAGATTGATTGGATCAATCATAACTCTTTGTTTGTAAGACAGGGCACCAGGCCTTGATACATAAAACTTTGCAAGTAATGATTTCTATAATTGGTTACATTGTTAATTGTACATTGTAATCGTAAAGTCAGCCCTATGGTCAATTGCTACCCTTTGTGTTACGCACACAGGTGGTTACATTCTACTAAATTTCTGTATCGCTTCGACTTGAAATAATTTACTTACAATCATTGTTGTTTAAAGTCAATTTGTCACATGACAGTCCAACACCTCTCCATCAGACATTTTGTTTTAATTCTATTTTGGTAATAATTTTGGTCCAATCATTTGGTCTATTTGCTTTGTCGTCTCTTTAGTTTTCCCTTGTTTAATGATATTTGGTTTACGACAAGTCTGTCTAAGAAGAGGCCTGTTGCAGCAAGAGTTGACATTAATCATAACTCCAAAATCAATCGCAGGTGATTTTCACCCAATCAGAAGCGCACATTTTTGGAATTACCTCCGAGTTATTGTATTGCGTTTTTGAATACAAAGTCCAAGATTGACCAAAAGGGGGTAGACAAAATGGCAAATTCAAACCTGGAACTCTTTAACGGTATGTTCAAGAAGTGGAGTTGGACCTAATAGCAATGAGACCAATCGGTTGTAGGTTGATGGATCAAACCATATGGGATTATACCCGCATTAGACAGAGTGGGTGTGGACCAAGTGGCAATTAACCATTTGAGCCCTTCAATACAATCACTAAATCATTAAAAAACTAACCCTGTGTGATCCGATCACCCTATGAACGTTAAAAAAGAATCGCATACTCCCCATTTCCCCCTTGTTTTCAATATATCGTTTAAAGTATCGTTTTAAGTCGTTCACATATACTGTGCCATTGGAAGGTTAACTTATTTATAGACCTGTACTTGAGCTTTCCTGTTTCCTAAAGTATTATTATTTCTTGTTCTAAATTATTCTGTACACAATGACACTTCCCTCGAAGGGTGAGTGGGAAAGAAATATCTTTGAGTGAAATAGCAACGACACTTTGGCCTACATTTTCTATCTTTTCGAGTGTCTGCAATACTGCGATTGTTTTCCATGTCATATAAACAAAAACTTTTTTCACTCGATGATGGAAGCTACTAAGTATTTCCTTCTATAGTATATTATTTACATTGAATGTACATACGATTACGTGTACATTGACTTTGGTATAGATATGTAATTAGATTTGTATTATTCTCTATACCTTTCTATTTTGTTCCGATTTTGTTTTGACGGTGTTGACATGATCATGAGCAGCTCTTGTTGATGAAAGAGAGAGGACAAATGAATTATTGTCTTGTTATTTATTGCAGTAAGTGAGCTTGCTCATCTGTGCGTCTTGTGATCTGGTTAAAACAAGGCGATTTTGATATTTTCTCATTCAGATATTTCAATATTTGTATTTTTCATTTCTATTTCTTCCTTATAAATTGTTTTTTTCTTCAAGAAGGGAAGACTAAAGGGTTTGTTGAGGAATGCATGTTTAAATGTATTGTGTAAATAAATACAAGATTTTTGTATGAATGTAGTAATATAAATATTAGGAATCGAGAGCTTTAGGCCGAATGTAAATGACATGAGCAACTGTTTGTTGGTTGACATTGACAATAAAAAATAAAATAAAAACAATCAACCTCTTCATGAGTGTGCACTTGAAAATTTGTTATCTGATTTGCTTTATGATTCTGTAGTTGTTTATTTTTTATTTTGTTAATTTATTTTTATTGTATTAATTTATTACCCTGTTTGGCGTTCAACGATTAAAGGGATAGAGCCTCGTCGATCTGGCGCTGCACAGTGGCCGCCGGGCTCACGATCAATTGGGCAAAGCAAATTTTCGCAGTATTTCATTTCATGTCTATTTCGAACAATAAATTATGGATTTATCATTTGTATAATTTATTGATATTTATTCATTTTTCATTTTATTTTATTGTTGAAAATCCATAATTTATTGTTCGAAATAGAAATGAAATACTCCGAAAATTTACTTTGCCCAACTGATCGTTGGCCCGGCAGCCGCTGTGCAGCGCCAGATCAACTAGGTTCTATCCCTTTAATCATTGAACTCCAAACAGGGTAGCAGCAGCTTACATCTTTTAACGTCTTCTGGTCTGACGCAGGGGGGGGTAAGAATCCAGGGTAAGAATATGATTAATACACAAAGATGACCTCTCCCTGTCAAAACAACACAATTTTCGCATAAAAGCCAAAGAACTTCTCACCAACCCTCCCACACCCCCCCCCCCAAAAATGGTTTGGGGCAAGAGTATCCATAGCCTAAACTGCTAGATTGTAGGGTGATATGTTTACCCGGGGGGGGGGGCACTTACATTGACGAGTGGATACCATGCGCGACCAAAAAAACACGTAAAAAGGATGTCCTTTTCACGACAGGGCACGTTACGTACGTAACGTGAAAAGGGTGTCAAAAATACAAAAATAATGAAAAAAGGGTATCTATTTCGCTAGGAAAATTACGTGTTTAGGGTCGAATTTGCGGGGATGATAAAACAAAATTAGAATGTTTTATAAAGGATGTCCTTTTTGCCCCAACACTACGTGTTTAGAGTCCTATTTGCGCGAGGTGTAGAAGGTGGGGTGGTACTAAACCAAATAAGGTAAAGCCGACAACCAAAGGACCCGTAACAATAAAACATTCCTGTACTTGTTTAGGGGTTCATTTCAGGGAATATTTGCCAAGAGTATCGTTTTGTTTCCAATACTTGTTAAGGGTAGGGTTTCACACGCCAATACCTGTTAAGGGGTGCATTTTCAGAATATGGAAATTACGTGTTTAGGGTGCTTTTCGAGACCCCATGGTCGCGCATGGTATCCACTCGTGAATGGGAGTGGCCCCCGGGGTATGTTTATCAAGATCCTTAACTACTAATACATAGTAGAGGGTCGTCTTGTTTGGATCTCTATGGTATGAGCGTGAATCTTCAATTCATTTGACATTCTATAAATACATACAAACACATGCACAAGAATACGATGATACAACAACAAAAAAAGTAAAAGAATTTTTATGACTTAAGCAATAAGAAAAAGTAGAAATGAAAAGAAAATGCAGTGGATGTAGGAAGTCGGAAAGGACATTGACCTGTCAAAGCCGACTCCCTATATTACTTCATTATCGTACAATTAAAAACACAAATAGAATAATGAAAAAAAAATAAACGACCGACACCAAAAACACTGATTTAACCCCCCCCCCCCTTTAGACAGGCAGTTGGAATTATATTTCAACTAAAGCAGATAGTTGGTTTTGTTGCAATCTACATCAAAAAAAGTTAAAAGTATCGGGTAACTTAATTGAATTCAACATTTTAAACTAGTGGAAAATCATTCTTTATTTATAATCTAGATAATCATAGAGAGAAATAAAGCAAATTGATTTGTGTAGTCTGTTGAAGGGCAACGGTCCAGGGGGCTGTTTCATAAAGCTGTTCGTAAGTTAAGAACGACTGGTGATCCTTTACACGCTTAACCATCGCCAATTAATATATCATTTACCACAAGAAAGGATCACCAGTCATTCTTAAAGTTGCTCTTAACTTATGAACAGCTTTATGAAACATCCCCCTGTTTCGATTTTTCAAGTTATGATTAAAGAATATAAGTTATGAAGGAGGGTGGGCTTGGAAAAGAGATGAAACATTTGGGTCATATCCTCCTTCAAAATACCCTGTTCCTGCCTGGTGATAGATAAAAAAAAAATTGAAATCGAAGAAAAAAAGACGACTCATTTTAGATACCTGAAAATGATATGAGTTTTATTTGAGATGAAGAACTTGTAAATATCAATGTTCAGGAAAAGTGAAAAATATGAGTCAATATAGGGCCTACATGCCAATGTGTCATTCTAATTTTTTTTCTGCTTCCTTTTTTGAAGCTCGGTTCAATATCCGTATCAGATATCTGGGCCAATATCTGTACAAAAAAGAACAGTAACCCTAATTAATGGCGATAGCATGTGACTTATCATTTCAATTATCTGAATGTATCCGATTATAGGAAGTATTGATCATATCTGATCTAATATGTTTTAAAATGTAATAAAAAAATAGACATGTAGAGAGGGAGAGAAAATGAGTTGGAGAGGGGGAGGGGGGGGGGGGGGGGTGCATGAGAGAGGTCCATGGGTATATGCACTAAAGAGTAAAGAGCTAGAGACAGTCTTGATATTAGGAACTGATTGCATGGAAGCTGTGAATCTTATCTCCATCTATTTTAATTAAAAAAATTGTCAGATTTTTTTACATAAAGATTCAGAAAATACAATGATTCACCCATTTTCTTTTCTCTCCTTTTCTCCCTTAAAAACATGTATATATATATATATATATATATGTATTTATATATATTTTTGGGGAGGATCCATGCCCCCCCCCCCCACCTTGTATGCCAGTGCCGACTGCCACATATAAATCATCACAAGTTAATCGTAGACTTTGTGTAGCAAGCAAAACATGGATCTCGTATGGTGACGTAAACTAAAGCGTCTCGTGACTGCATGCACTGCACTTTACACAATAACATGACAATAACAATACGGTACCAGTACACACGCACGTGATATGAGATTGCAATGCATTGATCAGTTGAAAACATGGCGGTCATTGTGCCCAAAGCTCTGCATGTTCTCTCCATTATATCACTAATTGGAGCGATCACTTGCTACAGATTGGACGCCAGAAACTACAGAAATTTAGGGGAAGATCCCGACGTCAACAGGAATGCGGTAAGAAATTTCATAGTTTTGTTTGAATAGCATATTTTCAGTTGGAAATGGATCGAAGTGGTGTAGGTGATTGTCGGAAGAAAGGCTTGTGTGTACGTGGTAGGTGTGTCATGGGCGAACCCCGGTGTCGTCCAATCAGAGTGCCGCATTTTCTTACGTAACTTTGAGCTTGGCCGTGAACCTGCCCAGCTTTATGTAAGGGTCCCCGTGCATCGATCACCTTGCGATGTAACGTGGGATTAAACATGAATTTCTTGTTATTTCACATAAATTTTCAGTTGATAATGCCCCTATCATATTCTTGACTTGAGTAGTATGCAAAAAATATAAAAATATGAGAAAAATGTATGACATTCTTGGAAAAAAAAGTCCTTGGCCATGGCCAGTCATTTTTTTAAGATTGAACAAAAAACGGTGTCCCATGGACACCGTTTTAAGAGAATGGGTGTGCAGATCTGCACACCCATTCTCTTTACTTACGATTCAATTCAGTTACAAAAAAAACAATGCAACGAGCACTGTGCAGACTATAGCACCTTTACCATCCTTGTGTAAATTGTCTGTTGATTGTTGAGTCCATACAGGCAATCCAGTTGCGGTGCTTTCCTGCAAGACTAAAAAAGATGAATGACACATTTTGTCCTTTTCATTGCAGTCTGTAGTGTAGAATGTACATGTATGATGGTGGGCCCCAAGTCTGCGCATCTAACAATTTGAGTTAAGATTTAACATGAATTTCTTCTTATTTCACAAAATCTTTTAGTTAATAGTGTTCCTTATAATATTAAGAGTAAGTGTACCACATTTCTCATTAAAAAATGAAAGAAAACATAAGATTTTCTTGAAAAAACCTCTGGCAGTCATTTTCAGATTGAAAAAAAAAATGGTATCCCATGTTTGCGCACTCATTCACTTTAAAGGATAAGTCCAGCCCAACAAAAACTTGATTTGAATAAAAAGAGAAAAATTCAACAAGCATAACACTGAAAATTTCATCAAAATCAGATGTAAAATAAGAAAGTTGACATTTTAAAGTTTCGCTTCATTTCACAAAACAATCATATGCACATCTTGGTCGGTATGCAAATGAGGGAACTGATGACATCACTCACTATTTCTTTTGTATTATATTATATGAAATATGAAATATTTTGATTTTCTCGTCATTTTCATGTGAAATGAAGTTTCATTCCTCCCTGAACACGGAGAATTTGAGTTATATCGCAAACGTTTTACATATTATATGAAATGCAAAATTTTATTACATTTTTGGTATATTTCGTTTTCCTACATGCACACATGTATGCTTCAATTTCTTTTTCGCTTCATTCTTTCATTTCCCTTACCTTTCTGCCTTTTCATTCCCACTTCTCCACCCCATGATTTATCCTTTTCTAAACATCTCTCCCTCTCTTTCTCTCTCCCTGTTTTCCTTTCTCTTATCCCATATTTCATCCTCTCCTTCATTTCTATGTTTCTTTCTCTCTTGCTCTCTTTCTTTATGCCATTCTTTCAACCCTTAGTCTGTTAAAAGTTGTATTTAGTCTTAAGATGTAGTTATTTCATATTATTATGTAATTGAATTGTGAAAATGATGTGTAATCAAATTTCTAACATTACAATTGTAAACTTCATGTAATTCAGCCTTTGGGCTGCGATATGTTGTTTTTACCAATAAATACCATTTTACTACTTTTACCGGAATTCCATTATTTCAAATTTAACATTATGTGCTTCAGGCAAGGAGGTCCTAATCATCAAATTCGTAAAAATTGAAATATTGTATAATTCAAACAATAAAAAGCAAAAGAAATAGTGACATCATCGACTCTCTCATTTGGATGTACATGTAACTGGCTCGTTCATTTAACTGTTATTTTAAAAATGAGCGAAATTTTGAAATGTCATAACTTTCTTATTTTACATCCGATTTGGATGAAATTTTTCGGTATTGTGCTTGTTTGATTTTTCTTTTTTGATTCAAATCAACATTTTTCTGAGGTGGACTTGACCTTTAAACACGATTCAGGGATTTTAATGACAAAGGCTGCATTTTGAGGCCGTCACATGAAATGCCCTGAGTAAGATTTTTTTATGAATACCTGTCTATGCATTGCATGTGTAAAGTTCGTGCTCGTTGCATATCTTCTTTTACTAGAATCGCGCAGATACGCAGGTGCGCAGACTATGGAGACTGCGCAGACATGGGGGAACTCACCATAAATTGATCATCAGTGGTATATTGGTCATGTCATGGATCATAAACTACACTTATTAAAAAAAGGGAAAATGAATGGGTCTATACTACAGTGACACTTTTCAGCTGGTTGTCTATTTCGAATTTTGGTTTTTGTTCTAACTTTCAACTCATGGAGTTCTGAGATAATTTTCATCAAATTTTGTTCAGATTTTTTTTTCATTTTTGCCATCAAATTAGCAAAGTCTCTTACATCACATACATGTAGACCTAATGTTGATGATTTTCTTATGTCTCCTTTGTATTTGAATTGTACATTGATTATCAGTATTTTTGTTGCACAATCTTTAACAGAGTTCAGCATGTTTGGTAGATCTAACAAAACCATTTGTGCAAAATATAAATGATGATGGCAATTGGCAATAGATGATGATGATGATATTGATGAAAATGATGATATTGAAGATGATGATGATTGATGATAATGATGATGTTGATATTGATGAAGATGATATTGAAGATGATGATTGTGATGGTGATGATGATGACAATTATGATGAGGATGATGTTGATATTGATGAAGATGATATTGAATATGACGATTGATGGTGATGATGACGATTAAGGTAGACATTGAGACTCATGATTTTATCTGTCTCAATTCAGCTGAGTTAATTTTGCTCAAATACTATCTCACAATTTGCAACATCAGTATCAACATCTTCAGCCAAAAATAAAAGTCACTTAATCATCACTCTAATTTTTTCCATAGAGTGAATTAATTACAAGCAAAGGCTACCCTTGTAAGGAATACTCTGTCCAGACTGAAGATGGTTTTATCCTCGGTGTCCAACGCATTCCCTATGGTCGCAACGAATCAGAGTACACCCCACGACCCGTTGTCTTCTTGCAGCACGGCCTTCTAGCATCTGCCACCAACTGGTTGACGAACCTTGCGAATGAGAGCCTGGCATACATTCTTGCTGATGCTGGTTTTGACGTGTGGCTCGGCAACGTTCGGGGGAATGTCTATTCGAGGAAAAGCATCAAGTACAAGCCAGAAGATGTGGAATTCTGGAAATGGAGGTTTGTTGTTCTAGCTTTCATGGATTTTATCGGGTGGAGTGGTGTTTCAAAGAGAGTTGATTATGACTTATTGGCAAAATTGAAGTTATTCTAAAGAATTCGTTCTTTACACTTCAATTTGTTTTCATTGAATGATGTTCAAGTCATTTTCTTTCAAGGAAAAAACTCCTCATGAAATATTAAGCCAATGTAACTTTACGGACAAAAAGGAGAATTATTTAATTAGAAAACTATTTTCATCAGAAAAGTTATGATTTGATGTGTACAATTGTCCTTTATTTTATGAATTCCTTCTTTGTTCAATTTCAAGTGTCCCCCCTCACTCTGTGACCAATGACTGTAGCTTTTATTGTATCATGCCAAACCGTTTATCTTTTTATTTTCCTAGTTGGGATGAAATGGCCAAGTACGATCTACCAGCCATGATAAACCTTGCTTTGAAGGAAACAAATCAACGAGATCTCTTCTATATCGGCCACTCTCAAGGAACGACAATCGCATTTGCAGAGTTTTCCAGAAACATTGAGCTTGCATCCAAGGTTAGTTTAAAAAAAAAAGGTCGCTGAGATTAGTCAGAAAATAATTTGTGATGGGGGCGGTGATTGGCAATCTCTTATCATCAAGGCAAGCTTGCTGTAGCAGCATACGCAGGATTTTTTAAAAGGGCGGGGGGGGGGGGGTTGAGATGCGTGAAAATTTGACAAGCCAAAAGAAAAAAAGAAAATTTGGCTAGGAAAAAAAAAAAGGTCTTTTCGTAAAAAAAAAAATTGACAAGCAACAAAAAATCTGAGGGGGGAGTTGAACCCCTGCAACATCCCCCACCCCCTGCGTATGTGCCTGGTAGCTATCAACTATCTCTCAGCTCATGCAGTGCATCCCGCTTGATGGGGGAAATTGGAAGTGATCACTTATTTGGAAAAGAAAAACTTATATGCATATCCTGGTCGGTATGCGAATGAGGGTAATGATTACATGTACACCACCCACTTACCATTTCAATAAATGAAATATGATACTCTAATGAATTTCAATTATATGCTGTGAAATTAAATTCGAACCCCATCTTGCACATGTGGAAGCTTCATTACTGTGATGAAGAGTTTCCTAATTGTCATGTCAAGTCTGAAAAAAATTGCAATATTCTACAATTCATTGAAATACAAAAGAAAAGCTGATTGAGTGACATTGACTGTCTCATTTCTTACCAGTGTTGTGTGTATGTATGTATTTGTTTTTTTGAAAAATAAGCAAAGATAAACAACAATTTCCACTTTTTTCCAAATCTGCTTTTACTGTATATTTATATGAGACAAGTGCTCAATGTGTAAACCAAATCAAGTACCTGCTCTCCCGCACAAAGGAAGGAAATTGTTGCTCCAATTCCTTTTTTCCCTTTCCTGCTTTTGTGTCAGAACAATGAAGGACTCTAGATGAGCTTTTCATTTTCCTTTGTTGAAGATTTATGGTTAGAGTTCACAGTACTGAGGTTGCTGAAGATAATATGTAATCAGGGTAGCCACTTCAGTTCCGAAAATTGTTCTCCCAGGGGGCCCTGCATTATTATTACCCCGGCTAAGCTAGGCTACCTATTCAAGTGCACACAGCTTTTTGAGGAATTACTTCCTGCCTCTACCCATTTACCTCACCTGGGTCGAGTGCAGCACACTGGATAAATTCCTTGCTGAAGGAAACTATGTCATGGCTGGGATTTGAACCCACGACTCTCTGTTTCAAAGTCCGGAGACTAATCCACTGGGCACGACGCTCCACTAATCCATCTGCTTGTGATCAATTTCCATGTTTTTTTTTTAAGCCTTCTGTTCAATTTTGTGAATTTGATTTAAAAAAAAATAGTTTTTCACCCACTTCCATCAGTTTTGACTGATTATTTTACCCTAAAGAGTTAATCATGTAAAGTGAAATTTATTAATGTATATCTGGTGATATCAGATTAACAAAATTTGTGCCATTTATCTATCAGAAACATTCAAAGGCACTGGCCCCCACAATATGTATAGCTATTCCACAAATTTTCAGTCCTTTTGTTAAGGATATATTCTGATTTTTTTGTTGATTTTTTTGTTTCTCCCATACTATAGGTCAAGATGATGTATGCATTAGCTCCGGTAACGAGAGTGGGTAACATGACAAGCCCTCTTCGCTACCTTACATACTTCCTCCCTGAAATTAAGGTAAGTAAACCTATTCATTTGAATCTGTATGTGAACAGCTTTTCATTCAAATTGGCAGCACCATTATTTTTTTTCTTTCACGAACGTTCGTGTTTCTGGTATGAATATTGTTAAGAAGTTTTCCATCTCATTCATGGCTGATTTTTTTTATCTGTATTTGAACAGATTTTCTTTCAAGTTTAGCAGCACCAGCTATTTTTCACTTAAAAATATTCATGTGAAATTAATATGAGTTTTCAAAAAGAATTTGTAGAAGCTCCCAGCCAATTTGTAACAGAATTCTTTGAATACTTGTATGTATTTGAATGGCTATTCCCTCAAATTGTTAACACCAATATATTTTTCTTATAAATTTCCATGTATCTTAATAAGGTTAATTGAAAAAAGAATGTTTAGAAGATTGCCAAATTGCATGTTCATATAGGGAATTTGGACTGCTCCATTGCATTGCCGATTTAAGGATTTTAGTGACTATTCATCACTTGAAAACTTAGCACCAAATGATAGGTATTGATGCAATGAATATGAGCATATTGTGTGCAGGAGAATGCGATTGTAAAATGTTTAGTATCGTATATGTAATAAAAATGATATTTTGGATACTATTGTATATTTTCTCCCTTTCCAGTTTCTCTTCGAATGAGTCCCTGCTAATCAATGATTTTTCTGAGGTCATTTTGCCTCTGATGAAGATTCTGCTAGGATCGAAAGCTTAGGCCCTTTTGACTCTATAATTTACTCCATGGGCTCTCTTTTATTAGATAAGCAGTTTTCAGCAGTTTCTTTCTGCCATTTTTCTGAAGAAGTAGATGTAAAAGGAAAAATTAATTTTATCATTGTAATTTGTCTTCTTCATCCTTTCCAGTTCCTCTTTGAAATCTTAGGGGAGGGCGAGTTTATGCCGAGCAACGAGTTTGTGAAGTGGTTAGCCAAAGACATGTGTACTGTAGATAAGACGCTGTGTTCAAACGTTCTCTTTGTCATCTGTGGTTTTGACGAAAAGAATCTTAACATGGTAAGTCTCAGCCAAGGTTGGGCTCAATAGACCAGTTCGTAGTTACTTCATGGGCAATTTTGGTCAAATGACCTTTCATTTCTTTCATCATGATAGGCAGATTTCAAAGCAAGATATTACGTAAGCTTGCCTTACATAGCAGGATGAAGAAATTGAATAGAGCAGGTGACTAGAATAGCACACCGATGAACACTATGTACTTGACAAACTGTGAAATACCAGTCGTTCGTGGAAGCATTGTTGTTATTTGTGGATGTAATTAAAACGACAATTCAAAAGAATATATGAATAATCAAGACATCAAAGTTGGTGCTTATCTCATTAGATTTTAAAGCACCATGTCACTTTAGTACAAATGACCTTCTTCTGATCATGCGTAGAATCTTTTGATCATGCGTAGAATCTTTTGATCATGCGTAGAATCTTTTGATCATGCGCAGAATCTTTTGATCATGCGTAGAATCTTTTGATCATGCGTAGAATCTTTTGATCATGCGTAGAATCTTTTGATCATGCGTAGAATCTTTTGATCATGCGTAGAATCTTTTGATCATGCGTAGAATCTTTTGATCATGCGTAGAATCTTTTGATCATGCGTAGAATCTTTTGATCATGCGTAGAATCTTTTGATCATGCGTAGAATCTTTTGATCATGCGTAGAATCTTTTGATCATGCGTAGAATCTTTTGATTATGCGTAGAATCTTTTGATCATGCGTAGAATCTTTTGATCATGCGTAGAATCTTTTGATCATGCGCAGAATCTTTTGATCATGCGTAGAATCTTTTGATCATGCGTAGAATCTTTTGATCATGCGCAGAATCTTTTGATCATGCGCAGAATCTTTTGATCATGCGTAGAATCTTTTGATCATGCGCAGAATCTTTTGATCATGCGTAGAATCTTTTGATCATGCGTAGAATCTTTTGATCATGCGCAGAATCTTTTGATCATGCGCAGAATCTTTTGATCATGCGTAGAATCTTTTGATCATGCGTAGAATCTTTTGATCATGCGTAGAATCTTTTGATCATGCGTAGAATCTTCTGATCATGCGTAGAATCTTCTGATCATGCGTAGAATCTTTTGATCATGCGTAGAATCTTTTGATCATGCGTAGAATCTTTTGATCATGCGTAGAATCTTTTGATCATGCGTAGAATCTTTTGATCATGCGTAGAATCTTTTGATCATGCGTAGAATCTTTTGATCATGCGCAGAAAGGAACTAGGAACTGGCTTATTACTTACTTCAATTACAATTACGTAATTGAAGAAATGTTCAATTACAGTTACTTTTCAATTAAATTACAATTTTTCAGTTACAATTACCAATTACTTTTGTCAATTACAACTATAATGCAATTACTTTCTATAAGTCATAAATCGGATCAGTTTATTTTGTATGTAGCACCACCTATTTTGTGCACTTCTTTATAGCAAAAGTGTCTCCTCTTTCTAAAATATCATTAATTTGGGGTTAAAAATCTTATTTTTTTGGTCAAATTTTCCTCAGAAAAATGTGCCCCCCACTTATGGAAAATCCTGGATGAATTGAATGTACAAAAGTAATTGACAATAATTTAAGTCAATTACAATTGTTCAATTACAATTACTTTCCCATAAATTCAATTACATAGTATAATTACTTTAAAAAATGTAACTAAATAATTGATCAATTACTTTGTAATTAATCAAATCATTTATTTCCACAATAATATTTAAAAAAATTACAAATATGTACAGAATAGGAAACAAACATAATTGAAAAAGGAAAGTGAACTGAGTTGATCAAAAGTAATACAAAGATATGTGCATTACTGTGGGGGGAGCCAAAGAAGACAAAATGCACAATCTTTGTGCATCTTTGTAATTGAGCCCAACCATGGTCATATCACCTTATTTTAGGATCGTAAATATTAGTGGAAACTGAATAGAAGGCAAGAGTTTTTAGTGTGATAGATGAAGAGTTATGATATAAACCAGAGCTGAATCAATGCGCAAAAATCAATCAATAAATCAGATTATGCACATTTAAAATTGACCTCAAAATACCACATGTTTTTTGCAGAAGTTGAAAGCTTGAATAATATAATGGTGGAACAAATTTGACAGTCCTATTCATGCCACATATTTTTTTATGACTAGAATACAAATCAATGGAACTGTGATTGTCAGCTATTTACACGTCACATGTATGACTTTGAATAAAAAGTTTTAAAAAAAAGAATGATTTAAGGATTAGTTATATCACATACAGTTCTTGCTATAATTCTGATTTTGCCACTTTTATCTCTTTATTTTTCTCCAGACTCGTCTCCCTGTATACGTTACCCATGATCCTGCAGGGACATCTGTCATGGACGTTGTCCACTATGCACAGGTACGTAACAAACATTGCCAATTTGATCTAATTAATCAAGCTCTTTAAAAAAAATAATTATTAGAAAAAAAATTTAGATATACATGTATAAATAGAGCATGACAAATCTATTTGCCTGATTTTCTTTTTTGTCTCACCTGCAACGCAGTGTGAGACTATAGGCGCCACTTTTCCGACGGCGGCGGTGGCATCAATACCAAATCTTAACTGAAGGTTAAGTTTTCCCAGTAGCAGAGGGTGCACCGATATCATCACTGCAAGACTTAAAAGTATAAACTCTGTGAGTGGCGCGGTCAAAAAATTTTGCGTGGCGGAATGATCGCGGAAAATGTTGAGGAATCAACCCCCCTCAACATTTTCTGCGATCCCCCCCGGTCAGTTTAGGGTGAAAAGAAACATTTGAAAATATTACAGTTGTGATGTGGCAACAATGGATCCAACAGTAAAGATCCAGCATAGGTAAAAATGACCAAATCCCCATGATTTGGAATCAGAAGATCTTGAACGTCGAGGATCAACAAATTAACATATTACTCTTGGGCAGATCCATTGATACAGTAAAAAAAAAATTAAATCATAACTTTCTCACATTTAGATGCTAAACTTCGTGTTGTGGTTTGAGGATATCAATTTTTTAACTTAAGTTATACAAGGAAGTTGATTTGAAAATAATTTTAAGGTTCTTTTCTTTTCATGACTTCATTATTCTTGCAGATGGTTGAGTCAGGCACATTCCAGATGTACGACTACGGAGTAGCAGGAAACATGGCAAGATATAACCAGGTAAGAGACTGGGAAGATAAACCTTTATAATTGAGCACTTCAATAAAATGAATTAACTTCACAAACTGCTCTAACCATGATAATTTGAGAGAGAGTAATTCATATGAACGGGGAAGTCCCACATAAAGCAGGGAAAAATTAGTCGGGGGCTTGGTGATTTTGCCCCGAAATGCTCAAAATATTCCTGGTAAAATAAAAAAAAGCCCTGGAAAATCCCCTTTCATTACAGTGTTAAAGTTTATCCAATACTGAAAATTTAAGCAGTAGGTTGGGAAAAGTAGTCACAGAAAATAGAATAGTGATTTTTTTTTTGCCTGACATCTCCAGAATTTGGTGTACTACCCAATTGTGTGTTACAATGTAGAGCATTTGCACTGCAATGTAAAATTTTGTGCATAGGCCTGATGTAAGATTGATCCCCTTTTTAGTATAGGGTTAAAATAATCTAATTGTTTCATATTGGTTAAGTTGTTTATCAGATCTTTACTAGAAAATTCTGCTCAGTAAACTTTGTAAATTGACCTGTGAGATCCTCCTCAAAGACAGCCTTCTGTAAATGTCCCCATGGACTGATCCTTAAACTGGTGGGAGGAGACATAAATATCAATAAACTTAAAACTTGATATTTATGTCTCCTCCCACTGCACAGATGAGTGGCAATCAAGTGAATAGTATTGGCGGTATCAAAGTCAAAGGTCAGAGGTCGTAAAGTTCATTTTTGTAAAAACTAAATGATCTGTTTGACTGTTTGACATATCATTTTGGAACTTCATGAATGCCTATGTATGAATGATCTGGACCCCATTGCATAAAAGTTACTATTATGGTAACTTAGCCGTCCAATGGTAACTACCATGGTAATGCTGATCAATGACCAATCAAAATCAAGTATTCCAGGCAAGTTACCAACCATTGCATGGCAAAGTTACCATAATGGCAACTTTTCTTCAATGGGGCCCAGATTTGATTATGGGGTCAAAGGTCATTTGAAAATCTCAGAAGTACATGTATGTGTGTGTCATGTTATCATTATTATTATTATTTTATTTGGCATTCAAAAGACAAAGAATACAAACAGATCAAAGACAAGATCAATCAAACTTGTACAAGATAGAGAAAATAAGACCTGAATGAGAGTTGGAGAGGCTGTATTTTGGTCTGGCAGTAACGGAGGCATACACATTGAATGTGTGAATCCATCTATTTTTTTTAAAAGGTATTTTCATTTGTATATTGTTACCCTCAGAGCACCCCACCCCTGTACAATCCAGAAGGCATGACCACTCCGGTGTCCATCTTCTGGGGCGACAAGGACTACCTGGCCGACCCGAAGGACGTCCAGTGGCTCATACCAAAACTGACCAAGGTCATTCAGGGGAACCACCATTATGAGGACTACGATCACCTTGACTTCATCTGGGGTATGGACGCGCCGAGTCGAGTGTACGCACCCATCGTCACGGACCTGAAGAAGAGATCCGGTGGGACGTTATAGCAGTTGGGTGTCGTAGAGTAGATGTATTTTTACTTGGATTTGCTGGGGGGTGTTTCACAAAGATTTAAGTATGACTTAAGTCGCACTTAAATACCGACGCGTACATGATATGCAACGCGCAATCTTATTGATAGATACGCATTAGTGCGCGTCCTCGATCTGACCGATGCGGTCAAGCCTTTCATACCGTACACAACACGGTATTTAAGTGCTACTCTAAGTCATACTTAATACTGAAACACCCACAAGGTATGAGTGCTGAATGCTGTGAGAGTGGTGATTTTTATGTGATGTAGGTAACTTATCATAAAGATCTCTGGTAACCTTACAACTCGTCCATGATCTGATACTTCAGATTTATTATCTATTTATCTATGCCTCTCTTATTATGATGCTGTTATGTAAATGAATTGTTGTAATTGTTACGTTATGCTATATACATTGTAACAGCGTCCCATGGGAGACCAACTCATTATTGAATGGGCTTCCTTTTTTTTTTTAACAAAATAAATAAATCCTCAGATAGGACTCAAAACTGTAGCTTCTCTGCTTTCACTTGAAAGCGAAAACCTCTGAGCAATTTTGTCATAAAAAGTCATCAAAAATATCTTATTTTTTATGTTTAAGTGGATATAATTCGTCTTTATTGCTCAAAGAGTATACCAATGGGTACTCTATATGTATGCAAATCGTCGTAGGTTGGTTTTATCTATGATTTCCTCATTTTAGAAACCGCATAGCAAAATATGCAGATATTTTCCTTCGTATTTTATCTTTCCCAGTGCTCAACTTTGTTTGGGTATTTATTTGATATATAAAATTTGATTTTTTAAAGCATTTCAAATGCATTTTTATTTCCTTCAAACATAATGGTACTTTTTATTCACTTTTGTTATTCGTTGAGATGAAAAATTGATTTTTGATATTTGTCAGTTTTAGTATCTTGAAATTCTGCTCTTGGAGCACAATTCATAGTTTCACTTTTAATGCTTACTCAATTATTCTCTAAAATTCATTTTTTTATATTTAATATTGGATTTATTTATCCTCTCATTGTATAGTTATATTCATTATTGTTATTGTTTTTTTTGGGGGGGACCGGGGAGGGAAGGAGTTTAACTTAGATAGTTATAAGAGTAATGTGAATGTTATGTGTTGTTATATATATGTGATATGAATGTTTTTATTCCGAGTGGCTTTGATATTCTCGCACCCTTCTTTGGGTGATGAATACTTAAAGTCACTACAACGCGATGCCAAGCAATGCAACTTACTTATGTTAGATTTAGAATGTGCCATCCATGAAATGTGTACATATCTGTATATAAGACTTTGTCTTTTTTTTTAGGTTGTTCATACTTTTTTAATTGTCGGACATGAGCTGTTTTTAAATGATGAATTGTGCAATAGCCTAATGCTAACAGAATGTAGATTAATAGTTTGCCTCGGACTATATTTTATTTAAAACGATTGCCCTGTGTAATGCCCATCATTATTAGATGATTTCTTTTATCTAATAATGTAATCATTCCTGTATAATTTATATTTCATTTGTTGTCATAAAAACAGTTATTACCTATACAAGACATTTTAGCAGTAAATGAATATCATATTTTGCTCGAGGTAAATATTTGTCATATTGCCCACCCCAGGCTTTGCCCATAGGAATCCTGTACAAAAACAGAGGGCAATATTGGCCATATTACTTCTCTTGCTCAAAACTTAGCAAGGGTTACTGCGATAAATTTGTGAATAACCTGGAATCAGGAGTGATGAGCAAACAGGCATATAAATTGTTCAAAATAATAGCTTGAATTACATATTATGCAACCTTACATTTAGGTTATGATAATATTGACTCATTTGACTGGCTCTTCTTTCGGGAAACATCAATTATGTTGCCCTTAAAAGAACCATATTACCCTCGTCTAAAGACTCAGGCCCATATGATTCTGCTGCAGGCAACATGTTTGATGTTCCCCTCAAAGCTAGTCAATATTATATAAATATTCTGACTTTTTGAAGCTTTTAAGTTAATCTGTTGTAGAGTACTTAATAGATATTAAAGATTAGTAAATCCTATTTAATTTGTTCAGTTTGGTTGAAAATCAACTTGAATTTGATTTATGAGGTGTGATCGATTCCCTCTCTTTCCTTGTTTATGAAAAAAATTAAAAACATCTGATTTCATTTGCATCTATGAACTTGAATGGAAGTGAATTTAAATATTTATGGAAATAGTGATATTGTTATATACATGTACCTAAAATATATTACAATGACAAAGTATGTAAACAAGAATACATATACATGTATTGTGAGAGTACAGAGTGTATTAACAACAACCGAAGTATCAATGAAGCTAAAAAGAATAGCATGAATGTTTGTAAATAGGAAATAAGTTGAGATCGATCTTAAAACACATTTAAAAATGAACAATAGATAACCTAGAAGGTTTGGAGTGATTCTCTTATTCTATTGTGATCTAATCATGATATTACAATTAAAGGCCACCGCACACCTTGACGACCTGACTGGTCTACGACTGGGTGAGTGGAGATGAATTGCGAGGTAGTCGTAAGCCTCGACACCGTACACCTTGCAATCCGATTACCATGCGGTCTGCGACTCACGCATACGTTCTTTGCTTTTTGCCATAGCAACTGAGAACATGGCACTTGCTACTGTGTATGCGCGTTGCATATCATGTGCATGTACGCGTCGTTCAACTCTGCTGTCTGATTGGCTGGAAGTTGGATTGAGCTTGCGATCCAGTCATTAGGATTCAACATGTCAAATCCTTACGATTTTCCTTGCGACTTGTCTATGACCGGTCTGCGACTCTCAAACTGACAAGAGCTGTGACGTAACATCTCCCCTCACTCAGCTCAGTCGCAAGCCAGTCGTAGACCAGTCAGGTCGTAAGGTATGCGGTGGCCTTAACATACTTGATATTTTGCATTAATTAATCATTTTAAGAACTGGATAATTTTCACTATGGTGGTGGAAATGCACTGCCTTTTCAGTACTTGCTCAAAAAAAAAATCATGGATGTACAGAATATGTTGGTGCTTCCTGTATTAATACAATGTGCATGTAAGCATAGTGTGCTATGTCATATGTCATCATGTTTGTATACTGTAGAAAATCAGATATTCCTAATCCTAAAATTGTCTGTTTCTTGTGAAATATTTGTTCTCAACCAAAACATACCAAATATAAAGTTATGCTCAAAAGTTAGTGAACCCTCCCACAAATTGCACTCCTTCATGCTGAGTGTTGAATGTAGACAACACTGCAATGTCAGGCAAGCCCAGAGAAACGAACTGTATGGAATGTAATATTTTACCACCTGTCTTCACAATTATATATCTAGAACATGGCAGAACTTGAACACTTTAAATAAGCTCATTTTCTGTTGGGGTTCATTAACTTATTAGCACCGTGGTAAACAATGAATGATGGTGTTGAATTTTATTCAACTATCGCAATGTTAAAGATAAATGCCAGTTGTGGCAACAATTTCAAAATGAGTTCATACAGAATCCAATGAAATGGCCACCAAAGTGTCTGTCTGTATAAATAAACACATAGTGCCAAAGAATTCTGGAAGAAATTGTGTAATTGCCGAGAAATTAGCAAATAAGCACGGGATTCGGGTCAAGCGTCGGGCCGACATTCAAAGCAATAATAATACATTGTCCCACGTGCGCTTATCTGTGTTGGTGATCTTCAATGCGAACATTTTCAGCGTAGATTTCAAGATTGGCAAAGTTCGGTTTATGTAACTGTACCAGATCAATATCCTTGATGATATAGTAACAATTAAGCCTGGTTTTAAAGACTTTCTCGCGAATTCATTGTTTACTGCAACTACTTTCATTTATCTTTAAGTTACTGTATCCAACTCCCTTGTCATAATTTTTTATTACATTTCAGTTCAATATTCTAATTCCATTCTAGGGTTATATTGTATATGTACATTGATCTCATTTCCAGTGGTTTTATTTTGTATCATGACAGATAATTATTTGAATTATAAATATGTATATAATATTACACCTTTGCCTTGATGGTTGATGTCTTCTAAAAATCGATGAAATTGATTGATATTAAAAGTACCAATAAATCAAGAAATAAATGTTATTGTTGTATTTGGCTGTTTGATAATGTATTTTGTAAAGGCTAAGTCAATCGCCAACAGGTTGATATTGATAAAAAGTAGAAAAATGTAAATAGCATAACTGTAGAAATTTCATCAGTATTGTTTAGTGTTTCTTATTTTCACCAATTATAACCTGACCTCTATGTGGATAAGGAAGTATATGACGTCACATACTTAATTATTCAGTTCAACTCTCCTGTTGGGATGGACGGGGGGGGGGGGGGGGGTGTTTTATGAATGTTGCCAGCGCTGACTAAATTGTCAGAGCTGACAATTTTAGTGAAATCCTTGGTTTTGATTGGCTTAGAGGCACTAACCTCTGACTGTCACCATGGTAACTGTCTGAAAAGACAATTGTCAGTGCTGACAGCTTCATGAAACGGTCCCCCGATCTTATTACTTCTGTTAATCATTTCTTTATTACAAAACAACATACAATGAAAGGGAACACAATGTGAAAAGTATAGGAAGAAATGAAATACCCCCCCCTTGCATTTTCTGAAGATACCTGGAAAAAAATTAAGAGATATTGTAACGTATCAACATTAATTTAGCATTTTCAGCTCCTTTTCCCTGCCCCCACTCTCAACTTGTTGGTGTCATCTAAAAGTTGAATTTATTGGCTTTCCATATATATAGTATTTTCCCCCAAAGTGACATATTTTTGGTTTAGGGGCCATTTCAAAAGTGTATAGTTTTCTTTGAGACGCACTGTAGATATCTCATGACAGACAATCATTGCTTGACATAATTTTATTTTATTAAGAAATGAAATATTCACCATAACCATGATAATCATTAATCGAGGCACCAATAACGCATCACCAAAATGGTCCTCTAAAAACATTGCTCTGTTTCTATTTGTGTTAGTGGAGACGGGGGAACTATTACGTTGACAAAAGAACCTAGAGCAAATATTTTCCAAGGCGATCAAATATTGAAGTGTCTTCCTTTGTCGATGCTCTTAGCACTATACTTCAGTACTCACCCCCGCCCCCCCCCTGCCCCTTATTTCAATCTACACAACCGGCAACACACCGACTATGTTCATTTAGGGATATTTATTTTATGACATACATGCGTTGATTCTGAGGGGTACAGGGGAATGAGCCCCTCATTTTGATACAAGTTGTATACTGTTATTCCTTTGTTACGTAAGAACTGTTCAATTTTAAGACATGATTTAGCCTGATCCATGTTTTAATGAGGGGAAATGATCAGTCATTT
The DNA here is from genome assembly GCF_018143015.1 of Lytechinus variegatus. Classification (NCBI taxonomy): domain Eukaryota; kingdom Metazoa; phylum Echinodermata; class Echinoidea; order Temnopleuroida; family Toxopneustidae; genus Lytechinus; species Lytechinus variegatus. Next base: position 4,473,059 of record NC_054758.1, on the reverse strand, counting down.
CCTGAGTGGGTTCTTCTATCCTCTCTCTTTCTTTTATTTCTTTTGTAAGATTCGTTTTTTTTCTTTCCGCTTACGAAATGATAACTGTTTTTTCTTTGAGACAATTAAGGTCCTTTTTGGGAATGAGAATCCTTTTTTGAAGCTTACCTATTTTTTTTACAAGAAGAAATCTCCCGAACAAATTCGATTCACCTCCTGCCCCCTACCAATACATGAAATATCAGATACGTCTCTGATTACAGAGAAGGTTGAAATAAGATAAATGAAATATCACAAGAATCAGTAACTTGTATACGTTTCATAAATCAAACAAACTGAATTGTGAAAATAAACCCTTTTTAAAACTCATCTCTTGTTTTCTTGACCGAAAACATCTCCAAAGCAATTTGATCCATCTTTTGTGCCCCCATTTATGAAATGCCACATTCGCTTCTGATTACAGAATGTTGAAATGGAACAAATTATCACAAGAATTAGTTACTTGTATTCATAACAAACTAAAATAATTATGAAAAGACAGCGGAAGGTGGGAAGGAGTCAGAGAAAAAAATATCAGAAAGATATGTAAAAAAAAAGAAGAAGAAAGAAAAGGTAACGAGAGAATACCATGCATGACTGCAAAACTAGATCGGTGCACAAAATGGTAATGTTCACCTCTTTCCCTTGAGTAAATCATTATCTTTTAATCAAATACTCGAGCTCAGACAACAGCCCCCGGCAGACAATACAAGCCCTAAACTTTATCATGTAGGCCTATATCTTCAGTAGCGAACATCTCCGCGTGTGTTGTTGGTTACAACAAAATTACAAGACGTTAGTTAATTACACGACATTGGTTAATTACATCCCATGTTCCAAGCTGCGGAATTCTTCCATTGTTTTTTGATAATTATTAGGATGCATCGCACATGGTGAGTTCGCGACGCACATAATTATGATCAATTTTGCATTGTTACCGCCAATAATGATACGAATCAAAATGGTGCTCAAATTTGATCAGTATTCGTGAAAGATATTGTCAAATCAGGACTAGCTCCCAGTCTGTCTCTTGGAAAACAACGTAGCTATTGTGACGATATAATATATCACTGTTTAATATGTTGTATCGAGTGCTTTTGTGAACTTTGGACGTTGAAGCATTATAGCAAGGAGTAATTCGTAGATATTTAGAAAAGGAGTTATTTCCAGACAACCCACAGAGAGACTTCAGATACAGGTAGGAAGATCATTTCAATGTATATTTCTTCTGAAAAGGTAAAATATTTATCTTACCATGATATTGTTACAAATTACAACTGTGTAGTTTTGTATAGGCATACGATTTAAATAACTAGAAGATCACGAAAAGCAACATTTGGATACAGGAATAATGAAATACACAAACATATATGTTTTTTTTGTTAAATGCACCAATTTTTTAATATGTTTTCTCTTCCTATAACTTCTTTGTTGATTGTAGTCTATGTGTATTGGCCTATTATAGATTTGATTATTCTTTTAAGTTCTTGATTTACCATGACATAAGGGGATCACTGTTTAGCAAGCCATAGGCTTTTGTTGTGATTCCATAGACATTTTATTGTATATATCTTCTTGGCATTTTATGAATTATTAATAAATTGAATTGAATTGATTTTACAATCTACTTGAAGTGTATCTGAAATGATGTAACCGGTAACGTAAATGAGACTGAATTTATTTATTAAACTACATTGACATGTCAGTCAGTAGCGTAATGAGCGAAAAAAAATGAAGAGCCAAACATGGTATAGGCCTATTCGCAAGCGAGCAAAATTTTGGCCCTCTTAATAAGAAAATGTGATTTTGATTTTTATTAGTGATAAATTTTGGCAATACATGTATACTTAGAAAACGATTTTATATTTCACCCTTTTCCTTTCCTTTCCCTTTTTCCTCTCCAGGCGGGTGTTTCAAAAAGTTGTCCTTAAATTAAGAGCGACTTAAGAACGATTGGTGATCCTTTCTTAATTACAACTTAACATAATTACAACTGAACATTTAATCATGGAGCTATTACAGATGGTCATGTCACTTGTGAACAACTCTCCCCATTACCTTAGTATATATTTCACTTAAATTGCCTCTTTTATCACATCTATCACTATATAGACAATGTGTTCTTTCTACATGAGGGCATGTAATACAGATTTTTAAAGAATACACCATGGATAAGAGTTTGTATCACCATAAGAAAAGCAGAAAGAGACATTTTCAGGGTATTTTATAGTCCATCAAGGGAAAGTTGTTCACATGTGACATCACACATCCTTGTCGCAATGCCAATAGTAGGATCTCCATAGCATTAGTGATTGCAATATTCAAATGCTCATAACTTTCTTATTATTTGTCCGATTTCTCTCAAACTTTCTTTGATCTTATTCTTTGATTTTTCTGTTTCGACACAAGCCTACTTATTCCAAAGGTTTCATTCCCCTTTAATCCTTTTGTTTGTTTTATTTTCCAATAATTATTCGAGATCTTGAAATGATAATCGTTTTTAATTCTTGACAGAATCGAACCTCATCCAATATGGCCGCTCCACCGTCGTCATCGCTCTCCTCCTCCCAAGGTCAAATGGGCGTGGCCAGCAGTCTCCTTCACTCATTGGAGCAACAGAGGGATCACGTGGCTGAAATAGACCCCGCCCTCACTGCGCAGTTCACGGCGCAGGAGCTCCGAGATTTGAGGATGGTATTTGATACATTTGATAAGAATAAAAAAGGGTAAGTTACAAATTGATCACAGATAAATCTTCTTTTCTTATATCTGACATGAAAATTGAATTGAATTTCATCAACCAAATCATATTTAAGTTCGTTAGAGAAATTGTGATGCGCAACTGATGTTTATAATTTAATCATTATCACGGTGAATTAGGGTGCGATACATTTTTACACATAAATGTGAAACAGATTAAATGAAAATGAATTTAGATTCTAGACCTGTATAGCATATTCTATAAAGTTCTGTCCTGTAACACTTTTGAAATGCTTATTTCAACAAATTTACATATACATAAATTTATTGCAATGTTTCATTTTGATTGAACTATGACCTCTAATAACTCAGCGCCTAGGACCTTGAGGACAGCCAGTTAGGCTTTTCAAAGTTTCACAGGAAAATTTTCTAATTGCTGTCATTAATGTGACTTTTGAAATATAACATTATCTTTTATTCAATTTCTATTTTTAGATACATCGATGCTTTTGATCTTCGGAGTGCAATGAGAGTTCTTGGGTTTAAACTTTCTCATGAGCAAATAGATGAAGCTATAGGTAAGCTGTCAAAAATTATCAAAATTATAATATAATAAAATTACTGTCAAGTTGTCGCAGATCCAGATTTTATTTTATTTATTTATTCATTTATTTATTTGTTTATTTATTCTATTATTATCATTATTATTTTTTTTTTTTTTTTTGGGGGGGGGGGTGGTCTCCATGGCCCGCCCTTGCTGGTTGGCGCTGTGTGAATTATTCACCATAGGCAGCACGCCTGGAAATCTGGCAGGTATATGCTTAATAACAGAAATTTAATTATTAAACTTTTTTTTGGCTTGTCAAATTTCTCGTAATCAAAATCACCTCTATTTTATTGGAGAACAAAATTCTATTTATCAATAAAAGAAAATGAACCTTATCTCTTCAAATGTTATCTTTTTCCTTTTTCAGCTGACATTGGCAGAAGAATAGGGTAAGTACAAATTGTGAGCTGTCACTTTAATGTTGGCATTTTATTTCAGTTTGTTGACTGACTTTGTTGCGAGGAAGTTATTAGTTGAATAATTTTCGAACTAAAGAGTTCTATTGCTCAGGGCCTTACAAAGAGTTGTGATTGATCCAATCAACCGCAACTATGGAAAGCCAACAATGTCAGCATAAAAATGCATATTTGCTCAAAAATTTTGTTCATGAAAATTCATTGTGCTTCTCTTTCTTTACAAAGGACATTGTGAGAATTTACTGCATGTAGAAAAAATATGACATTGATGGTTTTCAATTACAGAAGAGGTTGATCCGAGGAGCATTTTAAGTTTTTTGTCAGACAATCTTGTCAGATCTGATAAATATCCTTGATTTTGATTAGCTGAGAAGCACTGTTACTATGGTAATTGTCAGATAAAATTGGAAAGCGTATCATGAAAGGAGTTGTCGGACGTTTTATCCGAAAGGTCCCATTTTATCGACAGTTACCATGGTAACACTGCTTCTTAGCCAATCAACATCAAGGGAAGTTGTCTGGCTACTTGTTGGATGAAAATGTTGATGAAATACTCCTCTCAGGACTTGTCGGATAAACGTCTGACAAGTCCTTTCATGAGACCCTCCCTTATCAGTTGGAACTCTTTGTAATACGGGGTCCTGGAGGTTTTTTTTTTTTTTGGGGGGGTGCTAGATATCGATTTCTATGAAATGATTAAAAAATATTATTGTGTTGCATGTATCTATAAATCATAATTTATATAAAATTGGCTTGAATATCTGCGAAATGGGTCTACCTTTTCGCCTCTGCACTCTTCGTTAAAAGGTTAAATGGTTAAACTCTACTTTTAATTTTTTTAAATGAACAAAATAAATTACCTTTACCAAATACGTATATTTATTATTATGTGAACCTGACAGTTCGTTATATTTTTTTTTACCAATTTTTGTTTTATTTATTTTATTACCATGAATTTGATTTGTCATTGAATAGATTATGGTTATGTTGAACAAATAATATAATCCATGAGGAGGGGAAAATATATACTTCTTCGCCGTCGTTGTCATCATCGTCATCATCATGATCAATTCATTCATTATCGTGTATAGAAGAACCCGTGGATCAATAATATCCATCCTTCCAAATAAGTATAATTTTCTTCAAAAAGTACAATTATTAATTTTGTAACCATGGTAACCTACTGGACTAATATTTTATGTGTTTATTTCTTGAATCAGGGAAGTGAGTTTCCCAGACTTTGTTGAGCTGGTAGCACATCGCCAGGGAGACTCAAGAGACATCTACGATGAGATACACCAAGGCTTTGATATGATGGATTACGGTAAGAAAATTAAAAAAACAAACTTTCATGAAGCTACTTATCAGTGATTTTCGACTGACAGCTATTGTACGCTAGTTGTATTAAATCTTTCCGCAAAACGACATTATAAATCTTGAAAATTCTTGAAAAATCACAGCTGACACTATGGAATATCATACAGGTATAATTCTGCTTCTGTTTCTGTATTAACAAGACAGACTATTCGCGCCATTTTCTTGAAGTGCCGAAAAAATGTCATGGTCACTTTGAGCCATATATCAATGCACAACGTATTTCACATAAATATTCAGGACCAATGACACGCGTCGGAAAAAGGATTTTTCGTATGTTTTATCCGACAGTTACCATAGTAACAGTCAGACATCTGTGCTTCTCAGCCAACCAAACTCAAGGAAATTGTCAGATTGTCTGACGACTAATGTTGATAAAACACTTTGCTGTTGCGCGAATAATTTCGTTTCATTTAAGTAAATATTCGTGATGACGTAATAACTGCTTAAAGATTATTCTATCATTTTATTCATTTGTTTTTGTATTCTATACCTTTTTTGTTTGAACTTGAAGGGAAGAAAGGATGCCTGAGTACGGATGATCTCAAGATGGTTGCCAAGGAAACCGGGGTCAAGGTCAGCGATAGCATGATCAGAGAGATGATCGAGGAGGCAAGTAGCAGTGGTGACAACACTATCAACAGAGACGAGTTTGTTGCCGTCATGTTGCAGACGAACATGTACAAAGAATGACGAAAGGTCTACAGTCAACAAACATTGCATAAGGCACGTTTATCATTGTGTGTGTTGCCATCATGTGAACATCATGTTGAAAAACGAAATAGTTTTCTTGCTACAAGCTGTTGAGAGAGAGACGAGTTTGTTGCCGTCATGTTGCAGACGAACATGTACAAAGAATGACGAAAAGTCTCTTGTCAACAAACATTGCAGAAACACATGTTTCACCATTGTGTGTGTTGCTATCATTGAAGATCATGTTGAAAAACGAAATAGTTTTCTTACTACAAGCTGTTGAGAGAGACGAGATTGTTGCCGTCATGTTGCAGACGAACATGTACAAGGAATGACGAAAGTCTCTCGTCAACAAACATTGCATAAAGACTTGCATGGTTATCATTGTGTGTGTTGCCATCATGTTGAAAAACGAAAGAGTTTTCTTGCTACAAGCTGTTGAGACAGACGAGATTGTTGCCGTCGTGACGAACAAGCCTCGATGTAAGCCTCCTCGTCATCAAACGTTGTACATAGATAGAGGTATCGTCAGTGCGTGAGTGATACCACCATGTGAACAAAATAGGTCATAGATTAAGAAGATGCTGAACGCCATGACGGTTGCTACAAGCTGATGAAAAGGCAATTTTTTTGTCGTTGTGTTGCAGATGAACATGTACAATTAAAGCAATGACGATAAATGTCGGTATACTCTTTTACAAACTTTGTAGAAAGACGAGCTTCATCAATGTGTGATTCCGTCATGTCAAAAAATGTTGACACGCGAAATAATTATTCTTGCGACAGGCTGGTCACAGAGAAGACGCTGTTGCTGCAACGTTGCTGATGAGCATTTGCAAACTATGCTCCCTAACAGTTGCCAAAAGACAACTGCGTCAACAACTGAGATGCGAAGATATATGGCAAGCCAGTAAGCCGCTGGCGACCCTACTTCTTTCTTGTTAGATGTATAAACATAGACGATGCTCTTCAATAAAATTTATAGGAAAAGATTATGCTGTTGTCGCTATGAATCGTTGCTACTCGACGGAGGCATGTTGCCAACATATTGAATCGCGGAAAATACGTGACAAAAACATTCAGAATTGTATTTATTTTTGTCAGACGCATGTGAAGTCTCAAACTGCAAAGCAATGATGTGAACTAATGATTAAATGTGCAAATAATTAGGTACACATCAAAACATGACCTACCTTTTTGTGTGATATTTTAGTTTGTAGTTTTATAACTATACTATATTTAGAATTAGACCGCCGTTTAGAGATGATTGCTAGTCACGAATCTAAAGTAACATTTAAATAGGCATAATTCTAACAAATTCATTTCCAATTCATAGCGTTTCGAAAACCCTTGCCTGGCATATACTCTTACAGTTGTGTAGAAATTGCTTTTATAAGTGGAAATTTAATAGCCACTGTTGCAGCTTAGTAAATTTTACACAACCGTTTAGAGAAGTCATTGGAGAACGATAGTGGTATTGTTTTGAACCCAACCTCCCCGACACAAATGCTCGCACAACTCTGTAAATTTTCCAAAAATCCACAAAATGCACAAAATACACTTCATTTCCAGTACATTTCATCCTTTTATTATCAATTATCAACCATGTGCAGTTTAATCTTATTTTCAGTGAAATTTACAAATGCCTCTCCTATAGGCAAATAGTGAAAAATAAATAAACCCATAACATTTTAATACCAACATGGTTCAAACAGGAAATAAACATATATTTGAATCATACAACACATTCCCTATTGTAATAAATATATTCATTTCGGTACAACATTGTATGCCATTAGAGAAATATCGAATGGGAAAAGACAGATTTCATGCGATATGTACTATTTTGATTTACTGAAGCAAAGCAATAATCACGTTTCGTGCGCAGTTTTCGGTATTTTTCGTATTTAATGATCGCGATGATTCATAATTTCTACATCTTTCTAAAGGCATAATATAAAACCAGACATGATATGGCATCGATACAGGTAAAAAAAACTTTGAGTGAAACGAAACTTTGAAAAAGCAATTTCGTGACTGATTATAACATGACAATACAATTCTTGCATTAAACAAAATGATACACAAAAATACATTACTAAAAACCTCTTAACCTTATCGCTAAATCAGTGTGAAACGTGAATTTGGCAAGATATGACATTTTGTTAAAGAAAACCATTCATTGTAACACTCCTTCAATAGAATAACCCTTGTCAATACGCCATGACATATTCCTGTCTTATTTCAAATGCATCGTTTTATATATAAATGCATAAAATATGAATAATAATAAAAACGTATTATAACATAAAATTTGTGCACCCAAACCGAAATATACATGATCATGAAAATGGAGTTTAAAAATGGAGTTCAGCACGTATGAGGTTGAGTTATAGGTTGCTCAATATCGAGTTAAAAGGGGAAATGCATTTTGGTGGGTAATACAAAGCACGTTTCATGAGTATTTTTTAAAATCAACATTGCGTAAAAAATTTACACAGCATTGGGCATTGTTTTGCCCAACATACGTGTTTGCTCCCTTTTGATCAACATTGTGTAAACCTTTGAAGAGATCCTGACTTGAAGTCTAGTCTTCACCCTGCCAGAACTACCATTGTCTATCCCATTAAATATATCTTAATAACTTAATCTGAATCATATTCATCATATTCAACAACAGGGGTGGATCCAGGATTTTCCAAAGGGGGGGGGGGGGGCAATTTTTTTGAGGAAAATTTTGACAAGGTTTTCGCACCGAAAAAAATTTGACAAGCAGAAAAAACAACAAGGTCTTCAATTTCTCAATTTCAAAAGAGGGGGCACATCTATGTTTTAATGGCATTTTTGCATTACAAATTAATTTTGCCTCTCAAAGGGGGGGGGGTGCCCCCCCTGGATCCGCGCCTGCATAAAACTATGGAAAACCAATACAATTTGTGCACTAGACAACATGTACATTATGGTGAAGTTTAAAGTACTACGGGAAAGAGATACCGCCTGTCTGTATTAAAAAGTATATAAATACATTCTTCCGAAACGAAGTTAGTTACTTCTCTTTTTCATTACCCATTCTAGCGATTTGCCTTCTCATATCCCATTTCTTGTTTAAACTCATATAGACATCCATGCTTTTGAAGTACATCTATTTAAAATCATATAAAATCCCACAAATCCTTCAACATGCGTAGTACAAAGTTAACATTGAGTACTGAATACTGAAATCATATGATGTGTCCCGTGCAAGTCTACTACTACCATGTAAGTTATTTTAATAATTGTGATAGAGGCATTTGATGAAAGAGTCAAAACATCAAAATTATACATGAGAAATAAAATTCGAATCCTAACTCTACGACATTGATCTATTATTGCTTGCTTACGATCAGAAAATAACATTGAACACGAAGTCAAATGTTGATGTGATTATTACAACAGTCATAAGTGAACGACAGAGATGAAGATGAGATTATTCTGGAATATGTGAAGTTTTGACTAATGAAAATAATCTGAGGATAATTGGGTGGCAATCGAGTTTTTTCAAGTCCCCGGAAAATTACAGTGCTTTTGCATGCACGCTAAAAGAAAGATCACATGTCTGTGCGAAATGCTCAACATACTAAGCCCATTTCCCTCATAAGCCAGTTAAAAACCAAACGCCCACAGTCAAAGACGTATTCACGCACGATGTAACTTATAACAACCATATCTAATTGCTATGAATTAAAGCTTAATACTGTCAAAATTAAAGCTTATTATCAATGTTGTCACCATTAAAGCTTCTCATCAATACTAGAATCAATAAAGCTTATCTTCAGTTAAGCTTGTTATGCTTATTATTGATATCATCATCACTGTTATTATAATCAACACTACTCCATAAACATCTTAGCAAAAAACAAAAAGCACTACAAAACGTGGCGTTCATTTAACCCCAAACCAGCATTCTAAGACTAAACTAGAGATGTTTGTCAGAACAACACCAGGGGCCGTAACACAAAACTTAGCAATTATCGTAGAACAGTTTTATACGATTGATTCCATTGACTACACTGTACAATCAATTGTGAAAATCAAGCGTACGATCAATTACTATCCTTTGTGTAATGGAACCCTGTTTAGAATCAAACCGATGTTGTAACCCTGACGACTGGTGTTGTTTAAATACATGTTATTTGGTGTAATCCCCATTCAAACGCTTTGTTTTTGTTTCAAAAACTTTTATGTTGTTGTCATATTATATAGATACATGGTTGGTTTTAAATTAACTAGTGTTTGCAATACAATAAAAACCAGGTATTCAGACATTAAACCCAGCTTGTAGCAAAATAATCAGGGTTTATTTTCACCCTTTTTACATAGCACTGTCCATTATACTTTGCATAATAATGTTATTGGTAACAGTACAATTGCGTATAAAATATGTCCACATAATTTACACTAAATACATAGCTTTATTTATTTTACAAGTTATATCAAACATAGGTAAATAAAAGGTAAATATCGCTTTATTTATTTACAACTTAATTGGTGGTTAGGAATTCTCACATTATAGGTTGATTTGGACCTGCTGGGGAAAAAAGGGGTAAACTTTACCCCCAACTAATAAATGCTGTTTGGTTGTGTCAGAAGCTGCAATGTAGGAAGGAAGAGGGGATGGAATTCACCCCAATTTGAGGAGTGCTGATCTGTTGTGTGGACCAGCTGGGGTAAAAGAGGGGGTCAATTTTACCCCTGTTAAAGAGTGCTGCATGGTCAGGTTGAATGATATAGAAGAGGAGGGGGTAAACTTGATCCCATTGAGGGGTGCTGCTTGGTTGTGTCAGATGATGTAGTGGAGGGGGGTGGGCAAGCTTTACCCCCTCGAGGGTGCCAATAGTTTGTGTTGCCCCTAATGGGACAACTTTACCCCCATTGAGGAGTGCTGCTGGAGGAAGAGGGGTGGATTAACGCCCTATTCAGGGGTGCAGCTGGAGGAAGAGGGGTAGAGTTTACCCCAATTTAAGCGTGCTGCGGATATACATGGAGGAAGAGGGGCGAACTTTACCCCCATTGATGGGTGCAGGTGGTGCTTGGTCGTGTTGGATGATGCTATACTCGTACTGGAGATGAGAGGTGGGAAGTCTTCTTGCAGTTTGGACAGCCTCGTGTCTTGAACGTACTGTTCTCCACGCACCTGTAGAACCAGAGTGAAAATTAAAATGAATGAAAGAAAGCAGAGGTAGAATGTTAGAACTTAAGCATAGTGAGATGATTAACTGTATCTCCAACAATATCATAATTTATTGAAATTCATGCAATTTTGTCAAAGATTCTAAATGAATCATAACCATCAATACCATAGCCACCACTATTCTTGTCGTCACCACCACCTTCATAACCATTATCTCATTTATCACCATTTGAAGCAGTAACAGATACAAGGGAAGAATACCAACCTTCCCAGCAACATCATTGTCATCATCAATACAGTTAAAATATTACGTTTCATTATCCCACATCCCCTAAAGGGAAATCCACCTATGGATATGTACATCATCAGCAAAATCCTACACCCTAAAATAACCAATCAAGAATACATTGCTACCACCACCACCACCACCACCACGACTCTCGCATATCCAAGTATTGCAACACAAGTTATTTCTAAGCTTCCCACAACACGAAGATGGGAAATTGGTCATTTTTTCATATTGTTGTTGTTATTGTTGTTGCTGTTGATGATGATGGTGAAGACGATGATGGTGATGACGATGATGATGGTGGTGATGACGATGGTGATGATGATGAAGATGGTGATGATGATGCTGATGATGGTGGTAATGGTGATGATGATACCGGTTTTAGTGATAGTGAATGTGATGATGATGAATGATGATGAAACTGAAGTTGCTTCTGATGATGATGATGATGATGAAAGTGGTGAGGGTGATGATGGTGGTTGCATTGCAGATGAAGATGATAATGACAATGCAGAGTGGTGACGATGGTATCGATGATGAGCTACATACCTTGAATGAAAAATGTGAAAGCAAGTGAGACTCTTTAGACTATTCTCCCTGTTGCCCATGACTTCATGACACACTCCACAGTATAGCTCCATCTCTTGGAGATATTGGTCAAACTTGCAGGCATGTTGCTGCGATGACGTCATGTCTCCTATAGCTCGGTACAGCGTGTGAAGCGTCCAGTTTGATCGCAGCATGCACATCTGAAATTCATAGAATTATTTGAAATAGCCAACCAATCAGAATCATTGTAACATTCACACCTTGTTACCAAGGGTAACTATTGACCAATCAGAGACGTGAATGTCGCTTCGTTTATGATCACTATGAATGGTTCAATATTACCTTCATATTTTATGACCAAGAATTGACAAAGCTTGGCCAGAGACTTTAAAATAGGCAAGATATTTATATTAACATTTTACAACCACATTTTCAATCATTCTTTTGGGGAGGGGGATTCTCTTTATTTATATTACTTTATTCTTACCTTACACTATTTCTTCTTTAAGCGCATAGGGACATGCTATGCTATGTGTGACGCGCTATACAAGAATTGAACATTATCATTATTAATTTTTTTATTTTTAAGATGAAAACAGTCATTTTCAACAACAAGAAAGAAATGATAATTCGACCTACCTTATTGCCAATACTTGTTGCGACTTCCATCGCCTTGTTGCAGAAATCTATTGCCTGTTGATAAAGGATAATAAACAGGACAAAATTATTTTTTCAGCGTGTGCAATCAAAGCGAATGGATATTTATTCACAGAAACATACAATCACTTTTAAAAACGATACGATTGCAAAAGAGGAGAGGAGAAGAGATGAAATCGGGAGAGGAAAGAAGGGGGAGTGGGGAGAGAGATGGGAGGGTTTTGAGGAAGGGGGGGGGGGGGGGGTGTAGAAGATGAAGGGTGAACAAAAGGAGTGGGGAAGGTGGTAACGAAAGAAGGCTGGGGTGGCGATAAAGTTAAAGAGGAACTATGGGAGGATGAGAGTGGTTTGGGGGAGAGAAAATTTAGAAATCTATAGTGGCTGACTTTAGGGGTTGATCTAGTGAAACTTATAATTTCTAAAGGTTTATTAAGCTCATTACCTTTTCGGGTTGTTTCATATGAATCAATGCTTTGGTCATCCCGGCAAGAACAATTATCTGACCATAGCGATCACCAATATCAGACATCAGATTCAACGCAGACTCGTATCGAGGAAACGCCCTCTGTAGTCAAGAAATGAAAAGAAGACAAGACATATTAAAGACGAGATGAGAAGAAGCGAGAAGAGAAGAGAGGAGAGTAGACTTGTGGAGAAGAGAAGAGAGGATAGGAGAAAAGAAGAGAGGAGGGAGAGAAGAGAGGAGATTAGACTTGTGGAGAAGAGAAGAGAGGATAGGAGAAAAGGAGAGAAGAGAGGAGAGGAGTAGAGAAGAGAGGAGAGGAGTGGAAAAGAGAAAAGGAGTGAAGAGATAAGAAAAGAGGCATGAATAATAGCAATAAGTTTGACGTATCAAAATAGTACAGCCTCACATTAGCTGTTCCGCGATGGTGGGGAAAGTGAGCTCAAAACTCATCACCTAAAAAACGAAACACAACATACAGTGGTCTAAACAGTCGTGAATGAAAATATCAAATTCATAATTAGAAGACACAAGAGCAAATTGTCCTAAAACATTCTCGCTCGCTATGCTCGCAGTGAAAATATGTTTTAAGGTATCGGTCACTCTCATACTACATCAACAATTACCAAACTTCCATTACCGATTTCCTGTTTGTCGTCGGTATAGTAAAGAAGGGGACTTTATAAAATTAGTGGACATTGCCGACTGACTATACATGCCTTATCTCTACTGGGGTGTTATCTGAAGGGGGAGGAAATCAGCAAGGCCTGATGCGTGCCAACGAGATAGTAATGTTTACAAGCAGATGCACTTAGGCATGTAAACATTCAATATCAGCATCTCTCTAGTAACATAAACGGTAGGAAGCTGTCTGAGGACATTGAATTGATTAACATTCATGTTGGTATAGGACAGGCGACGCGGTGTTGCGTGAAGATGAAAGAAGGGCGGGGGGGGGGGGGGGCTTGTCTTCCCACGTCTCCCTCAATATTTGATTTTTCAAGAGATAGGCCTTCATGCTCCGACATTCTAAGCAGCGCTACTTCTGCTTTTTAAAGCTTTCTTTTTTTTCCAGCGCAAAGAAGATAATATATGTATTAGTTAGGTATTTAAGATTCAATTCTATACTCTGATAAAGGTTGATAAAAACTAAGCAATATTCCACATCCCCGCCCCTGTGAGGAGAGAAAGGGTGGACAAACTGATCTAGTCGGGTGGGTGTTTCATAAAGCTGCTATTAAGTTAAGAATAACTTTACGCACGACTGGTGATCCTTTCTTATGCTAAACGATATAAGTATCTGACATAGAACATGTTCCAGTCGTGTGTAATAGTCCAGGATAGGCCCCATAGGAAATTGACCAAACCTTGTTTTTTTATATATACAATATTTTTTTATGGTTTCTTGTCAATTCGAGGGTGCTGATTACGAATCTGAATGATGCCACTCGTGTAACCTTGAGCATTTTCCGCAAATTGGCAAAATCCAATATGGCCGCCAAAATATGCAAATTACCCATGAAATTCATAAAATTGTCCGCACATTGGCTGTGAAATGCATGAAATTGTGTGGCAGGAGTGAAATACAATCTTAAAAATAATTTTTGACAAAATATTTATCTTCCTGATATTCAAAATGGCCGCCATAGGCCATTGTATACACTATCATGTACAATATGAATAGGGAAAATTAATTTTCACAAAAATGAGCATTAAATTGCAAAAATCGCGATGTATGAACGAAGTAATATATGCAAATCATCATTACTAATGAGATATATTACTTATTATGTCAAATATGGGAACATTGCTGTATTTCGATATCTAAAATAGCCGCCACTGGCCCAAAGAGTATTATGTACAATGGCAATGGCCGGGGCCAAAAAATGAGAAGATTGAGCATTAAAATGCATATTATTAAGATAAACGAGTGGAATACTGACTAAAAACATAGTTGTAAATATGCCATTTATGTGGTAAATGCTGTATTTGAAATTCAAAATGGCCGCCATAGCCCCTATCTTCATCATGTACAATGCGAATAGAGAAACTAATTTTCACACGAGTAAGAAACATAAAATGCATGTAATTGTGATCTATGAGTAAAATATTGTCTGACAACATGTTTTATAGCAAGACATATCATTTCTTTTGTCATGCATGAGATAAATACTGTATTATGAAATTCAAAATGGCCCCTATAGGCCCTAACAGTATTATCTACAATGTGAATTGGGACATATAATTTTGTACGAATTTGGATTTGCTTGACTATGACATCCATATAATCCTGTTGTATGAGTAAAACGTTGTTTGAAAACATTTTTTTTTATCATCGCATTTCTTCTTTCATATAAGTGATAAATACTGTATTTTGACATTCAAAATAACCTCTACAAGCCCTAACTAAATTATGTAACATGCGAACAGGGAAATTAATTTTCACAAGAGTGAGAATCATAAAATGCATATAACTGTGATGTATGGGTAAAGATATTGTCTTAAACATTATTTCTAACTAAATACATCACATATGGGTCGTGGACATGGTGGAGGTAGGTATAATGGTGTAATTTGAAATCCAAAATGGCTGCCATAGGTCCTAAAAGTATTGTGTACATTGTAACATGGGACATATAATTTTGACAGAATTTGGCTTTGCTTGACTCTAAATATTGCATATAATTGTGAATTGTGATGTAAAGGTGAATAATTGTCTAAAACCATGGTTTCTAACTAGATATATCATAATGTTGTGTAATTAAGGTGATAAATGCTGCATTTTTAAATTGAAAATGGCCACCATATTAGGCACTTATCGTATAATATACATTTTGGGTGGAGACAAATCATGTTCACAAAAAGGGCATATGGCAGCCATTTTGAATGTTGAAATACAGTATTTATCACCTAAATTACTTAAGACATTATATATTTTGTTATAAATAATGTTTTCAGACAACGTTCCACTCATACATCACCATTTGACCAAGCAAAGCCAAATTCTGTTCAAATGATTTGTTCCTATTCATATTGTGTATAATACCGTAAGGGACTGTAGCGGCCATTTTAACTTAAAAATAACCGTATTTATCACCTAACTGGCAGAATAAATGATATATCTTAATATAAATTATGCTTTCAGACAATATTTTACTCATAGATCACTATTACGTGCATTTATGGTGCTCACTCCTGTGAATATTGGTTTCCCACTTTGCATTGTACATAATACGGTTAATGTCGATGGCGGCCATTTTGAAAGTCGAAATACAATATTTAACACAAACTTAAAACCTGAATGATATATTTCGTAAGAAAATAAGTTTTTAGACAGTATCCAATTAATTTATCACAAAATATATGCATTTTAGCGCTCACTCTTGTGATTTCTTTTCTCCCATTTCTCATTTCTGTATAATACTTTTAGGGCCTTTGGCAGCCATTTTGAATATCAGAATACAACATTCACCACATACATGGCATATTAGTAATATATTCCGTTAATAATTATGTTTATAGTCAGTATTCCAACTGTTAATCTTCATAATAAGCATTTTTAGCGATCACTCTTGAGAATTTTTTGGCCCCCATTGCCATTGTACGCAATACTGTTTGGGCCAGTGGCGGCTATTTTAGATATCAAAATACTGCAATTTTCCCATATATGACATTACAAATGCTATATCTCGTTATTAATGGTGATTTGCATATATTACTTCGTTCATACATCGCGATTTTTTGCAGTTTAGTGCTCATTTTTGTGAAAATTAGTTTTCCCTATTCATATTGTACATGATAGTGTATACAATGGCCTATGGCGGCCATTTTGAATATCAGGAAAATATTTTTTTTGTCAAAAATTATTTTTTAAGATTGTATTTCACTCCTGCCACACAATTTCACGCATTTTACAGCCAATGTGCGGACAATTTTATGATTTTCATGGGTAATTTGCATATTTTGGCGGCCATATTGGATTTTGCCAATTGCGGAAAATGCTCAAGGTTACACGAGTGGCATCATTCAGATTCGTAATCAGCACCCTCGAATTGACAAGAAACCATAAAAAAATATTGTATATATAAAAAAACAAGGTTATGCCTCTTCTATCCTGGACTATAAAGTCGTGCGTAACTTTTAGAACAGCTTTATGAAACACCCACCTTGTACACGCCAGCCACTTTCACATGTCAAACAAATTTTATGCAAGACATTATGGAAGATGGAATGACGTGGGTGGGAGAACGTTACAAAATGAGGGGGGGGGGGCAGAAAAGAGGAAAAAGATAGATTGATCTAGAGGGTGACAAGACATGCAACATTAATTTTGCTCCGGTCTTAGTATCTCAGAGGGAACAGCGTTACAGTTACAGGATTGAAATAGAGTTTTTTAGTTTCGAATAATGTAAAGATCATGATTAGGGTTTATTTAGTTTGAGAGGTTAGAATTTCAATCGGAGCTAATGTCGCCGGGCAAACGTGAGTCATGGACCCAATTAGAGAGGTTAGACAGTTTTTGCAATGCACGACGCGGCGCTCTCTACAACGCACTAATTCCTTTGAAAATGCAAGTCAAATCAAAATCATGTAGAGCTGAGAGGCTTTTGTCGAAAGTTGGTGGACTGGGACAACAGAGTCGTCTCACGTTGTTTGACAGCAACAGCAGCGTCGCCTCTTGACTCCGGGCAACGACATATTTGCAAATTGTTTCCGGGCAAAATATGCTAACCCTGTCCACCAACTTTCGAGAAAAGCCCCTCAGTTCTCCATTGTGATTTGCATTTTCACAGGAGTTCAGAGTTGTAGAAAGCGGGGCCCGCGTCCACGCCGTTTGCGAAAACTGTCTAATATAAAGAAGAGGCGCCGCATGCCAGCGCCATTCGCGAATAGTCTTACAAGTAACACGGTAGTTGGACAGGCGCTCAGCGGGCCAGTACCGGTAGGAATTCACCTAACGCCAGGGGGTCAACCCATGATGAAAAAGGTTATCTCAGCGGGCTCCTACGGGACTTCACTCCCGAAGCTCCGGCGTCCCTCACATAACTGACATATACCTGAATCGATGACACCACTGGCGCAGTCCTTGTTTTGGTTTGTTAACATGAGTCCGTAAATACTCGAAATAACTCGAGTTACAAAACGAATAGTTAAAGCATACCACAACAAGTGCAGGATCACATCTTAACAGTGTTTCCAAAATGTTATCAAAATAAAACTTCACGAGTTCAACTCAATTTCCTTAGCTAAAACCTATAAGTATAAAGTGCTGATATCTTTTCTCTCTTTAATCATAATAAAATTAAAGCACCTTCTTTCGCAAGATGAATGAAAATCGGAGCCCCCCAGCCAACACGGGCCTATTTTATATAAAAAATATATATATCAAACGCATTCAGTGTTGGTAACATTATTTTGATATTTA
Organism: Lytechinus variegatus; assembly: GCF_018143015.1. Classification (NCBI taxonomy): domain Eukaryota; kingdom Metazoa; phylum Echinodermata; class Echinoidea; order Temnopleuroida; family Toxopneustidae; genus Lytechinus; species Lytechinus variegatus. Next base: position 4,454,698 of record NC_054758.1, on the reverse strand, counting down.
AGGTAGGATATTCGAATAAGCTTTATGTGACACTTAATTTCATCACTATGTGACCGTATCATGTCAGGGGCCCGTTGCAGAAAAAGGGCAATCGATCGCAACTCTAAAAATCATGCGAAACTGATTTTCAAACAATCAACAGCGCGCATTTGGAACTTGCGATTGATTTTTTTACTTTCGTTTAAATGCAACTCTCTCTGCAACGGGCCCCCTGACTGACAAGTGTCTTTCTCCGACAGTTACCTCCTTCTCTTCCAATCAAAAACAAGGATTTCACTAAAATTAAGTTAAAACAAGTTTAGTCACAGCTGCCAACTTTCATGAAACGCCGCCCCCGCCCCCCCCCCCCGTCACAACACCCACACACAATGTCATTAAGAAATGACTACGTTCATATCTTCATCAGATCGACCTTTATACCAAAACAGTAATACTCGGACCTCCGATAGCATTGGGCTTGGAAATGTTTACAAACAGAGCTAGATCTAGAGGTTTAGACTGTAAATTCAAAGAGTGATTCAAGCTATTACGAGTTACTTTCTGAAACAGTAGCAAAATGGGCCGAAAATTTTGACGGGGCTAGAAATATGGTGTATCTTATAAAAGTTTTCAAAAATCAAATTTTGTGATAGAGTTTGACGTAACATTCCGAAAATAATATAATATTTCATCCATCAATCTTTCCTTTTCTTCCCTTTTTCGTTTTTTCTTGGTTTGAAATTATATTTTTTTTTTTTTGGGGGGGGGGGGGCAATAGCCCTCCCACAAGCCCCCCTATCTGAACGTCAGTGATCTGAAATCCAAAGTGGTCATAATTTTATACACGCAGGCGTATACGTAATTCTGTCAGCGAAAGTTGATCTTGGTCGGAATCCAAGCAAGAGCTAACGTCATTGACTAGTCTTGACCAATCAGGACGGTCATTTTTTTTTATAAACAAATGAACAGAGAACATTGCATGGGACAGATAATAACTTTAGTAACAGCGTACCGGGGCGGTGGGGGGGGGGGGGTGTTAATGAAGGAGGGCAGCGTTCCCCCTAAAAGTTTTAGTTTCATTTATCTTTTTACGTCAGATTTTAGGAAATTTTGCCACTGGTGACCCCAATTTACTTGTCCGAAATGTTCTGCCCATCGTGGTCAGGTTTACATGGTTTATAGCTGACCGGGAAGCTACGGCAGTGACCATCACCACAGACTCCTAAACTACATAGACCTACTCCAATTATCAACAGTGTAATGTCAACTATACAGCAGCTCGCGGTCATATAAATCTCTCATTAAAGTCGGATCGCTCTATATAGCATATGAGCGTGAACTTCAAGGTATGACCCGATTCTCCGAAGACAAGTCAGAGGGAGTCTATCAGATTAAAAATAGTAGGCCTATGTATATTAAATATGCATGATTAAACTACAGTATATGATGCAATGATAAAAACAGCAAGATAACATTTTAAGTATAATCCTATAATTATGATAAACTATCACGCAGAAGTAAATATAATTGCCATAATTGTGATTATATACATATTAATCCAATCGAAAGTTTACATAGTAAATGTCCAATTTAGTGGATATTCCCATGAATATAGGCTTACTAGAAGTATGTCACTAAACTTTAATGTAAAAATTAGTGAAGTTCGTGCATGCATAATTAAAAAAAATCTAACATATCAAATATATGTAATACATCATTTTCCTCTTTTAATAAATATAATTGAATTGAATTTTCTGTATTATAGCATCTGAAATACAGCATATTTTTGTCTTCCACTGGTTTCAACATTCAATAAAACAAAATAATATATCAATAAAAAGATATGTTAATAACTGCCCATCTATTATGACGTCACCCAATCGCAAGCTTCTCGAGTACACCTGTCTACATGGCGTACAAGCTGAACATATCATCTCGCACATCGGGTCCGCAAATAGATTTTGACATCTGGGATGCCAAAACTCTGGACAATTTAAATTGGCCGTTAACTTGACCAAATTGGCACACCGGTCACTCATCCCTTAGCTGGCTCTTTCTCCCCCCCCCCCCCTCTCTCTCTTCTGGAGGAATCACCCCCCATCCACCTATTTTCTCCATCTCACTGTAGAGACGAATATCGGATGGTTTATAATTGAGAGGGGGGGGGGGGGGGGGTAGCCATGACTGTAACTTAAATATCATGACAGCATTGCCACCAGATCCCGCCCACTTACTCCGTTTGAGATGTCAAGGGGGGGGGTATAGTCGATTTATGCGAGGGAGCAAAACGAGAAGGCTGTGTTTTTTCTCGAAAAATAGGTATAATGGAAAAGTCTAGATTCGGACAACCCCTAAGAAAAGATGGAATTGGGCATATTACCCCCGTCACCCGAATCGCTGCATATGGCGATTCACTCTGAACTTTTCCGATCAGATCAACTGTTTTCATGTTTATGCAACATGGGACCTTTCGCTATCAACGCAAGTGTTGTTGACTGATTTCAAACAATATTATACTGGGTAATATTCAAGTGACGTGGCACAGACCAACTACATCAGTCCTGAGATAAAAAAAAATAGTCAAATAAACGGGAAAGAAAGTGTTATAAACACCGATATCTTCATTCTATCTGGTCGTCATGTGGAATAAATTTCCTTAAGAACCTGCCACACTCTTAAAGGAATTTGTGAGCAGCCGATTTACAAAAATTCTCAAACCAAGATGAAATATGTGTACCAGTGCATGTATTAGAACTAATAAACCCTGAAAACAACCATTTTGAGAATGAAAAGCTAAAACTACAAGGCAAACCCCGATTTTGTAAATAGGCGTCTTATAGACGCCTAAAAAGTACACATAAGTGCACTTTTTTAAGGGATGAAATTAAGATGGTGTTTCCGGTCACTTATATTTCAATTTTTGAAGCACTAAATAATTATTTTCAAATGCAATTTTTTCTGGGCTTCATTTTTGTAACATATCACAGACACATGTGACAAATGTGACCTTCTAGCTCAGATTTTTTTAAAGTCAAACCAATGTTAACCAATCACTTTAAGTCTTTACTAAGATACCGTCTGGAAAGCGAGTACATACGTTTATTTGACTTGCTAAATTCATCCTTAAAGGACAAATACACCCCAACAAAAAGTTGATTTTGATAAAAAGAGAAAAATCCAACAGGCATAACGCTGAAAATTTTTATCAAAATCGGATGTAAAACAAGAAAGTTATGTTATTTTTAAGTTTTGCTTAATTTCACAAAATAGTTATATGCATATCCCCGTCGGTATGCAAATGAGGAACTGATGACATCACTCACTCACTATTTCTTTTGCATTTCACTATTGGAAATATGAAATATTCCAATTTTCTCCTCACTGTCCTGTGAAACCATGGATCCTACTAGCAAAAAGCTTTATTTCTCCCTGAACATGTGAAATTACCATTGTTGAACATTTATGGTTAATTCAAATTGGTTCTTATTGTCAAATCTGAAAAATTGAAATATTTTAAGATTTTAATGATAAAAAAAATGTCATAACTTTCTTATTTTACATCCGATTTTGATAAAATTGTCATCATTATGCTTGTTTGATTTTTCTCTATTGATTCATACCAACAATTTTCTGAGGTGGACTTCACCTTGAAGTCAAGATGATTTTTAGACATATAATGACAGACGTTTTTTTTTCTCTCTCATCCCAACTGAACAGGCAAAAAGCATTTGCCGCCATCTAACAACGTCGGTGACGTACAGACCGAAGACAAAAGGAAAGAGAGAATTGTGAAATATATATTTCCTGAATATTATGTTAAGATCTTTCCAAAAAAAAATTATTTTTATTATAAAATTGTCAAAATTTTCGCTCGTCTCGCAACTTTTTTAAAATACATTTTGTCCGATACGACATATCTGGCCCCTAAAAATGTTTGGCTCATCACGCCACTGAACATAAATGGAAACATGTCGTATGTGACAGAGACTATACCCTGAGCATGTTGTCGAAACGTCAAACGATGTCATTAATTGAACTCTTTATGTCCCAGTTATCATGTTACTACTTAACCATGTCAATCCGGGATTGGCACAGATTCTTGAAACATTCAAGTCCCGAGTACGAACCAGGATTTAAACTCGGAAATCTTCGGATCAGGGGGATGCTGAGCAGATGCAGCATCTGTGCTCCGTAACGCAAAGATTTGCGATGGATTGCAAATATGAAAGCTCCGCACTGATTGGTCCCTGGTCAGTATTTTAAACCAAATGCGCCTGTAAGATTGATCTTGATTGGTCAGTTCATTAAGCGATTGATCGCAAACCTTTGTGTTACGGAACCCAGGTTGCAACACGTGATGTGGCGGAACCAACGAGAGAGTTTCATTTTTCAAACATTATATGGCAGAAATGAAAAGCATTATAATATTTGATTATTTTATGTGTTCATTGGTGATTGATTGATTGACTGACCGACTGATCGGTTGATTACGCCATTGATTTGTTTATTAACTATTCATTTATTTTGGTTGATTCATGCATTTATCTTTTGATTCATGAACCGTTCTATTATAGTTTCATCTATTCACTTTTCTGTTTACTTATTTATTTATTTTGTTTATTAATTAATTTAGGCGCTACCACGGTTGAAATTACTTTAACTTAATATTTTTTTTTATCGATTTAAATCGATTCGACATTCAACTTCATTAATATATTCAGTTTACATTCATTTATCTTTCTTTTTTTTTTTCTCATGTACCTAGCTATTTTGATAACGATATTTTGTAAACTCCATGCAGCGACATATCATATTGCTTGTTGCCGCATTTTCTAAGTTTCATCATCTCAAATCATCCTTCCACTTCGAAGTCATTCCATTGTGTTACAGAAACTCGTTACTCATCCTAATTCGCTCAAAGTGACAGAGGGGTCACCAGAAGTCACGTGCTTGAGGTCAAAGGTCAAGTTCCTATCGCCTTCAGCATGTGTGGCAGAACGTCATTCTAAAATTCACTAAACATGCTGAAGTAAAACGTGAAAACATGGAGTAGCTCTATGGTGAAAACAAGTAAAATACTGATTTACATGCTGAAAATATTGGCGAAATGAGGCAACAGTTTTGAGGGGTTGAACTGTGACGTGTTTGGGATTTTCTAAATAGTCGCATGAAAACGAAGCGAGTGAGTTAAAAAAAACTCTTTAAAGTTCTAACATCCAGAAAACATTTTAAAATCCGTTTCTCTTTCAATTCCTTCCTTTTCCCCTTATTTTTCTTGGTCGTTTGACATTGGGAGCAAGTGACTGCATGTCACTGCATGTGGTAAATTGTATAGTCATTGTCGATGGTTAAGCGCGTAAGAAAGGTTCACCAGTCGTTCTTAAAGTCGCTCTTAACTTACGAACAGCTTTATGAAATCCCCCCCGGATTCTTCTGTTCCTTAGAAACATTAAGTCATATACTTGCTCTAAGTAATTCTATTATAACTCACAAACTAGCAAGTACTATCTCTGTTTCTTCCCTTGTCTTCTCTCTTCTTTGGCCCTCCCAATTTTTTTGTGGTTATTGCTGAAAAAGCACGGGAGAAGGGGGCGATGGATCCCCTGCCCGTAGCGCCGCCCCGGTGAATAAATAAAAATCATATTTTAATACGAACCTCGCAATCCCCTCTATTTCTGTGCACATCAGCGAAGACACACATACATCGAGCTTGGGCGAAGTGATCGTGCTGTTGGAGGGATAGCTTCATCGCTTCCTGTGAAAAGAGATGGCAAAGAAAGGACAAGAAAATGGATAATTAATTAATATTAATCAAACATAATATTGGTCCTAAAATAAAACATGGAATGTCGAATAAGAAAGAATTGACATTGTTAAAGTTTCGCTTAATTTCACTAACATTTGCAATAACGCGCGTCCTGACCGATTTGCCAATGCAGACCTAGGACACCACCCATCATCATGCCCAGTGCAAACTATTTTAATCCTGTTGCAACAGCAATGTCCCAAAATATTAAATGGAAAGAATTAATACATTGCCTTTCGATGAATATTGTTCAGTCATTTATTTTTGTATCATGAATATGGAGGAAGAAAGGTGAAACCCAGCTTGGCACGGAAGTGTTGACTGCAACCACCCATTTTATGATTCCGGAAGCGGATCATTCTTACGCCGAAACAGAATTAAATAATTAGTGCCGTACTTATAATTTCTGAGTAATAATAATATGCACTTTCAGTTTCATTTGTTACTCCCTATTACTAAGAAAATAATGTGCAGTATTTCGCTTTCATAAGGTGGGAGTTCTCAGGTAGTATTTCTGGGTTCTTAAACTTATTCATTTCTCTCATAACCCTGAACGTTTCGAGAGAATATCTAAAGATAAAAATATCTAAAGAGATAAAACTTTCCTAACGTGAAACCAGGATTTGGACCAAGAAGAGAATTTGGTCCGAGTACTTTTTTCAAAAAGGCTCCAAAACAAGTGACAAAACTTTCGCGGGGAGTGAAATACAGAGTTCCCCTCCCCCATATATATACATATAAAAGTATCATATAATATAAAAATAAAATAATAATGTATAATATAAAAGTAGATTTAAGAAGGGTCTTTATATGGGGGGGGGTGTTCATAGCCCGTACTCTCCCCAAGTTATGGTATCCTGGGAAGCGGAATAAAGCAAAACTATTTTATCATGTTTATTGTGTGACGGCAGGTATATATGACGCATGACACAGTCATCCCTCTTGAGTTCTCAAGGAGGACAAATCTACATGCAGATTGAAAGTCACCTACATAGCAATAGCATCATCAACGAATCGAGGGTTCGACCACCCATATACAGCTTTTTGACAGTGAAGACACATCAAACCACCTTCAAATAGATCATCAAAAAGTAACTGTAATCTTGACCTTCCCAAAGCAAGAGGGTGGTCAGTCTCTTTCCCTCTCCTTTGGTCATGTGTCAAGCAAGCTATATATCAAGAAAGCTGTCCCAAGATCACCCTCACTGACCCAAGGTCAAGGAGGACTTCCTTGAAGGGATCTCCTCAGAAGTATTTAGATTGAAAGGGATGAATTCAATACAATGCTTCCAGGGACAATACATATGCTTCAATGCATTCAGGGACCTTCTCAACAGATCAGTTTTAATACACATAGAAAAAATCAAAATACACATAGAAAATCTCTCTCTTGTACATATATTTTCTGACCTGTTACATTCTCCCCTGCTAAAAGGTTGCTGTCCCAGCAACATAAATAAACACCTCATAATTACAAAGTATGAATTATTTCTATAAATAGAGAATATAAATTCCAATATCCATAACTATAGTTACCAGAATACATTGAATAGATTTAACTGTTTGCTGAAAGGTCAATCCCTTCGCTCAAAACAGATCTCGGAAGATTATATGGGTTATTATTTCTACCCGCTGTGGAGCGAGTTGACCTTCGAAGACAGGGAGACATCGGCTTCTCTTGTTCCGATGGTGGCACTTCATTCTCACTGACAAGGGGGGATTCCTCCTCATTGACGGTTTCTTCATCTAAAGAGTCATGAATGGGAGTCAGAGATGCCTCATACGGTTTGGTCTGTGACTGCTCATTTCCATCTTCCAACACAGGCTCGTCTACCGGCTGATCATTTTCTGGAAATGAGGTGGGGCTTGAGAGTGGTTGAGAGCCTGGGCAATGTCGCTTACATTCCACTGCACATTAGGGATATCATCTGATTTATCCGGCTTGGATATGGAAGTAGGAAGAGTCCTAGGCTTGGAATGACGGACCAATTCAGTTGATTCTGGATTGATTCTGGAATAATCAATAAGTCAGCTCTGTGCACCACTTTGGTTTTCTCAGAACCATTGACTGGTTCAATTTCATATACATGTCCAGTGGGGTTTAGTCTCTTTCGGATGCGGTATGGGGTTCCTTGCCAAATGTCTTGGATTTTGTGCCTTCCTGTCCAAGCTTGCTGTCGAAGGAACACTCTCTGGCCAACCTCAAGTTCGACATCCTTTGCACTAGTCTTTTGGATCTCTTGACGTCGTCGTGCTTCCTTCTCTAAGTTCCCGGCAGCTCTCTCCCAAGCATCCTTTAGCTGACTCTGATGCTTAGACACCCACTCGTCTATGTTAGCTGATTTATCACCTTGGCTTGGAGGTTTGAAAAGCTGATCTATGGGAAGTTGAGGTTCTCTACCAAAGAATAAGAAGTAGGGAGTATATCCTGTGCTTGCATGTGGTGCTGGATTATAAGCGAAGACAAGTTCCGCGATATGTTGGTTCCATCTCCGTTTCTCATCAATTTCCAGGGTTCTGAGAAGTTATGCATGGTCCTATTGAATCGCTCCGCTTGCCCATTACCAGTTGGATGGTATGGGGTGGTACGACTCTTTCTGATTCCATACATACGACCAAGTTCCTGTATGATATCAGCCTCAAAACAACGTCCTTGATCACTATGGAGCCTTCTTGGTACACCATAACGCACAAACCATTCTTTCACTAAGACTTCAGCCACTGTCCTAGCCTTCTGATCTCTGGTGGGTATGGCTTGGGTAAATTTAGTGAAGACATCTGTAATCACAAGAACATTCTCAAAGCCATTTGCTGAGCGCTCCAATACCGTAAAGTCAATTGCTACTACTTCTTGCGGCTTCTGGGCAATGATACTACCCATAGCTGGGCGGACTTTGGGCTTGGCCTTGGCGAACAGGCAGCGATGGCAGTTTTGGCAATATCTCTCTACATCTGTTGACATGCCTGGCCAGAAGAAGCGGCTCCTGCATAGAGACAGTGTACGGTCTACTCCCTGATGGCCAAGATTATCATGTAACTCTTCTAGGACTCTTCCTTTCAAAGACGTAGGGAGCAAAAGTTGCTGAACAAATTGATCTCGAAACTGAACTTCCCGGACCCACACTTTGCCAATGACAATGCACACAATTCGAGTCCCACTCTCGAACATAGAGTCTTACATTCTTTGGCAGTGAATGAAGAATGTTTCCACTAGGTTTCTGTAGCGACTTCTTTAGTCGAAGAAGGTGACCAATGTCTGGGTCCGTTTCCTGGAGCCGACAGATATCTGTATGAGTAAAACCTGGAAGAGTGGATTGGCATCCAACAGGATTGATATTGCTAGATCGGGTTCTCACTTCATCAATCGTTACAGTTGAGTGAATCTGTGTGGATGTAGCTTCCGTCATCAATTCCTCCACCCTAACCTTCAACTCCTGAGGCAGTTCGCTGCTTGTCACCAAGTGAGACAAGACATCTGTCTCATCTTGTTCCAGGGTATTGCCAATAGATGGGGCCGGGTTGCGACTCAGGGCATCGGCATGACGATTGGTTCGTCCAGAACGGTATCGCACCTTGAAGTTGAACTGAGCAAGCTGCGCAACCCATCGCATTTCAGTGGCTCCTAATTTGGCAGTGTCTAAGTAGGCAAGAGGATTATTGTCTGTAAGTACTGTGAAAGTGTTTCCAAGTAGATAATCCCGGAATTTCTCTGTCACCGCCCATTTGAGTCCCAACAGTTCTAACTTCATAGCACTGTAATTGGAATCATTGCGTTCTGCTGGACGTAGGAGCGGCTGGCATAGGCTATGACTACCGTCCTGCTTTTCTGTTTCTGTGACAGAACAGCACCTAGTCCACTAAAACTGGCATCAGTTTCAACGATGAAGGGAGATTTGAAGTCTGGATATCCCAACAGTGGGCTAGATGTAAGACTTCGTTTCATTTCCTCAAAGGCTTGGGTGCACTCATCCGTCCATTTGTCTTGAAATGGCCGACTGTCATGATTGTTCGGTCTGTTCTTTTTCTTCTTAGCCAATTGCCTGTTGGTGGGTCCCAAGAGGGCATGAAGAGGTCTCGCTATCGAGGCAAAGCCCCGTATAAAACGGCGATAATAGCTGGCTAGCCCAAGAAATGACCTCAGCTCGCTCTCCGTCATAGGAAGCTTCCACGACTTGACAGCAGATACCTTCTCTGGATCAGTACTAATTCCTGCTTCAGAAACAACATGGCCCAGGTACTTAACCTCCTTCTTCATTAAGTGGCATTTTTCTGGCTTAATCTTGAGTCCAAATGCATGAAGGCGATGCAAGACCATATCTAGTCTATCCAAGGTTTCTTCGAAAGTGCTGCCGAAGACCAGAATGTCATCTAGGTAGACTATTACACTCTGTAGGTTCACATCTCCCAGACAAGCTTGCATTAACCTGGAAAATGTGGCAGGGTCATTGCACAAACCCATGGGCATCCGTGTGTATTCAAAGAGACCCCAAGGACCAGCTCGAAATGCAGTTTTGGGTATATCAGTCTCCTCGATAGCACACTGCCAAAATCCATGTGCCAGATCTAAGGATGCAAAGTACTTGGCTCCGTTTAATGCCTCTAATGCCTCATCAACTCGTGGGAGTGGGTGTGCGTCTTTGATAGTCTTTGCATTCAACAGTCGAAAATCACCACAAACTCTGATCTTTCCATTAGGCTTCCTTACCAAAACCATGGCAGCAGCGTACGGTGAAGTACTTGGACGGATGACACCAATGGAACACTGCGTTTCCAAGAAATCTCTAACTGCCTCCCACTGGCTTGGTGGAACCCGTCTGTAAGGCAACTTGATTGGAGTATCATCCACTGTCTTTATTGAATGTCTGATCTTATCACAGTACCCCATGTCATGATCTCCTCTGCTGAACACTTCATCATGCTGTGTGATAAGTGATTGTAGCCTACTTCTCTCCTCTACACTTATGTCACCAATGTCAAGTTTGGAAAATACATCATGGATTTTAGAATCCTCAGACTTGACAATACCTGGGGTATGGCCTTGGAGCACCATCACTTCTTCGACTGAAATTGTTTCTACAGAATTCCTTGGAAAGTTCTGAATCTCTTGAGGCAAGTCAATCTTTGCTATCGGGGTGTGTGGATACAGGTACTGATCCTCTCGGGAGAAATTTGTAACGGTGACTGGGATTTGTCCATGCCTGGAACAGACTAATGAAGGCAGCACCGATAGCCCATGAGGAAGGGAACTCTCTTCGAGTTCTTCAATTAACATGACTTCATCATGCCCACGAGCGGAGGAATAATAGTTCTGGTGCTCTCTGCAGGAATGAGAATGGGCTGCTTCCCCATTACCCTAGTACATCCTTGAAAATTGCTCTCTGCTGTTACAGTGGATGTAGTAATTGTGATATCTGACATATTGCCTCTGTGTAGAATGACAGGTTTGATAAAGGAGTCTGTCCCACCTGTCCTGACTGTACTGAACTTGACTGGACAGCCTCTCGCAGCACCTCAATAATATTACTTCCGATAACTCCAGGATGTTTCTCTTTCCTACTACGGGTATCTTCATCACCTGACTCCTTTACCACAAGCCAGCCCATCTCTGGTAAGTAGTGTTCTCCTATAACAACATCCAACTCAACATACCCACAATATGGAATAGAGAGTCCATTAGCTGCTGTCAATTTCAGGAAAGGAATATTTTGCCACTTGAGGGTACCATAGTTCTTCCGAAAGAATGTCTCTGTAATGGTTGAAACTTGTGAACCTGAATCCATTAGACAGGAAACTGCAACCCCCTGCACCTGAACCTCACTATAAGGACACTTTCCGATGGCCTTCTTCAGGATTCGTTCGGGGCTGAACGATGGTATCACGCCCGCCACTTCCTGTCCAGCAGCGGGCTTTATTCGTTTAAATTGCGTGTGCGAGGGCAATTACGTCTGATGTGGTCCTTGGCTCCGCACTGAAAACAACCTTGAGGCCAACGTGGACGACTCTGAGCTAAGAGGCTATTCAGTACTCTGCTTTGCTCTTCCTGCTGGGTAAGGAGGGCAGATACCAGCTTATTTTGTTGTTGAAGTGCTTCTAATACAAGAGAGATGCTCTGGTTTAGTCGAGCTGACTCCCTGCTCTTGAGACTCTACCCCTAGTTGACCTCTATCTGACCTTCTGCTATGGGAGCCTTGCCGTTCCCACTGTACAGCCCAGTCTCGGAGGGCCACAAAGGGTGCTGGGTTTTCTTGAGATCGACGAAGAAGTTCCCGACGAAGATCAGCATCAGAAACTCCTTCAATGAATTGTGAGATGAGGTCTCTTCTCGATCCTGCTTTCCCAATCCTCTCCACGTCTGCAACAACCGGATCAGTTCATGGAATATTCTATCAATGTTTCTCCTCTCTTCTGCAGGCGACTGAAAAACTTTCGCTTCTGGGACGCTTGACTTCCTACTTCTCCAAAAACTGACCTCAGAACTTGGAATGCATCCTCTGCGCTACCGATATCTTCCCGACTGACAAGTTCCATGCGAGCTGCACCATGGGTATGTCTGATCACAGTCTGCAACCTTTCCTTGGGGGTTTGGTAGGCGACCTTGTCTGCCAATAAACTCTGAATATCTGAAATCCATTCATCAATCCCCTCGTCACCTCCAAATTTCCTTATCTGACGCTCTGCAGATACGTACACAACGGGTGGTACCTTTTCATTATGGCTTGCTTGACTTGCTCCCTGTAATTTCAACTGATGCAGTTCTACCTGAAGTTTTCGAAGTTCCTCCTCCACTACTTCTCTACCAGGACTTGGACTTCTTTTCTTCTCTGCCATGATTTTGCAACTGGCTGAAAGGATACAAATGAAACGATACAAATGCACTAATGCAACCTGTGAAATGAGATAAATGCACTAATACAAACTGTGTATATAAACATACATGTAAAAATAGATCACCATATACTTCAAAATACTACTAAAATTGAAGTTCAATTAAAGTTCTTTTAAAGTTCTTTGGAAAATTGGATCTGTTACTATGATTTAAAGTTCATATTTCAATAACTGTATCACTCCTAGGAAGATGTGCATCGATCCAGTTTGCGCATCTGATTTCAATAACTGTATCACTCCTAGGAAGATGTGCATCGATCCAGTTTGCACATCTGAAATCCAGCGTGTGGGTAAGTCTAACATTCCACGTCCCGTATAATCTCCTGCATCAACCAAGTTCCAAGACAGCAGTCACGTCCTCAGACATCAGTTACATCCTCAAGAGGGGGTTCCTAATGCAAAAACGGGTCATCTACTCTCAAAACCACAATCCTACTCGCAACGCCATTTTGTGACGGCAGGTATATATGACGCATGACACAGTCATCCCTCTTGAGTTCTCAAGGAGGACAAATCTACATGCAGATTGAAAGTCACCTACATAGCAATAGCATCATCAACGAATCGAGGGTTCGACCACCCATATACAGCTTTTTGACAGTGAAGACACATCAAACCACCTTCAAATAGATCATCAAAAAGTAACTGTAATCTTGACCTTCCCAAAGCAAGAGGGTGGTCAGTCTCTTTCCCTCTCCTTGGTCATGTGTCAAGCAAGCTATATATCAAGAAAGCTGTCCCAAGATCACCCTCACTGACCCAAGGTCAAGGAGGACTTCCTTGAAGGGATCTCCTCAGAAGTATTTAGATTGAAAGGGATGAATTCAATACAATGCTTCCAGGGACAATACATATGCTTCAATGCATTCAGGGACCTTCTCAACAGATCAGTTTTATATACACATAGAAAAAATCAAAATACACATAGAAAATCTCTCTCTTGTACATATATTTTCTGACCTGTTACATTGTGTTGAGCGCCAGCTATAGTCTTACTAACGGTACAGAGATGGCGACCAAAATAGACTTTGATGCTGTACAGTCGAAAATGAATGGGTATTATTCTTGGAAGAATTGTATAATGACATGAGAACCTCCAATTCGCTTGGATATAAATTAATACATACATGACATACATAAGATCGTAATAAGCTAACTAATCAATATCAACCTCGTCGTCATCCTTATTATTATCAATATCAATATCATCACATTCACCATCACTACCAGTACCACCACACTTTATCACCATTACCACCACAACCATCATCACCACCACCATCTGTCACCACCACCACCACCACCACCACCATCATCATCATCATCACCACCATCACCACCACCACCGTCATCATCATCATCATCATCGGTCACCATCATCATCATCATCATCATCATCACCACCACCACCACCACCACCACCATCATCATCATCATCATCATCACCACCACCATCACCACCACCACCGTCATCATCATCATCATCATCGGTCACCATCATCATCATCATCATCATCATCACCACCACCACCACCACCACCACCATCATCATCATTACCACCACCACCACCACCATCATCATCATTACCACCAACACCACCACCACCACCATCATCATCATCATCACCACCACCATCATCATCTGTCATCATCACCATCATCCTCATCATCGTTGTCATCGTCACAACCACCCGCACTCCACACACCTCTCGAATATGGATACTTGGGAACTGTTTCCTCTGGTCATTCCACTATCTCTTCTTTCAGAACTTTGTGTTGACATAATAATAAAAACACAATTTCCTACTAATGAATCAGCATCAATGCATGAAATGTGAAATAGGCATATAAAACGACTTCATCTTGCATCTATGGGATCTAAGTCGTCTTGAAATGCATGATGGGATATCATTTTTGACGTGTCAATGAATGCCAATGACCTCAGCATAGAACCTGCTTCCCGCGATTCTGCAATTTGCAACACAGGTGTATCGGTAGGTAGATATTACTCCTGGTATAGAATATGATGAGGCGGTGGATGGATGCATGAGGGTATGCCAATGGGGTAGAATAGAAGAGATTAAATCAGAACAAAAGAGGGATGAGATGGACAAAGAGAGGAAGGGGACGAAAGAGAATGAGAGAGGGGATGGAAGGAAAGAGAGAGGGGGAGAGAGAGAACAAATGTAGGCCTACAAACACAATAATGGGAGGGGGAAAGAGTGAGAGAGAAAGTCTGGGACCGAGAAAGTGGACGGATGAGGGACAGAGGAGAGAGGGAGGGGGAGAGATGGGAGGGGTAACCCAGATAAGCGTTCTTCCAGGGGTGCTTGGGGCGTGCCGGGTGTGTCAACCTCGTCCGTTAGAAGCCCTCAACAATAGTGACCAAAGAGAGAAAAAAAGCAGCCAATTACGCCATGAATGCCACAGCCCAGAGAGATGCTTGACCCCCTGTGGCCAAGCATCTTGTAAAAGTTCTTGTGAAAACACCACTGCTTTGTCAGCAACGTCAAAGTTTTCCCCCGTTCTTTCTTGTGTAGATTGAAAATCGCCGAGAAATCGCTTCCAAACTTGTTATTCTTCCTATGCCTTCTATCGGCTCAGGCAAGTATGAAAGAGGTCTGATTTATGCATGCGTTATAAAATATGCACGCTCTCTTTTGTGCGTTATATGACATTATTGCTATTTAAAAAAAAACGCGGGACGGGGATGGTGGTGACCCTAACAACAATAATAAGAAGAAAATCATTAGTTTAGAATAAAATTAAGTATTCCGAGAACTATAGGCAAGTTCCAAAGAGCTATCTTTAGTTTTACTATCGATAGCTTCCGGATCAACCTGATTAATCGTCAAACTAGCTAATTTTAAGCAAATAATCAGTAATAATAATAATAATGGCGAATTGAACTGTCAGAAAAAATAAATACCCGTTTTGTTTTCCCTTCTCGAAAACTCGTTCAAATGTATTTCCCTGAAATGTTTGTGCAGAATAAAATAAAAGACAGTTCGAAGAAACATTTATAAAATCATATCTACCCCCTGTTTCATCTCATTTAATCTTGACCATGTTGACAAGTTTTCAAGAGATTTAAACAAAATTTTGGTATTGAATTTGGGCGATTAATCAAAACTGACATTTCTCAGGAAACCAATAAAACATTCGAAGTAATTTGTAGGTGTTTGTCAGTTGAACAGCGATGGTACGAATGAAGGCGGCATATCATAACGAGTTCTTTTCTTGATTTCATTTGATATTCGTCAAGAAGTCCCGGATGAATAAGGCTCAGCTGTTCAAGAGGTCATCGGGTCACGAGGTCATGACCTCAAACTTCAATAGTTTTTGCCCGAGGGATACCCGTGGGAAGAAATCGCACCAAAGAATAATCCTCAACAACATCATTGAATGGAATCATTCGGAACTGGAATAATAGACTCCGATTTTACAAAAAATCTCAAACATATCATTCGGCTTGGAGGGCACTAGATATCCAAACGTCCCCCCCCAAAAAAAACCCCATAGAAAATAAAGTAAAAGAAAGTGGTGAAATATGTTGCTTTCGGAATACTTTGTTTATATCTATCAAAAATGATGCTTTGTATTATGTATGAAATAATTGTATTGAATTGTCTAGAATTTACTTCCATTGAATTAAAAAGGTTGAAATTTTCGCTCGCTTGCTGCGCTCGACACAACTTTTACACGAAGAAATCTCCCACCGAATTGTCTAGTCCTCCTCCATTCCATTCGTCTTGCTAACCTCCACTTCACGCTTCCCAGCATCGAACACTAAGACCAACTCTCTATCTCATTCCATTTAACTAGCCCTGATCCAAATTCGAATTTCCTCCACGTGACCCCTCCATTGCTCGTGACTGTCATGGAGTTGAACAATTTCAACCGTTTCTGGGCCTCGTAACAAAAAAAAGTTGCGATTAATCTCTAAATGAAAGAAATGGCCTATCAAGATCATCGTTGCATGCGCATGTTGTTCAGTAGACTGACTAAGAACCAATCAGAATTGCTCTTCAAATAAGCGATGAATCCCAACCTTTGTATCACGGGGACCAGGGTCCGTTTCATACAGAGTTGCAACTTTTGTAAGTTTGTCATGGTAACCTTGATTTTGATTGGCTGCTGAGCCCTGTTACCATGGTAGTTGTCATAATGTCAAAGTTACAACAGTTGTAACTCCTTATGAAACGGGCCCCAGGACTCCATCCGTTGCTGAATGAGTTTCAATCAAACGCAACTCTAACAATCAATCGCAAGATGATTTTCAACCAATCAAAAGCGTGCATTAACTATACATGCGCTTGATTTTTCGATTTGCGTTTAACTGCAACTGTTCCTGAAACCGACCCCTGAACTTGAGAGTTGATTCCCCAGGTAAGTCGCACTGTGTCATTCCATTTCGAGTAAATGCAAATAAACCCTTCGGCCCGGGCATACCTTGGTCTTGTAAGCCAACAATGTTTGGACATAATTCGTATTTTTCCAAGGATTTTGCCAAAATATTTCCTGGCGCGCCAGCATCTGGTTGGCGAGGAAAGATTTTTCCTGCCACCTTCCTGATCAAATAAAGAAAACAGCACAAAAAGTATTTTAAAAAGCACAAAATGTGAAAAAAGGAAATTATAAGGAGACTATGAAACTAGTATAACGAGAGAATGGAAAATGAGAGAGCCGATTATGTCACTCACTCACTATTGTATTAATTTATTTTTTATCATTGGTTTAATTATTCAATATTTCATGTTCTTTTTTGGAGATACGACACTTCGGAGATTCTTCGTCAAATCACGATAAATCGCATAACGACAATCCCACATGTTCAGGGAGGAATCAAAATTGTTTCATAATATTGCATAAAAGAGACTATTAAAACATTTCAGCTTTCTTATGATAAACACAAAAGAAATATTGTAAAATGGGTGACGTCAGTAATCCGTTCAATCATTTGCATATCTACCAGGATGCGCACATTACTGTTGAGAGAAATTAAGCGTAACTTTAAAATGTCATCTCCTTTATACCATGGTCACATTTGTTCTACGGCGGCCGTATGGCGAGTCAAAAACAGCCGTTTTAAACATTTCTGTACCAGCTAAATATAGGTGGTTTGAATAAAAATGAATAAAACGGCTGATTTTGACTCGCCGTACGGCCGCCGTAGAGCAAATTTGACCATGGTATAAATTACATCGATTTTGGAGACATGTTAAGCGTTATCCTTGCTTGATTTTTCTCTTTCTATTCAAATAAAACATTTCGCCGGGGGTGGATCAGGTCTTCTTTTTGTGTTCAATGTCAAAGTATAGCCTAGATATTTGGTCATTGCTAAGCCTTCCCCTTCTATACCATCAAAATCATATCCGTGATCATGGGGGGCACAAGGGGGGGGGCAGGGGCGCGCGACCGTCCTTTTTCACTTTTGTAAGTGATAAGAAATCAAGGAGTATAAAGAGGGGAGAAAGGGGAAAATATGATTAGAAAAACAGACAAGATTACTGAAAACATAGCGCCGTTTATCGATACAATTACCTAGTTCCCCCTTTCAGAACAAAAATGACGCCACCTTTGGGGAAGGAAATGTTCAATTTCTCAAATTTCGTTAAACCATGGACCTACACTATTAAAATACACGGTTAAACAGGCATGATTCTAAAACAATAAGATTTTATGGCATAGCGGTCATTATACAGAAAAGTGGCTTGAAGCACGGAGTGGGTGTGCGTTTGGAGAGTGTGTGTGTAAAGGTGTGTGCGTGATTTATTTTGCCAGCTTTGCAATTACTTGAATTTCGTGAGATTCTTCAGAAAACAGGGATTCATTTTCACTCCGTCATCACTCGGTTTTAGCGAGATTTCCCACAAGCATGACCAGCGATACAGAAAATTTCCAGCCACTGTGATTAAAATGAATAAAGGAGGGGGGGGTGCAATTCAAAATAATCTTTCAATCATCCTGATTCCTGAAGTAGTAAAAAAAGAGTATGAATTATATAAAGTCAAACTATTCATCGCAGGGAATCACACAAATATAGTAACATATACTTTTAAAACTCACCTCGTCAAAAGAATTGATGAAATAAAATGGAAAACTTAAACAACTAGTGACTGAATCCAGACTAGCCAACAACTTGACTTCCAAATAGGAAAGAATGAAAATAAAGACGGTCGGGTCGGAGGACGTGACCTTTGACCCAATGGCGGCGAGTCGATTGTCTCATAACTCACAGCGTGACAATAATGACATTAGGCGAGAAAAAATATGAGTCATGATTTTAAAGGTCTTATAAATCACACCACCGACAAGTTTTCGAGTTATTTTCCGAAAACGTACGAAACTGTCCCCGAGGCAGTATGCGAGTACCACGACCTCAAAGTGCAACATTGATCGAGTCAGAGCTAAAAGGACACAAGTATAATTCATTTGTACATTGCTTGAATATAATCAGAAATCGCCTGTGAGGAAATCAGCTTCTATTATGCTTTTTTTTCGGGAGTCAGACAGCGACAAAAGTCGTTAATATTTTACATTGAAAATTTACTTTTCGAAACATTAAGATTGTAAGCTACATCTTTCATTAGATGATGATGATTAACATGATAAATAAAAAATACATCTAACGCGGAATTCCTAAAGAATATACATTCTACTTACAAGGACATTATATAAAAAATGAGGAAAATACATTTCAAGGATGAAATACTTTTTATAGAAAACAAGAAATACAGGGGAGGGGGCACACGGGGCGATCTGAGATTTTGTCAAATAGCCAAAAGGGGGAGGGTAATAATAAAATAAAGGAAAGTATAAAAAGAAGGTATGTTGTATATTACTCAATCCAGAATATACACAGCAAAACTGTGGTGTTAACCGGTGTACACACAAAAAAACTGTGGTGTTAACCGGTGTACATAGAGGACCACACCAGTTATTTTACACCGGTGTTAAATTGGTGATGTTAGTTTTAGGTGTAGGTGTTATTACAACACCTTTGGTTGTTACATTTACACTCTTTGGTGTTATGTTCAATCTTTAGCGTGTAATTTTAACACCTCAGGGTGCGGTCTTCTATTAACACCAATTGGTGTCAGTTTTAACACCACAGTTTTTACAGTGCATAGAGGACCACACCAGTTATTTTACACCGGTGTTAGCTTTACAGTGTTAGTTTAACACATATAGGTGTTATTACACCACCTTTGGATGTCACAGGTACACTTTTTGGTGTTGTTCTCTCATACCACACTTATTGGTGTTATTTATAACACCACATGAGTGTTATTTTTACACCACACATTACGCTGCATTGCGTCCATTTTCAACGCACCCGCAACCCCCTATCATGGCGCTGTCCCGGATCATAACAGGATGACCAACACCTGAGGTAAAAAAAAAAAGGATGACCAACACCTACTTATAAGTTTCATGAAAAATCATTGTATTTGACGGATAAAAGAACATTATCTGACAAAAATGTCTTCATTTTTACAGGCCCCAAATGTTAAAAGGAATTATCCAACAGGGTCGGTTATCTTTATTCCGTTTCCTTAGAAAAAAGAATTATGCATATCAATGAGGTGTTACCAGTAGGCATGTTAGGGGCGGCGCAATGATTCAATGAGGGGACAAAAATACCTAAAAGTGATGACGTTATAATTTTTCTCAATTAAATTTTAGATTCATTACAGAGTCACAAAGCCCAAATCTCGTTGTCCATACTCTCCTTCCTCTCTTTATATATATTTTCACTTTTTTAACCCTTTCCGCGCTGATGTTCCAATTCTTTTATTTTGCACATTCACACAATTAAATTCAACAATCGCAATAATTAGTTTTCTCCCCTACCTTCACATTAGAAAAGCTAATAAAAGGCATCAGTTCTTGGATGACATCTATATCATGATAATGATTATCAATGGTGCAATAGGATCTCTTAAACTGAAGAAAATAACATGCAAAAAAAATTGTCATTATCATCCCCTCAAAATTAATTCAGTGTGCAAAGAGTTAAAAAAACGCAGGGACACTCCCTCCTGAAGTTGCGCTGTCCCTTGTTACGATAAACACGAAGGAAGGAGAGTGATGTGTAAACGAAATGTCTACAAACCGGATCGTATGACAGGAGTGATACTAACAGCGTGTCATAACGGTAGAGAACTTGACACAGTCGTGCTATGAAGTTTGAATCCTTCAAAACAATTTCCACTATTCGTTGAAATGATCATAGTGCCAGAAATGGTCTAAACTCTAAAACATAGGAGATAGAGGAAGGGCGGTGGCACGCCCATTTACATCAGCTGAAACCAGCACTCACTAATAATTTAAAAATAGATATTGATGATACTGGGAAGAGTGAAAGGGGGAGGGGCAGGTTTCTGTTTCGTCTTGATATAAGTTGTGATACCAAACAAAATCTATATCAGGCTTAGACCTTATCCTACATCAAATACAAGAGATCCTTTGATAATGAATATATAAATAAATATAATTGGATGGAAAAGTTCGTCAAAGAGAGGTGTTGAACCATCGATTAATTGATTATTTTTGATCTTACGATGATTTCCGAAGTATCCCGAACACATGCGAAAAGATACGAGAGTACATCTTCTTTTCCACCAAACTGACTTAAACATCATTGAGTTTGGTCTAACACAAGTCATGCATTTAGATAGTCTTGATAAACAAGTGATAAACAAATGCAGTGGAAAAGTTGGTGGAAACTTATCATTACTCTTTCAAAATTTTATTAACATACAGCATTACGACGATTATACTTATGAACTCTCAGACACGAACATGAAGACATTCCGAATCATCTCGAACAAAGTACATTGAAAACATTAGTTTGTAATAGAAACAGTGAGAAAATATGCGAATTTACAAACAGAGAACTTAGATTGAAATAGTAGAACTTGGAAATCCCAATAAAATTCGAAAGAATACGGAAATAAACGGACCGTCTGTGACCACAAACCTTTCCATGATAGTCGAAGAATTCCGAAGACCTTCGGAATCACACGAACATCCACGAGCCCTGATCGACATGACCAAGGCGCTCTAATCGCTCAGATCATGGCCCAGGAGACCACTGCTCTGGTCAAAGGTCATGTTCATCTCGTTCGGTCCGTTTTTAGAAGGCTGAGGTATTTCGAGTGAATTCTTGAGGGATGACTTCACCTTGTTGTTTACACTTTACCAATTACCTTTTTCCCGTTTGGAGTTATGATCTTTGGGTTTTTTCTAAGCCATGGACAGGAAAGAAAAACTCAAATTCTAATTGTATCATATGGCATCATAAATCTATATCTAAACGTGAATAATCATTATTGCAAGTAGGCCTAATAGTACATGAATATTATATACGTGCATCCCGAGCACAGTTTGGAGGTCTATAGCTAGGCTTGCTCAAAATTAATAGTAGAGTATACAGTTAATGAGTGGAAAAGCTTTAAGCTGACATGGTTTTCAGTTTCACTTAAAATATCTTTAAAAAAAATATTATGTCGTGAAGATCAAACCTTGAAATGCCCATTTCAAAAGTACACCCGTTTTCCATGTATAGCCTAAATATTATGGCTTAAACTGATGTTTCCCCTCATAGCCCGTACTGTAGAAGATTATCCTGAATGTATTTTCGTTTTAATACAACTTGATATTATCGAAACCTCCATCAATTTCTGTACCTATTCATGCACCTGCACTGTCCTTTACATAATTCAAGCCACAAACATTACGAATTTAATGATTTATTAATTCAAATCATGGGTATTAATTCATGGTCAAAACATTACGTCAATAACTGGATAACTTCCCATGCATTATGCTACAAACATAACTTACTGCTTCAATCTACAAAAGCTTACAAATATGCAATCATGCACTCTAAAAGAAAGTTTTACCCAATATTGGGTAAAACGAGAACATGCACGATGGTTGGGTAAAGTTTACCAATATTGCGTTGAAATAGCCCAATATGGGGTAAAAAAATCAGCAAACATGCATGTTCCTTTTCTGCCCAATATTGGATACAATTTTACTCAGCGTTTTTTGAGTGTGTCGTCTCACAATGGAGCAATTCTGATTTTTGACCTGCTGTAACCTTTACACAGTACAACACTCCATCGCGATTTGATCTGGCTTCCGATCTATTCATTTTAATGGATATTAATTAATTGGGAGTTCGCTATCTCAGCTCAATCAGATCTACCAACCTATAATACCCCCGCGAGGCATTTTTATTTCTGATGAGATAAATTAACGAACTCTTTACAGTCACACAACGATTAATCTAAGCACAAATCTCTATAAATACACGCTGCTGGCCATCCCTTTCTTTCTATAAAGCCCCAGTCACAACAAATGGAACCAACTCAATCCGGCTCCATGTCGACCGATGATATCATATCAAAATAACGTAATAGATTTGGTCGTAATGTACTTTGGTGTCCTTGGTGCAACTGCGCACTACATAACAGTGCGCGCCCGAAACTGCAAGGGGGACAATGACAAATGGCGGCAAAATGATTTCTAATTTGGGTCATTTACGGGCATTAAAACGGGGAATAAATTATATTTGCGCACCGATACGTGCATGAGTCATGATTTATGATGTGTTTCTCTTGATTCAGTGTTTTATCTGATGATATGAATGACATGAATCCGATAATTTGGTGGGAAAGAGCTGGAAGATGTAACTGGCCGTGAGACAGGAGTTATGACGGGTTGATCGCGAAAATGATAATCATATTGAAAATACGATAATATCTATAGCAAAATGAACAAACCATAAAAGTTCTCATGGTGTACGATGTCTATTTTGACAATAATTGCTACCAGAATTAAGAAATTATGAATGACCGCTTAATCTGCAAACTTAAGGCGTTTAACGATAGATGTCTGACCTTAAAGGTTTGAAATTATGACTAGATTTTCCTATTGAAAAACTCCTCCCCCTTTCCACAGAAAGAAATTATGAAAAAAAACAACTTTAAATCATTCCCGGTTTAAGGAGTGATTACCCCCCCCCCCGCAAGTTTTTTTTTAATTTTGCTTTTCATACTTTTAGGGGTATCCCATTCTGATCGACCGTGTTTAGAATCAAAGTGACAAATTGTGGTGCGTCGTGGTTTAGTGGTTCTGACTCTCGCATTTGAAACAGAGGGCCGTACGTAGGTTCGAATCCTAGCCATGGCGTGTTTTTCTTCAGCAAGAAAATCCATACCGTCCTGCACTCGAGGTGAGGTGAATGGGTGAGGCGTAACTCTTAGCATACAAAGAATTACTTTTGTGATGGTAGCTCGAGCTAAAGCCGGGGTAATAATAGGCCTATCACCGCTTTCTATCCTCAGGCAAAAAGTGCTTGATAAATCCAGCCATTATCATTGTTAAATTCAAATCCAAGGTGACCCCACTACCATTCCTCCAATGGTGCAAGTGCGTTATTTCTTTGAATGTGGGACGGACAAACCTCGAAACAGGTTCAACACCAACATCATCACAACCAGAGTCTGGAAACTAGAGACTACTCCCTTGGCAAATGTAATTACACTCGATTCGCCTCATGTACTTGCGCTTCGCTCTAGTCACACCAACGAAACCGACTCCAAACCGACCGATGGATATGTCATTGGAAGTAACGTATTAGCTTTGATCGGTCTGGAGGCGGTTTCCGTAAAATGTGACTGTGTTCGGGATTGGGTGTCTATGGAACGCTAATGGGCCATATCTCCGTCACATTTGACATTGTGAAACGGATATCTTGATAAATATTTGTCACGTGAGGGATGTGGTAATCATTTTTCACCTACGACAGCACTTTTAAGGGTTTCTCTGAAAAAGTGCTTTTACTCGACATAAAACAGGGTATGTGGCAGACTTCGGGTAGAGATAATGATACAGTATGCCCGGGGGGGGGGGCCACTTACATTGACGAGTGGATACCATGCGCGACCAAAAAAACACGTAAAAAGGATGTCCTTTTCACGATAGGGCACGTTACGTACGTAACGTGAAAAGGGTGTCAAAAACACAAAAATAATGAAAAAAGGGTATCTATTTCGCTAGGAAAATTACGTGTTTAGGGTCGAATTTGCGGGGATGAAAAACAAAATTGAAATGTTTTATAAAGGATGTCCTTTTTGCCCCAACACTACGTGTTTAGAGTCCTATTTGCGCGAGGTGTAGAAGGTGGGGTCGTACTAAACCAAATAAGGTAAAGCCGACAACCAAAGGACCAGTAACAATAAAACATTCCTGTACTTGTTTAGGAGTTCATTTCAGGGAATATTTGCCAAGAGTATCGTTTTGTTTCCAATACTTGTTAAGGGTAGGGTTTCACACGCCAATACTTGTTAAGGGGTGTATTTTCAGAATATGGAAATTACGTGTTAAGGGTGCTTTTCGAGACCCCATGGTCGCGCATGGTATCCACTCGTGAATGGAAGTGGCCCCCCCGGGACAGTATGATACACTCTAAATACCATAATGATGCATACATGGAAAGATTATATAGACCTACAGAATTATGGTTATGATTCGAACATATTCTAATTAATAACATAAATTAATGTTTGTAAAAATATTAATAAAAAACAAGTACTTCAACAAGAAACAATTAATGATGTGATACCGCCCATGGGCGTCGAATTGGGTGAAATTAGTGGAATCGACTTTGAACTTTGACCTTGGTCATATGAATCTTCTAACTAAATATAACCTGAGCCCTTCTTTCTCATGGCAGATTAATTTGACCATTGACCATGATCGGATTTATCTATGACTTTTAAGTTGGCCGAAACCTTCATGTGATTCATAACGAACAACAATTTGGGTCTGATAGCTTTGACATTTGACCTTGAAAAGATTTGACCTCCTTTTTTACAACTTAATCTTGCAAGGGACTCGTTACTTAAAGGTTGATTCTGACAGAATTGACTCTTGACCTTGGTCATACTTAGCTTTAACCTTTGCGGCTATGACACATTTGACCCTTGAACTTTGTCATATTCGACCTATTGTTTTTTAAACTGACCTTTTACCATGGTAGGATTTGACCCTTTCTAGCTTGAACCAGAAAGTTGGGAGTATGTTGTTTGAACTACCCCAAAATTCTCAGTCGTGAGTGACCTCTTGAAGAAGGTGACTTGGTTTCAGCACTGTAACCTTTGACCTCTGACCTTGAGTACAGGCTAGCGCCTGGCCTCTTCATTTTGTCCTGCGTCTGACGTAATCCCTGTATTCCCTGAATCTTGCAACTTTTACATCCTTGTGTTATGCTGGAGACCAATAGAGGCAAAAAATCATCCCATGAAATAGGGCCTTCATCTAATGATATATCACTTTTTACTTCTCGATGTGCATTGGCCTATTAACCATTTTGTCACCGTAAATGGTCATCATTTTTGTATGTAAATTTTCTTAGGGCTGACAGCCCATCCTTACAGCAATATCAAATGAGATTCGATAAAAAAAATATGATATGAGATGTTTATACAGCTTCATCTTGTTTGAAAGTGTTTATGTAAACTTGTCGTGAAGAGTACAAATTTACACCCGAGAAATGACTCATCGTAGGCGCAAGGTCACCTTGTATTTTCTTTCAGTCACACCAACGATATCAATATCCAATACGATCGATAGTAATGTCATTAGTAATTTTTAGAGGTGCCGTAGCCGAGTGGTTTAAGGCGCCTGACTATACATTAAAAGTCTGGGGTTCGATCCCCGGCCGCGGCACCTATGCCCACGAGCAAGGCATTTAATCTACAATGCTCTTTTATCCTGCTTTCAAATAAATGGAAATACTATACGCATTCTTGTAACTAGGTGTGCACTTGTACGTTTTTTAAAGTAATTAATTCACAGGTCTAAAAACGGTGTTAATGATGGGACTACGGCATAAGAAAACTCGAGTATCAAAAACAAACATTATATAATAAACGGAATATCAAGCAGGGATGCTTGTCAGAGGGGTAGGCCTATACAATAAAACGACAGTTTTGATGAAAATTATTAAATGAATTTTCCATTTTAAACGAATGACTATGTAGATTATTATATTATACAAGAAACTAATATTTTTAATCAAAATTATATACATGGGCGGGCCTCTCTGACAGGCCATATGTCTTCACATCTGAGTAGAATGTTCTAGAGCGCATTATGTTATGGGACAGTATAGGTCAATATATAACATAACAGACTTGAAAAAATTAAGAAAAAAAATGTTTTAGGTAAAGCTTGAGGTCAAAAACAGCAAACTAGCCCCTCGGACTTGCAGTTTCCTACAGCTGTATCCCAAGATTATAGCAACGACCATGGCTTTGCAATTAATGACAGAATATTGGCGAAAAACAGCTGCCAGGCTCTTCAAAAGCAGGCAGAAAAATATGATGAATACATTATTTCACGTTGCCTGGCAAGACATTTTACGGGGAAGTATCCACGTATCTCCTCAATATGTCAGCCCAATCCATTTTCATTAACAGTAATTGACCGGGGTTTGGTATGTAATAGTGCTTCGAATCTTTACACGAGAGTCAATATATGGGACAATTACGCTCTGTATGGGGGTTCCCGTATACTACATACCGATATCATACATGTCATGCGCCGAAAAATGGATGGGTGAAATTGCAATTTTGTGGAGGTATTATCGGAGGAATAAATCGATTTTCGACGAAAAGCCTCCACATAAATCGTGTAATACCGTCTTTAAAGGGTGTTCTTTCGCACATTTTCAAGGAATATTCCAAACAAAGTTCTAATAGCATGAGCTGACAGCAGGCCTATATAGGGAGCTAGAGGGGCGGGCAACTCAGGATATTTCAGGGGGGGGGGGGCAGGCCTGGGGGGTGATTGATGCACGACCCCTCTTTTCCAAAGCGCAAATATATAACATTGAAAAACATTGTGATTTAAAAACAATTGCAATCTCTACGGAAAAAGATGTTAAAAGAAATGATAATAAAAAAATCAACACCATTCACCACGTATATACCCATTCACAACCAAGATGACCATATTTGGAAATATTAGCTTCATATTCTCCTTTTCGGGAAAGAGGGGTTTCTTCAAAGAAAAACTTGTTTCATTTTGTAAAACTAGCAAATATGGTGTCAGCCTATTCGCGTGGCACAGCACGCCGACTTGAGTGCATGTTTTATCAATTTACCGTCTAATTCTTGTGGTTTCTCATGCCACTATTTATGAAAAAAAGACGGTAACAAATAATAAACTTTGCTGAAATTACATTCGCGTGCCGTGCGTGCCTTTCAATAATATTTCGACACACTGAGTTTTAGTATCATTGGTATTGCGAAAGCAAAATTACAAACGTTTCCATTAATAAAATCATTTTGACACACTGATAACAATATACTGCGAAAGGAAAAATTACAAACGTTTCCATTAATAAAATCATTTTGACACACTGATAACAATATACTGCGAAAGGAAAAATTACAAACGTTTCCATTTACAAAAATCATTTTCGGTATCAATTCCATATACAAACACGACATATAGGGATCATTAATTCACCTTGCCTCTCCATGTATACTTGGATTTGATATTTGATCCAAAACAGGATAAGAACAACAAATTCCAAATTGGATTTGATTCTAAATAGAAATCAGATCTCAATTTTAAACATTAACATCTCCCCCATCGCTCCCTAGTCTCATCCCAGTCCTACGGCGTGACATTGAACATAATTATACAGAGCCTTGTCATAAGGCTATCTCGACGTGAACTTTTAAATCAGTGCAAAATAATCTGACATTTAACAAGTCATTACATATCTTTCAAGCAAATTACTAATGATCATCAACTACACAAAATAACCGTTTAAATGTCGATTATTCGTTCATGGAAAATTATTATCGATTGACATAATTCACCGGTGTTAAGTGATGATATGAGCTATCACTCAAATGCGTTTGAGACTGATACGTATTACCCTTTTCTGATATTTGCAATGACGCTTGTTTTGATATCAAGCGCGTGAGGTAGAACGAAAATAGACCACTTAAAATGTTTTTCAGAACACTTGCTCTAAGTGCGCGGTTGTGAGTGATTTCTTTGAATTTATCAGCCATCTTGGATACGGTGAAATTTAAGCAGTCAACATCAGACACAGCGAAAGAAACAAACATTGATCATCATTGTAAGTTTGGAAATTGTAATGTTCAGAGATTAGAGCTTACTACCGAATCATAGGTTTGTGGGATTAAAGACAAAATCTATTAATGGCCCTAAATTTTAAGATGTTGATTTGGGGTGTATGGGGGGGGGGGGGGGGCTGAGAGACTCTGAGCTATTCGAATTATTATTCGTAATGACATAATGAATGTTCAAAGAACACATCTCCAAATCCCCTAGCAGTATTTGGCATCTGATTTAAATTTAAACCTAAACGATACCTACATAAACATGACAAAAGAACACTAAATAAAAGAAATAATATCTTTTTTGGTTTTTAATTGCTAAACCGATCACATTGAGCAAGAGAGGGGGAGTGTAGTGAGAAGGAGGGGGGGGGGGGAGGGGCAGAGATAGATACGAAGGAGAAAGAGGGATAAAATGGATGGATGAGAAACAGGGGCGGATCCAGAATTTTCCACGGGGGGCACATTTTCCCGATGAAAATTTGACAATCCCCCAGGTTTTCACCTTCAATTGAAGGTCATTTTGTCCGCGAAAATGTTGACAAGCACAAAAAAGGCCCTCACTTTCAAGGGGGGGGGGGGCAAACTTGGGTATAAACAGCATACTTACATTACAAATTTTGATTATGGATCTCAAGGGGGGGGGGGATATGCCCCCCTGGATCTGTCACTGATTAGGAAGAAGATGAAGACAGAAATGGAAGGATGCTTTTCTTGGGAATACCACGAATATCACCGGCAAAAAATATGTCTGGCATAAATTAACATTATTGCTAAAATGATGTTCGCGCTGCCGGACGACCCAATTATTTCCCTTCGAAGAACACGAAGAAGATTAAACTTGTGTCACTTTAGATTATTTCCTCTCATGGACTGTCGAACATCTAATATCCCTTCCAAAACAATGGACTAGACTGAATACAAACTTGTAATACCGTTCACACTACCAAAATTAAACGTATAAAGATCAACATTGCTGATGATCCCTCACCTCCCCTAGCTTCATAAGGTTGGGTCCTGGATGTTGGATGGGGGCTGAAACAAATAAAAAAAAAACATCCGAGATGCTACAAGTCTGGGATAATCAAATTAACAAATTGCTTGAACGATTAATCTTCTGAAAACCCATATCTGAACAGGGTTTAAGACTTCCAGGCCTAAGGGAATTGTCGCTTGCACGATGTTCGACATGCCCTTCATGACCAATAATTCTTTGTAGAAAATTGGTGGATCAGAACGGCAGTTTCTACCCCTTTCATAAACCCATTATTATGCGGCTAATAGCAGCATAATTTGGTCGTAAAATCGGAGGACAAGAGTTATCCGCATTATTTTGATGCTGCTATTATCCGCATAATAGCAGCATCGGGACAAGATTTTGAGTTTATGAACGCATTTCCAAATAATGCGGATAATTGCCATGGTGCGGTCACAAGGTCACCCTTCTCCAACGCAACCGCATCGGAGGGGGCGTGTCCAGTTGTCATGACGATTATCCGCCTTTTTCAGGACGGGCGCTCGTAAAAATAATGCGGCTTATTTTCGGAGTTTGTGAACGCATTTTTTATTGAATTATCCGCATTACTCTTAGGCGGCTAATTGGAGGATAGGTTTATGAAAAGGGCTGGGTCGACGCTGTAAAAAATGAAGTGCTAATTTAGCACTTATAATTGCTTGTATAGCGCCTGCACTACGAGTGCTGATTTTCTAGTTCAAAATTAAACTAGAAAATCAGCACTCGTAGTGCAGTCACTATACAAGCACTGTAAGTGCTAAGTTAGCACTTCATTTTTTACAGATCCGCTGGACTATATTATTATGAACGAAATATCATCTGGAAGTTTTCGTCAGCTCCGAAACAAAGGCTCCCAGATGTTCTTTGATGGACATTGTCAATACATCTACTGTTCTTTAATCCGTCCTGTGTCGCAGTGTGTACACTGCAAAAACTCTGGTGTTAATTTAACACCAGTCCGGAATCTATATATGACCACACCAGAGAAGTGTTAAAACAACACCGGTTTGGTTTTGGAATATTCCAGATAGGCGTTTAAATAAAGCCAATCAGTGTTAAAACACCATCGATTTAATTTCAAACCGATGTTGTTTCAAAACTTCTCTGGTGTGGTCATTAATAGATTCCGGACTGGTGTTAAATTAACACCGCAGTTAGCCTCTGACTGTAGACTCTGAAATAGCAAACCCGGATAAGCAACGACGGATTATGAGGGGTGGGGGGATTTCACAACAGAATGGCAGCATAGAAGATGAAGAGTTGAGAGAGCGTTCCGGTTTCGTTGTCGAAATCGAAAATAGTAGGGCAATAAAACAAATCTTGCTTAAGTTACCACCCAAGCAATGATTAATGACTGATCGCGCTATCACAATATCAAAATGTTCTTTCAGTAACCATAGCAACGGCACGACTTCACGAAGGTATCGTTGTCTGCGCGCTAAGAGAGACAGGTCCAGAGCTCTTGAAACTGAATGACGTCACGAGCTTAAAGACACACAGCCATGAAATAATTTCGGAATATTTCGGAATGTGACAACGTTAGACTATTCATTCAGAATCCGACATTATGAACCGAAAGGACTCCTCTAAATCAAAATAGCCTCAAAATGATTGAATCTGAAAGGAACCATTAAAAAGGAAAGTTTACTACCTAAACGCAGGGATATGCTAAACGGTTTTAAAATTTGACCCCAACATCTTCCGGTCTCAAGGACTTCGCTCCGAGTGATTCCGAATGTGACGATATCTTCCAACTTCCGTTGAGTGAGGCATTCGCTCGGTCGCTAAGTGCTAAGTTAAGGAGTTACAAACTAGTGTAAGAGGTTCCAAATTCATACTGGATTTCGGCATTTAACCAGTTGACGACTGGAGGAGGGGGGGGGGGCTTTCGCGTGATGATTGATGGCCTGTCCAGAATTATTTACTCATTTTGCGACCAATACATTACATCTCATCCGTAACCGACTCGCTCGAGTACAACTCGAGTATACGGCTCAGGTCACGTCTTCCGGTTTTTAAAGTGAAAGCCAAAGAATTTTAAGACCAATAAAAGGCAAAGACTTTTCCATTTTTTTTTTGTGGGGGGGGGATAGCTCCCTTCATTGTGAAATCAACACCAGAGTTTTTGCAGTGTGTCTACGTACATCAGTTCACAGACTCAACACCAAAGTTTTTAAGGTGTAGCTTTGTATGCATGACATACATGGCATACGGGGATCCAGGTGAACGTTTCATCAACATTTTCATCCGACAAGATGTCAGATCTGACAACTTTACTTGATTATGATTGGCTGAGAAGCACTGTTTCCATAGTAACTGTCAGATAAAATTGGACGTGTCAGATAAATCGTGCTAAAGTGCTTTAAAGTGCTTTAATGAAATGCCATCCAAGATGCCTAATTTATATGACACTTTTTAAGGCAGGTGAAGTATCATTCTCATATTTACTCCCATCCTCCACGTCTCGCCCACCAAACGATGGAGCTCCTCAATCTACCTCAAATGAGATCGGATGGGGTGCTTTGCCAGAGCGCCAATCTTCACCGAATCGCTTGAGCCCGGGATCTTTGTAAATAGCGACACGGGCTAACGCCTTGAAATAAAACCTAATCGCCGAGAAGGATAAGTGATGTGTTGGTCCTTCTTATTGAACCTCAAGTTCCGTTTAGAAAAAAGTGTCAGTTTCAAACTTGGTTTCTTTTCACATTCATGTAATGAATACGATTCCGTAATAATGTAAGTGGAATCACATTGCAGACACTTAAACCAGATCAGTAATTGATCTATAAGACCACGCAAATCTATCCCCAACAAGTTACATTTTTAAAACAAATTTGAGGAAAATTTGACAAGCATAGCAACGGCAATATCATCAATATCTGATGGAAAGTATAGAAAACGATCAGGCCTTAAATTACCTTTATTCTCACCTAACAGCTCACCCTGGTCGGTATACGCAAAAGAGGTCGCCAATTATGTTTCACACTCACTTTTCTTTTTCATTTTATTTTATGAAACATCCAAATTTTATACGTTCCTAAACCAAAGTTATAAGGGGGACTTCAGGCTGAAAATAATATGATTTGAACAGATAAAAAAAATAAAAAAAACACTAAAATTTTGATCAAAATTGCATGGAAAAGGATTAACAAAGTTATATGGAACTTTAAAGATTTGCATTATTTCGGAGAAACAGTTGTATGCACGTCTTCATGAATATGCAATAATCTAATTGATGATGTCATATCCCAACATGTTCCTTTGTATTCTATTTATGAAAATATGTTTATTTCAGTTATGTTCTCCAAGAAATAAGAATATTGGACGACAACTGATTTAATGCAGTAGATTATATTGCTGTAACTTTTATTATCATTACCATGATTACAGAGAAATGTAATACACATATGTATGGAAATATTAAATAAACATAATTTCATGTTAAAACAAAGTCATGTAAGAGAAAAGAAAGTGGGGATATGACATCATCAGCCCATCTAATGAATATTCATGACGATGTGCCTGTAACTGGTTTTTAAAGAATATATGACTAAACTTTAAAATTCAAAAACGTTGTTATCATCAGATTTTAATGAAATTTTCAGCATTTTGCTCAGTAAATTTTACTTTATTTATTAAGAGATAATTATTTCAGCCTGAAGGACCCCTTTAATATCATTCGAAAGAATTGCTATGTTTCATTATGTACAATAACACGGCGGCTGGGAAGGAGTCTAACCTGCAAAGAGCGAGCGGTACAAAATTGTCGCCCCTTTTTATCTTTATTGAGGAGCGCAAACAGAAAAGCATGACGTACTATGCTAACATGAAGCAAACGTGAACAGGAAATCATGAATCAGGGGAAAGTGAAGAAGGGATGGATCTGATTTTGAGGGGTAGAAGAGAAAAAGGGCGCCATTATTTGTGTTTGGGCATTTATCTTCTATTCGCCCTGATTTAAAATAAAACAACAAAAATATAACCAAGAAAAAAAACGAATCAGAAGCTCATATCAAGACGCGACCGTTCGAACAGGAAGTTTACGTTACCATGGGTACGGGACGGTAACACTGGATGGACGGAAGCTCATGTGCAGCACGACGCAAATCTATATACACGAACAGTTATTCTGCGCATGCGTGAACAGAAACGCGCGCCGTCTTCGTTGTGTTTTTCAGACATTATTTTGAATGAATAGCTGGGAACGAAGACGAAACGCGGGTCTTTTTAAACCAAAGCTCTATTGTAATAATGTCAGTGGTTATATATAGCGTTGGTTGGCAATGGACATGATGGATAGAGCATTCGGGCATATGGATTTCCATTCTTCTCATATTATTTTGCAAGTACCCCCCCCCCCTCACTTGAAAAATAAATAAACTACAATAAAGAAATAATAATAATAATTTATTGTCGTTTATAAGTGTACACAATTCAATCTAATTTCGTTTTTCCCCTTACATACTTAGATTATGTTCATTTCATATTTCAATTGATTTGCTTATTAGGTCCTAATTTGTTCTAGGCGCACACGCAACTCCTCCCTATAGTACGCAAGATAAGAGATAAGCACTGACCAATGGGCGATGGGTGAAGAGAGGGGCTGAGGGGGAGATACCAGGAGGGGGAGGGGGCAATGGAGGGTGTGATTATGTACTAAGATATTTTGGGAATGTTTCAGGAATTCAAAGAATGAAGATAACACATCCTTGGAATGTGTCCCAGAAGATAAAAAATGCACTGTGTTTTGCTCCTAAGTTTTGCTGGAGCAGAATGAACGATTCCCTTGTAGTTCCGCACGTTATAGTCATGTAGTATAAATTTTGTTTTCTATTCATTTGAATAATTAATATAGGCCTAATATTTCTAATCATATTGATAATGATATCCAATTATTTTCCATAAACAGTACTGTCAAAATTAAATCTGAAGTCGCTGTTATAAATCTCAATAATTTCCTGCATTGTCATGGTTGCGAAGGATGGTGTAAGGGGGGACCCCTCACCCCC
This sequence comes from Lytechinus variegatus, assembly GCF_018143015.1. Taxonomy (NCBI): domain Eukaryota; kingdom Metazoa; phylum Echinodermata; class Echinoidea; order Temnopleuroida; family Toxopneustidae; genus Lytechinus; species Lytechinus variegatus. The sequence continues at coordinate 4,419,826 of NC_054758.1, read as the reverse complement.
CTCCCATCGACGCCCTCCTATGCGTCATCGGGAACATTCCCCGTGATAAATTGGGCAAATCGAGACGTCGAGGGCTTGGAGGAGGGTGTATTAAAAAGCGCCGACGAATATCCTTCGCAGTTCTCTCTTGAGTACACATCCTAGCCTCAATGATGAGGAGTTTCGTTGAAATGTAACTATTTGTCACTGTCTGCTATCAAACGAATTTAGTAACACAACTCATGAAAAATGTGAAGGGCTTTGAAAAAAACAAAAGAATGTGGACTTATAATCCTAGTATGTGTTTATAAAAATCCAATATAAATGAATTAACAAAAACACCTCTTTTGTTTTAGTTATTATGGAAGTCACCGAAAAAACTTAAGGGTTTTTTTATTAAGGACACTCCCAAGATTGGGACTATTTTTATACTACAAGCTGGAAAATACTACCATTTCGTATTCTATTTTAGACTTATACTTCCAATAAACCGGAACACAACAGACAGAAGAAGAGAAGGAATGCTGAAAACATTTCCCTTTGCAAGAATGTCTCATCCAGTTAACAGCATCATTTCTCTCCACATCTCTCATCTCATTCGTCGAAAAGAATCGAGGAATTATCTGCAAATTCACTGCTCTGTTATGCTACAGTTACATCAACGAAACCGACTCCAAACCGAACGATGGTATGTCATTGGTAATAACGTAATAGCTTTGATCGGTCTGGAGTCGGTTAATCGGTGTGACATGGCCCATCTACAGTCTGAAGAGGTCGCTTCTGAGGGTTAACTTATTTGGAGCGTGACCTAGATTTGGATGCACTGGAATTCTCCAAGAAAGTTGGAAGCATCCGAAAATGTGAAATGATTTTGATGTTTGTAAGGAGGCAGCAAGCTCTTCTATCATCAGTAAACTACCAACTTGGAGTAGACAAAAAAAATGTTTCTTTCTTTGTATTCTAGTTGCTCGCCAAGTCTTTTCACTCGTATTAAAATAGACGCCCCTTGGTCGTTTTAGGGCAGGTATCGAGCTTATAATCGTATCCCTTGGGTATTGACGCAAACGTCAACCCAATGAACAACAGCTTTTTTCAAAATCTCTATTTGAAATGTTTGTTTTCTTCAAAAGTCTTTGGTACGAATTGACCGTGGTTTGACTCGCACACAAAACTCTCATATCTGCATGTCGTAGTCACATCAAGGAATCCGAATCCTGTGTTATATTGCGCCAGTAGCGTTGAAAAAAAAACATATTCAGGGGGCCAAACGCGGTGGCAGGGAAAATATTTCGAAAAAGTCGCCAGCGCAAGAAGCGAGTGAGCACAAATTATGAACTTCTTAATTCGAAAAGCTGATCTGTGTTATTGTCATATTTCCCCATTATCTTTTTATATTTTTCCTTGGTGGTGTATTGCGTTATTTCGAATGATCGTCAGTCGAGTTACGTTTGTGTGACGCAGGCGTACCTTAGCTAGCATTGGGTCACGGTAGAGCCAGCTTAAACCTACTAGATCCTGGCGGGATACAGCGATATATTCTCCGGCGCTGTAATCCCAAACGGGCAATATTTGTCTTACCATCTTTACATTGCAGTACGATCTCGCTTTTCAACTTGACCCGGTGACCTCACGGGACACGTGACACCTTGAGGGTCATGAGGGGTCAAAGTTGTACAACTTGTGGAGTTGGGTTCGATTACGGAGATTCGAAACTCCTCTGATGAGAAACGTATGTCTTTGGATGTTGTTTTGGGATCCAGGGGATAGCGAAAAATTGGCTGGAAATCAGGAAAGTTTGGAATAACGGAAATAATATGGACAACGACTTTCAAACTCTGATTTAGGTCTTCAAAATAAAATCCCGAAGGTACATGGAGACAATAATCAGTGGAGATAGTTTGGACCGTCCTCTGAGCTGCTATCCACATTTTCTTTCTCTTTCTTTTCCGTTCTCGTCATCGTCCCTTCTCTTCACCTTTTTCAATTCAATTCAATTCAATGCATAAAAAAGAACAAAAATGTGGTAAAATACATAGGACAAAGTTTACATAACATCAAAGACATAAAAAAGCATTGAGAGGGAAGCAGTCAAAAAGGAAAAGAATATCCTTATAAAAAGGCCGACCCAACTTACTTAAAAAAATAATAATTATTGACAATATCAAAAGTAAAAAAAGACAATTAGGAGACAATACAAAGGCATAGATACACAAATGGTAAGATTTAGATTACATAAAAAAATATTTACAAACAGGTTTAATTATCAAATATAAAGTTACTGAACTTTCCCATTTCCCTCAGCAATCTTCTCGTCCCCTTTCCTCCTAGTCCTACTCCAAAACTCCCATCCCTTTCTTTCCAAAACTCTATGACAATTGAAATATTCTACACAGTAAAAACGAATTATACAACGCTGTTTACTATATGAACCTTAGGGTAATTGTTTAAACAGTTTAAACAACTGTTTAAATCTTCAACAACAAAGTTTAATTTTCAATATCTAATTTTCAATAAATCAAACATGATTGTTTAAACGGTTAAATAAATACTGTAAGGTTCGTATATAGTAAACAGCGTTGTATAAAATCTCAAACAGCGTTTTTACTGTGTAAAATATTCCATTTATAGAACAGTATAAAAGAAACAGTGCTTGCAATCACCGGTTCCCTGATTTATACATGTCATATCGCCAAAATGGTGCATAATCCTTTTGTGAAAATCAGCGAAACTATAAAAATGCCATATTTCATATCCAATTTTCATTATATTTTCGATACAATGCTCCAGTCTTCATGTTCTCTCTATAATGTTCTTGTGGTGGGGGTAGACTTGGTCTATAAAGCTTTCTGCAATGTCGCATTCGGCAAAAAAAAGAACTTCGTGGAGGTTGGAAGGGCTTTGGTTGATTATTTTGAATTCTCTCGGTTTCATCCGAGAGACATGTTCAACATGGCAAGATGAAAGGAAGGCGCAGGACATTACTGTTTCCCAAATGTCATACGCTCGTTAGAAATCGTTCAGATGTACAGATATACAACACCAAGCTGTTTTCAATAATGGGCTGGTAATGACTCCAATAAATGCGTTTTAAATCTAACAGCATCGCATTCAGTTGCACTTGCATCAATCGGAATCGGTTAATGTCACACAGGGGCGGTGCTGTATGGGCATGGTAGGGGGGGGGGGGGGGCAGGAGTGACACACCCTGTCGCCCAATACTGTTCAGGTAAAGGACTAATACTAGATGAGACAACGAAGCATGGTGACGCTAAAAGTCGGTCTCAGACGTAAATAATCACATCTGATTAGCACACGTCTGAAAAAAGCTATAAAAACCGCAAACTCATACACATGAACCCTATAATATATTACACCACTGTTATTCCATTGAGAAGTGGGGGGGCTCACCTTTAAGTCTTCTTGCCATCTATCAAATACCCCCCCCCCTTCCCATACATAGAAGGGACGCCGCCCTTTTATGCCAAGTTTGCTAGATACAATGATGTCATCTCCGTTTCCGTTTTAAACATTCACTCCCAAAACATCTTCAAATTAGGTTCATCGAGTTCCAGATTCATGAAAAACTTAGCGTCCCTAAAAATGGCTAAATATGGGAAATGGGACATACATGGTTTCCTCTGAGGAGAAGTGCTAAGTGCATAATGATCGTCTTTAAACCTCATCAAATCGATCTTGGTCATTGTCGGCAGACGACAGGGTAAACAACTGTTTTTCGCGCCCTTTTCTCATCATCATCATCATCCGCCGCCAACATCTCAAATATTTGCATCGTCCGCCAAAAAGACATTTTGTCTATGAGTTGCGTCTTTGGCTTTTCATCATAGAACTTAAATAAAATAAGAAATTTTAAAAAGTGGAATAAAAAATAACGATACAAGCTTATCGGAATATTTCAGACAATTACCATGGTTACGTTGTGTTATGTTTTTTTTATTGTTATCAACTATAATGAATTAGTATATTCATTGATGTGCGTCACATTGTATGAAATGTTTAGATGATGACGTCAAAGTAACATTTTGTTAATGTAAGGTATGATTTATTCTTATTTTTAAATTCAATTTTCTGCTGCGAAAATGCAATAGGCCTACATAATTTGACTTATCATGGAATGTGAACAAGCATCTTTAGAAATAAGAAACGGTATTCTATTGACACCGTTTCTCTTTTATTTCCTACAATAGTGGATCCTTGTAAACCGTGTAACTTCAATAAAATCATTTCCGAAAGCAAACGAGCTACACATTCAAGAATCAAGACCCCCCCCACACACACACACACACTCCAAGTCCTCAGAATTCCAAACACACTTACTCTGCCAACAACGAATGCTGGAAATAATAACACAATTGACTGTAAATGTGTTAAATTATTTGGCGACCTAAATTTTAAGGTCACGGAATCGACGTCTGCCGAGGAATGCTAAAATTAACGACGATAGATTTCCCCCATTTTCCACTTCAACAATACAAATTTTAAAACTCGGAGAAAGAGGTAAGAAATTATTTTGCTAGGGTGATTTGATCTTTTGTTGGGCGACCTTGGAAAACTCCAACTCAATGCAGTCGTTTCTGTTTCTCAAATAAATATCCAACACGGAATGTTGTCGGGAGTATACTCGCTGAAGTAAGTTAATTTGACTTATTGGGGCATATTCAGTGGCCTACTGGGCTTCAAAGCGGATTTACATATACTGAAAATTGAAAAAGCCTTTTCTATGTGATATTCTAAGGAATTCCGTGGATATACACTGTCGCAAAGTCAGCATACATGTTTATGCAATATTTATTTAATATTATCACCATCCCATCACCATCATCATCATCATCACCACCAGTACTGCCACCATACATCATCATTTTCATCATCATCATCATCATCAGTATCATCATCATCACCATCATCACCATAATTATCATCAACACCATTGTCACCATCATCATGATCGCCATCACAATTATCATCATCATAATTACCATCAGAACAAAACCTACTATAATACAAAACCATCACCAAAAGATAACTTCATCATCATTGTTTCATAATCTTCACCGACCTCAATACCGACATAATAGTAGGCCATTTTAAAAACAAGAAAATCATAATCACTCTCTAAAACGAACTCCAACCTAAGTCTTTTTTTTTAAACCACACCGCGTTATAGCCATTATTGGGGTGACATAAATCTATATTCTCCGACATGAACATCTCGTCTTTGAGAACAGATATAAATCCTAATGTTTTTCTATCCAATCTAAATTTGTTTATGATTTGAAGACACCATAGGGGAAATTGATCGTAGATTGGCGAATCTCCTACTTATGATTCAATCTAAACTGAAATAAATTTCTACCTCCCCATCTGTCACCCACACCCGATGGAAATACAGCAGTCCCTCCAGATTTTTTTTTTCTGGGGCAGGTTGTTTTTTTCGAGTTCTATCGCTGGAAATGGCGAGCGGGTAATAAAAAGGAGAATTTCCAATTTTGAGCAAAAGTGCAAAGGGATACGTGATGATGTCATGATGCTATTTTCTATCGTATAACCTGCCACGGACTGAACTCTGCTGGACATGAAATGATGCATTCTATCTTGTCGTTGACTAGAGCTGGAGAGGCTATTCTACTTAGCCAGGATGATGGAGGATGGAGGAACGGGGGGGGGGGGGGGGCTAATAAGGGCGATGCCTACTTTGAAGGGGAGGGGGGGGGAGGAGGAGAAAAAGAGTGGAGGTGCGGGGAGAGGAGGAGGCGGAAGAAGAGAAGGAAGAGGAGGAGAAGGATGTGATGGGGGAAAAGGGTGAAGGGAAACTCACACATGATGACGAGTCAGTTGTTGGGTTGAGAAGTGGGGGGGGGGGGGTGGCAAAGAAAGGGTTCTTTTGTATTTTATTTTCAAACTGATAGAAGCGATTGCCCCTCAGCCCCACCCCTATGTGCAACAGGGGTGGGGCTGTGTTTCAACAAGTTCCCTGGTTTCAACCAACAGCGTCACTGCATATTAAACGTCAACCCCTCCCATCATACCGCTTAATGGGCCACAACAAATAATGATGTAAAATATAGAGATTGCAGTGTCTTAAAGCGAGCTCGAATAGGATACGAGGGTAACAAGTGAACCCAAATACCATACAGACAAGCAGAAGGGAATTACAATCAGACATTGGTGAATCTCATTCAAGGTACCAGTGAGAACCTTTCGACACAGCTCCGCAAATAATTGCTCATTTCTATTCAAGCCAAGTAGTCAATTCGCCTTCCAATTTAAAGCAGGTATTCTGCGGGAATGGATGCTTTAAAGGGGCACGAAACGTCCTGAAACGTGAATATCGGTACAACCCACCACATATCATGGAAACTAATATGAAACAAAAGTAGAACTGAAAATACACTCTAAAAAATGAGTGCGAATTAAGCACTTACAGACCTTGTATAGGGACTGCACTTGGGAGTGCTGATTTTTCTAGTTCATATTTGCGTTAATAAATCAGTACTCCTTCATGCAAGTGCAGTCACTATACATGCTCCTTTAGTGCTAAATTAGCATTTCATTTTTTAGGGTGTAAGAACAATGAGAGGGGACTGGCAATTTCCTACCATTTAGATGAATATCCATTTCATATGGAGGCAAAAGGGCACCTCAGTTTCAAAGACGTAACCAGAAATCGTCCTATTTAATTATGCAAACGCCAAAACCGCCTTCTTCCCCAGCTCGGCCGCTTCGCTCCCTCGAAATCAAGTATCCATGAACATAGCTACATACATGTAGGCATCTGTTTCGTTCTAAGGGAAATCCCAAGCAGTGGCGATCTTACTTCGAACATGTCTAACACCACCACCAACAACATCTCGCATCTGATGCACTTTGCCTTTTTTTTCTTCAAATTTGTACTCGTATCAATTTGATTTATTTTTAGGGGCTCTCAAAGTACTACTCTCGCGTAAAAGACAGACATTATGGTTACAATAGTGAAAGTAGACCTAAACACTTTTCAAGAAAAATACACTGTCTCAGCTATTCAACAGACGCACAGTTCATGTCAACAAATAACTGGGCGTTGTGGCGTGCGCCTGTAATCCAAGCTCTGGGGGAAGTTTCAAATTGATGCAGAGGTTCGAGGTTCGAGTCCATTGTCACGTCTTTCGGATGGTGACGTCAAAAGTCGGTCCCAGACGTAAATAATCATATCTGATTGATACACGTCTGACTAAACTCAAATTACATACACACATGTCAACAAATAAGTGTTTATCAGAATCATACATGATATTTATAAGAAATAAAAACAATTTCATAAAAAGTATTTGTACCGTTGCGTCATCTAAAATAACAAACTTATTTTATAGTACTGGATATGGGGTGTTATTGACTTTTCAGATTGTATTTATTCTCCCCAATGCATTTTTCCCAATTTCATATAGGCCTATACAATTCAATCTAAATTCGAAGGCAATTTATTGTAATACAGTTTGGACCTTGTTTTTCTGTAATGACATTCATTGGGGCTAGCCGGGTTATATTTATATAATATTGACTGGCCTTGAGGGGAACATCAAATATATTGCCAGCAAAAGAATCATATTGGCCCGAGTCTTTAGACGAGGGCAATATGTGTCTTTTAAGGGCAATATATTTGATGTTCCCCGAAAGAAGAGCCAGTCAATATTTTTATTATCATCCAATCAGATATCTAGAGCAAAAATCATGATAATGGGGATATTTCTTTTCAAAATAGAGTTCTATTGTGGTCATGTTCATATCGGTCTAGGCTCTGCACTTTACCATTATGACGTACTTGCAAGCGCTCGGATTCAGCGTTGTCTTTATTATGACGTAATTGTTGGTGGGCGGATCCTTATGAAGCGTATCTCTTTATACGCATCCACAAATGCCCGGATGTGAGACCAGGGAAAATACAAAGGTATATTTTGCTTTGTCTCTGCATGCAAAATAAATGCGCACATTGAGACCGAGGAAAATACAAACAATATACCTAACCTTCCCGATATTAAGAAAATGTAGGGCAATACGATTTTGTAAATGACCAGCTCAGATGTCTGATACGGGTGATACCATATAGCATATACTATATCTAAAAAAAAGGGGGAGCTAGAGAAAAGTAGAAAATCAAGAGGAGGGGGTTATAGTGAAGGTGCCCCCGCCCGGTCGCCCCCTCCCGAGGCTGCCCCACACTTGCGTCACAAGTTTACACTAGCACTGCACTCCCTCGACGAGCTCCGTACCACTCTTTGTCATCCACACTAACGCCATCTTATAAGTACATAACACATCTTCTTGGGTTTCCATTCACAATTTCACGTCATAAACTAGCATCCCAAAATTTCCCAAGCTTCTTGGTTTGTATTATTCTTTCCATTTAAAGCCAACAGAACTAAATCCTAAGGTATGCGCATACGTGACATATACCCATTTTCCAGCATAACACCGCAAGACACGGATGCATTATCATTGCGGAAGGTGTGACGAAAACGGGGGTAGAAACGAGGCACAAATAAGAAAAGAAAACTAATATATCTGTTTGGAAATAGGCCAGAGGGGACTGGAGTAAATTAAGTCCTCAACGCTTATTTCACAGCGCCTTAATACATGTAAATATACCCATCTTACAATTAAGCATGTTTTGATAGAGAATTTCTGGAAATAACTCCAAGATTCAAAGTCGCACGAGCGCGAGGAACACATTTCAACTCTAAATGCACTTTCGAATCTCTTGGAAAAGAAATCCTCCTTTTATGATTCTTCGTACATGTAAATTTACAGCGAAATTCGAATGACCAGTATACGACTAGCTTAATGGCCGACTGACCATAATAAATGACTGACCATTAAATAATGACAATAATAAATGAAATTACCAAACAATTTTATCTTTATCGTTCAAATGCTAACATGAATTATTAACCAATTAGACTCCATGTTTATTTTTCATCTGTTATCACAGTCAATCCAAGGTCAGACTGTCAATTATGAAACATACGACCAGTGACCAATCATAATCCTCCTTATATGCACATGTTTTTCAGAGACCTGCTCATTAACCAATCATACACACTGTTTTAATCTCCACCTGTTATCGTGGTCAATTTAATGGCCCACTGACAATCATAAAAGATTATCAGTGCCGAGATATGCTTCATTAATGGAGCGAGGAATGATCTATTAAAATGACAACAGCCACAATGATAAACCCGAAATGAAATTATGAAACGTTTGTATATGATCGTCAACGTATGCATGACGTAATTTTCCATTAAGTGATTAAAAATGTATACGAGCTGTATATCATTGCTCACTTTTTAAATCTGAAATATTCATGACATCTTAACCAACATATTGTTTGTAACCTATTCTGACCTTTCTGAGAAAGCATCACGATGTAACCAACTTTCGGTCTACAGAACTTTGAGATAATGTTCACCAGTCACCCTTCTTTACCCAAAACTTATTTTGTTGACAGCAGTCTTCAGATAGAGACTGATTAAAAAGATTGAAACTTCATTTAATAAGTCGGTCTTGAAATAAGTCTATCACAATAGTATAGTAGGTTTCACGGTACACCATGTATCTTTCTTGGGCACGGTGTTGGTCCTGAAAAGGATCACCCAATGTCGACGTTTCGACAATTGTGTTCTTGTCGTCCTCATGAGAATCTATCACAAGTTACAAGTGGACATTGTGGTGTGTGCGCCTGTAGCTTGGGCGGAAATTGGTGCAGAGGTTCGAGTCCCGTGTCACGTCTTTCGGATGGTGACGTTAAAAGCCGGTCCCATATCTATAAAAAAACTGGATTACATTTGTACACAATGTGATCTGAAAATTCAGAGTACACTTGCCGCGAATGTCATCCTATCATGTTATCAAATAGACCGCAGTCCGGATAGCAGTCACACCGACAAACCGACTACGACTGATTTAAAATTATTACATTATTTTGTATGACGTGCTTATAGTGAGTCGGTTTCCTGATGGCACGTCACGCAAACGAAACAAACTCTTGACCAACCAAATCTAATAGGTTATTACCAATGGCATATCGTTTGTAGTCGGTTTCGTTAGTGTAACTGCAGTACGAGTGTGACGGCCGCGACATTATATTGGACATAGCGTATATACCCACAACATTTTCATTACCATATCGAATTCATTTGATATGGCATGATTCTCATACATAACCAAAAAATGGCTAGCTGGACGCCAAAAACCCAGCCAGTAATTGTAACAAGACAATTTACTTTTTGGCCTTGGAGTCGAAACCATTTTAATTCAAGCAGTAATTGCGTGAATATAACTAGTCATTCTACCGTTAATATGGCGTACGAGATGGGAAGGAAGGGAAGGAAAGAGGGAGAAGAGAAGAAAAGAAGAGAAGATGGGAGGAGAGGAGAGGAGGAAGAAAATAGAAGAGAAGAGAGGAGAATAGAAAGAAGAGAAGAAAAAAGAAAAGACGAGAGGAGAATACAGAGAAGAGAAAAGACGAGATGAGAGGAGAATAGATGAAAAGAGATGGGAAGAGACAAGAGAAAAGTATAGGGAGAAGAATAGAGAGAAGAGAGGAGAAAAGAAAAGAGGAAAAAATATGAAAAGAGACAAGAGAAGAGAAAAGTCGAGAGAATAGAGAGAAGAGAAGGGAAGAGAGATAGAAGAGAAGAGACAAGAAGAGAAGAGAACATTCGAAAAGAGAAGAAAGAAAGATGGGGAGAGGGCGAAAAAATGGGAGAGAGATGGAGTGACAGAAAGAAAGAGATGGAGAGAGAAAGGGTAGAAAGAAGAGAGTAGGGGTACAGGGGAGGGGGTGGATAGCATCAAAGAGATAAATAGCGGGGAAGGGAGAGAGATAGCCCCTAAACCCCCCCCCATCAATAGAAACAGCACACCTGAATAAAGGATGCGAATCTCTCATCCATCCTTTTAGAACTGTGCAAATGATGAAAGCATGCTCAATTGAAACCATAATTGGTAAAGACAATGTGGTAGAGAAACGGAATTTCATTTCAATAAACAAGTGGATTTAGCATGATAAAGTGAAGTATGGTAGTAATGACATAACAAAACACAGAGGAAACTTTTCTCGTATTTAGTGAAAGGGATAAGAAAAGCGCTGGAATCGATTGATTGCAGAAATAAATATCACTGGAAATTTAATTAACACCATCGTATCTTCGATCAATATCTGGTATATCAGCAATGCGATTGATTTTGACTTCACAATTAATTGAAATCAAAAGTCTAAATGATTGGGCTTGATTAATGATTGATTGACTGACTGACCGATTGATTGGTTAGTTCATTGATTGATGGGTTGTTTTATTGATTGATTGGTTGGTTGATTGATTGATTAACTGGCTGACTGATTGATTGACTAACTGACTGATTGATTGGTTGATTGATTGACTGACTGATTGATTGGTTGATTGATTGTTTAGTTGGTTGACCGGTTGTTTGATTGATTGTGTAGTTGATGATTGATAGGTTAATTGGTTAATGTTGATTGATCGATCGAGAGGAAGAATGAGTGATTGAGTCAACAATAATTGGTTAATCGAAATACTGCAATATCTGAATGATTTGTTGGTTGATTGCCTGACTGATATATTGGGAAATTGTTTGCACTTCTTTGATCAAAATCTCTAATAAATCAATGAACTGACAGTGAAACCGACTGACTGAACGACTAAGATATTGAATAAATAATTGATTAAATGAGTAATTGATCAATTTCTTACATTTTGAGTGAATTGGTGATTGATCAATTGATTTAATCAGTCATTTCCGTTGATTTATAATGAGTAAGTGGGAAGTTTACGATTAGTTGAGCATTTATTTCATTGATTGAGCATGTTGAGTGATTGAGTTATTGAACGTATAATCATCATTCATATTTCATCATAAGTCTGAAATCGGTTGATGAATCACCTAACTGATAAGGTCGATCGCATCCATTGATCTCAAATACCATACACGATGGTCAATTACCCTTATCTTACTGTATTGACATTGTTACAGAGATGAAATAAATTAATTTCAAAGAAGCGTGCGGAGGACGCAGAGAGCTCGTTTAAAGTTGAACAGCCAAAACTGTCCACACTAAAAAACGAAGAGCTAATAGCGTGTATAGTGACTGCAGCACTTCGGAGTGCTGATTTGTCTAGTTTAAATTTGAACGAGAAAAATCAGCAATTCGCTCTTCGTAGCTCTTCGTTTTTAGAGTGCAAATATCCAAAAGATATTATAATCTAGCAACATGATGGAATCTTTTAAATTGATACCCTGAACATTCACATTATGGTAACCCAATTATTCTGATTGAAAGTCGGATGGTGGGCGAGTCATTTTCATGGAGGCAGACATCCCGACCCAAAACCAACCTCGGGATCTGTCAGGGGTGAAGAATTGCAACACATGCTGGTCGAGGTAAAACCAAATTAATGTGTCCAAAATAAATTGGATAGGATAAATAGGCAGAGCCGCAGACTCATAATAGTGCAAAGCTGGCGATTTCGAGGAGATTGTTTCTTTGACTTTGACATTTAATTTGATCAGAATCATCAAATTCACTAAATTTTCATCGACAGACTTCTTACCAATTCATCAAATCTACACAAGGAGGAAGGATTTTATCCTGTCCTCGTTATGAAGGTGCCTCCTTCACAAAACTTGCAATGGAACGAGACTCGGGGGGAAATAACACTCATCTTAATTTTCCAGCTAAAGCCCCATTTATTTTCAGGAGTTGCGATCAAAAGGCAGTTCAACTGTAAACTGATCTCTTATCAAAGGATGAGATGACGGAAGGGGAAATGTGATGTTACAGGTCATTTATGCCACAGTCCGGTCACATTGGCCATTTCAGACTCCCGACTGATCAAAGTTCTTGCGGCGTTGTCAATGCCATACTTTTCTTTCGGTTTGGAGTTAGCTTCATAAGTCTGTCTGCACATGAATAAGAATGGGTGGAACTGGAAGTCCACCCAAAGGCTCACATCGGCTCTTTTCATCATTGGTGTCCATAAGACATCCTGGGCGGGTAGACAAGGCAAGGTCACGGGTAAGACTCCACCCTAAGGAAGTATCATGCTGGGAAACACCTTGATTCTTGAACCCTCGGTGTCTTCTGAAACGACTGCGTTTGAACCCTTTCCGCTTTCCACTTGGTTCTCCTGTGAACTATTGCACAGGTCCAAGGTAGTCTGCTGTGCAAACCCTTCACTCGTGTTAAGGGTCTCAATGTGCAGCCTACTCATGCCCTGTGTACTGAATGCCTTGAAACAGCAAGTTTTGTATGTGCTAGTCTTTGCGTGGAGACACACTTGTCGATAAAAGTTTTCAATCAGGGTCTGTACCTGCAGACTAGGTCTAAGACCTGATATAGGCCTCTATAGCAATGATTGCAGTATATTATTATGTGAAATGAATGTTGGGGTTTCGGTTCATGTGTGCCTTTGCACTTATTCGGAACAGGGAGTTGGGAGGAAAGAGAGAGGGGGCTTGGGGCGAGCTTGAGAACGTCCATGTGTCGGAGTAGATGAAAGCTCCCTAAAATGATTAAGGTTGGTTGAAGTTTAGACATATTTAATCTAGGTTTTTTTTTTCGTTCGCTCGCTTCACTCGCACACTATCCCCAAATTTCCTTGTATGTCATGCTGTACGTTGCCCCTTAAAATGTTCGACTCATAAAAGCCACTGATCCTCAGGGTGTGGAGAATGTGCATACATTGATTTATGTGTGGAGAAGCCGAGGTCTGTCAGGGAATCTTCCTGGTCAGATGACTCGGAAAATAATCAGGATAATCGGTGTTCCACATCACCGCGGAATAAACGCCAACGATCCATATACGACACGGTCACACACACACGGGACACCGATGAAAACTATTACGTTATTACCAAAGGAAAACTATCGATCGGACTGGATAGGTGACGTTGGTGTGACTGTAACCTGGGGTCAGTTGCAGAAAGCGTTGCGTTTAAACGCCAGTCAAAAAATCAATCGCAAGTCTCAAATGCGAGCTGTTGATTGGTTGAAAATCAAGTTGCGCATGATTTTCAGAGTTGCGATTGATTGCCACTCCTACTGCAACGGGCCCATGAACGCGTCTGTCATCATGTTCATCAGTGTAATCTATCTCCGCTCGGGTTCGATCGCTCATCAATAAATGTCCCGAATGTCATCGATTTGTTGACGTTCCCGCCGAGCAATCCAGCATCATTTTGATAGATTACAACGGGACACGGAAGGTCATCAAAATCCGATATATTTTTTCTTTTGCATGACACGCACTGGGATGGACCCTGATGGATGACAATGCAATATTTCATACATGTCATTCATTTCATATATACACATTGGATGGTGCTATGTCGGGTAAGCACACGGGAATCATTGCTACCTCATCAACTTGATATGAGACATAGAGTATACAAAAATACATGAAGGATTTTTATACATATTTTATGAGGACGATATTAGAACAATCAGCCAATGGTATAATGCAGACAAATTGGGGGAGTCCTCTGTCATGTCTGTGCTGCACCCCCCCCCCCCCCGACGACCGATCGGAAGAGAGAGAAAAATACTGGATAACATATTTTTCATGTCTTCAGGACTGGACGATATTGGATAATCTACTAAATTTGAATGTGTAATTAATACTTTTACATGTACTTATGATTAAATTGTTTCAAATCTCAAATATAACACATCTGGTGGGTGTTTCATAAAGCTGTTCATAAGTAAAGAGCGACTTTAAGAACGACTGGCGATCCTTTCTTACGCGCTGAATGATCAATTAACACATTTTCATTTACCACAGGAAAGGATCACCAGTCGTTCTTACACATGTTAAAGTCGCTCTTAACTTACAAACAGCTTTATGGATCGGCCACCAGGTCTAACGGAGGAACAATTAGAGGTGTGCGACCTATATAGGCTTCCGCGGAAGAGTGTCCTTACAGTCATTTCATGGTTTATCACACAGTTTATGGCCAAGTTCAGCCACGAACACTTGAACATGTTGAACTTGGACTTTAACTAACAAAATGACCCTCAAATACTTCACAAGCATAGAGGGTTTACTAGGCTAAGACTTCTTTTCCCTATCATATCATTGTTTGATTTAAGAACAGACTATTTATCACAGACACGTGTCAAAAGGCAGATAAAACTCATTGAAAGATTATCAGATTAATAGCTCCAATTCAAAAGGACAATGGGGAATAGATTGCTCTGCAAACAACAGTATTGATATATTTACATATCAAACCATACAGAGAATGAGTCTTATCTATAATATATCTTCTTTCAAAGGCCCATACTGTTGGGGTCATTTGTAAATTTCTGATACATATTTTTTACAGTGTGTACTTTACAAATTGGTTACGAAGCCATGTCAAGGGAATATAAATGCAAGTTCTTCAGAGAAAGAGGAAGCATACGAGCAGACTTGGAAGTTTTCAACCAAACGGAATCTCCTAGCACGAGTTGATGCAGTAAAACCTCCTTCTGGGTTGGTATCTAAAGCTAGACTCTCGTTAAACGGTCCCTCGGAAAGGACATGCTATACATTGGTCCCGGGGCTGTTTATCTACTAAAATACAGATATTGTCTTTGCTGTCGGGTAAAACAGACAATTAATTTGAGGAACCAAGACAGACATTGCCTACCCCGATTGTGTAATGATGGGGTCTTAAAGGAAACGCCCCCCAAAATATATTTATATATATATTGTTTTAGGGTCAATTCATTAGACGACTTATTATCTATTTTTAAAATCATAATTTCTGTCGGATAAACCTTTGTCATTATGGTCGTTGTTATGGTTTTTACATAGACACTACAATATAATATTTACAATAAAACTCGACCCCTCCAAAATATGTGCAGTACCCGATAATAAAAAAGCTTATTTCATGATGGGCGCTTTTAATAGTATTCTGCAGAGAAAGTGAGAAGAGGGGTTATGTCAAAGAAAAATAGACTGGAGATGATATTTATATGATTTTCAAAACATGTAATGTACATCTCCAACACAATTTTTGTTCTCTTGACAATATCCTTATATACACGAGTTCAGTTCAAGTTCGTCTTTATTCATCCATATTGAAAGCGTTTTGTAACTTTGACTGGAAAAGGTCACGGAACAGACGTTTCCAGAAACTAGGGAGCAGCGAGGGGCACATGCATGGCGGTGTACTATCTCTCTCCATCATGTACCTGGCACATGTACAGTTACATCAACGAAACCGACTCCGGACCGATCAAAACTATTACGTTATTTCGAATCGGATAGCGATTGTCGGTTTGGAGTCGGTTTCGTTGGTGTGACGGATGTGTCAGATAGCATGGATGTATGTATGCAGTAATTTCACATTTTATCGCAGAAATCCAAGCTAATGGCACTTCGGGCAAAACACAATACTGACAAGTGAGAGGGGGCTACACTATAATGCTTGCCTGGTAAATTATCAAGGGTATCATTAAAAGGAAAGGGAGAAAGGGAAGAATGGAAGATAGGGAATAGTGTGGGTGATGAGAGGAAGAGAGGAAAAGAAAGAAAGAAAAAAAGACAGAGAGAGAGAGAGGGGGGGAGAGGTGCAGACAGAGAGACATGGGGGCGTAGAAAGAGCCATTTTAAAAGGGGGAAATGGATTGGGACATTTTTCATGCGTTGATCTGAGACACACGCACACCCCCAAATAAATAAAAATAAAAATAATAAATAAATAGAAAAATTAATAATAAATTAATGAATAAACAAACAAATAAACGAATAAATAAATAAATAAATAAATAAATGAAAGAATAAATAAATATATAAATAAATAAACAAATAAATACATCTTAATAATAAATGAAATAAACTAAGAAATATAAAGTCAAAGAATGTGAGAAACAAATGAAAAAAATAAGAAAAAAATCTATGCACGTCTTTAAATATAGGCCTATAGTAGCAGGATATAAAAAACATCCAACAATAATTCACTTGCAGTCTATGCCTATACCCTGAAACAAACAAAAATCATTCCATTAAGTCTGGCTTTGCCTGGGGCAAAACAATCTCTGTACTTGTACATCAAACCCCCAAAACATAGTGCTTCTGTAACCAGCGACATTAACATTCCTACGAATAAAAATTGGCCTAATTCAATTTCATTGATAGCGGGCCTTTTTCAACGCAAGACGCAACCCCGGGAGATTGCAAAGATCGAAGTCGTACGTTGCTTACTGGCCGTAATATACATGTATAACGAGATGAGTATTTATGTACTGTACTATACAAATCAAATAACTCTTTACAAAATACCTTTCATGAATTATTTCTATAACTGAAATGGCTAAAATATTCGAAGAAGTAAAATATAGAAATATGAATGAATAGGTAAATACAAAATGTATAGTTATTTTATTAAATTAATTAAAACTGTAATGTACATATTTGTACATTCTAAAGAAAGTGTATGGATTGCTTTAATAAGTTCTGCTTGAATGCATATGGGCTATGATAGGATGCTATGTCGTTACAAATATTATTATTATAATTATTTTTTTTTTTTGGGGGGGGGCATATATAGTTTGCCTCTGCATTAATTTTCGCCATTAATATGTGCTTACTACATTGTATTTTGGTCTAAATCCAGTCATTATAAAATTTTATTATGTACTTTATGCTATGTTGTACATCATATCCAATAAATGCAGAAAATCCTGCATCAAAAACCTGCGTATATCACATAAGACAAGATAAGATAAGATCGACGCTTCTCTGGAAATGTTAAAAAAAATCATTCAGCTTCAAATCATTTCGAAGAGGGGAGGGAGGGGCGGGGAGTCCTACGCGGTAAGCTGCCAATTCGTTTATTGCCAACTCGTCCACTCATCACAATGGTCTACCTTCATTTAGTCTAATGCCATTCCGTCCATCAACATTTCGTCTAACATCCATTTGGTCCTATAACCAATTGGTCCAATAATCACTTCGTCTAACCACCAGTTCGTCTGTGACCATTTCGTCTCATAACCAGTTGGTCTCATATACCCATTTTCTTTTCACTAATTTCGCCCAATTTATACGTATCCCAATTAGACCAAATGGCATAAGGATTAAATGGCTATTTGATCAACTGGGTATTAGAATTATGGTGAGTGGACGAAATGACAATTAGACCATGTGGATAGTGGACGAATTGATGATAGACGAAATGACAGTTGACGAGTAATTGGACGAATTGGCATTGGACCTATTGGAAATAAACCTCCTACCTCGGTGTCCCTGTATACCTTGATCAGAATGATCGGCCAACTAGAACGATCCACATATTTGTGGGCGTAATCAGAGGCGGGGCGTGTCAGGGTAAGTGGAAGGGACGGCAAAAGGTTCCATGAAATTTGCTCCGGCGACAATTGCTCCGCTCTAAATCCCATGCACACAGTAATCGAATGACCAACTTCAAACCCTGGATTTAACACTATACCCTACCTTAAACCTAACATAAAACCCTATCGCAACCCTAACCCCACATCTTAGACGAAATGAAGCCCGGAGCAATTGTCGCAGGAGAAATGTCGTGTCACCGGCAAGAAGACCTTAACATTCTCAAGGTGACAATGAATTTTCTGCTGATGAAACAATAGGAGTAAAAAAGTATACAACTCGACAGAATATTATCAAGACCCTTCTTTCTCATTCTTCTTCCTTTTTTTCTTCTTACCTCTGTTTTGTCACTTTAAAATCTTAAGGGCTGCTGCCCCCGCCCCTTTCCGCCACCCCCATGGCGACTCCAGTGGCGGCATCTACTTGTTCGTCCGTATAGGCCTACTATATACTACTAGCTCGAATCTGCCCGATCTCAATTGCGTTGAATAACTGTATACCGTTATATTGCTAAAAGAATCCGTTCAAGTGTTTACTAATATACTTAAAAGGGGTATATAATAGACCGTAAATAAACCGTAAATACATTAGACTTTCGTTTACACAGTGTAATCTTTAAAATCCGATTTCTTGGTATAAGCAGTATAAACATACGGAAAGAACATCTAGTTTCTTATACTTATCTCATATGGAAGCGATATTATTAAACATTATAAACGAAAGAAACGTAGTTCAAGTAACATTCAGTTTAACACTAAATAAGGTATTTTTTATGATTTCGTATAAATAATACTACCCCAAAACGTATTTTGTCATTCATTACTAAAATTCTGAATGTTATCATATCAGACATAAAACATGGTCCGAGATTTACATTATCGATTTTGTTTATTATGATTTTTTCATTGATAAATAAGTACAATCAAATATAAGGCAGCGTTAAATGTACATGAAATGAAATATTCAGAGGTATAGTTTCATTCCATAATCGCAACAAACAACGAAAACATTGACAAAAGAGGCAAAACAGCAACAAAATTTAATATTTCATAAATTGCACATTTTTACGACCTACTCTCTCGTACAACCATGGATACAGATTCCTTAATATGACACGAGTAGATTGTTATAAAGCCTGTGAAGACTATATCAGTATATGCTCATGTGTGTATCATAACCTCCCCTAATCCGTAATTAATTCAATCTCATTTGCGCTAAAGAGCTTAGCATGTGCTTGACAGAAAGATGAAAAGAAGGTAACACATTTTTAGGTCGCCAAGTTTAGCCAGAGTGCGGAATAGTCTTGGTATTCAGACATTGTCTAATGAATTTTTAACCCTCAGGAAATTTTTTAGAGTCTTGATAATATTCATAATGGTTTCTAAAAATAGAAAATTATCATTTTTGAATATATCAGTAGCCCTGCAAATGTGAATACATACAGAAGAAAGAAGGAGAAGTTCGAATCAATACGGAATTTATGACATTTTTAATATCTCCATGGTTACACGAAAATGTCGAGTCGCGAAAATCTAGCGTTCTTCCATTTCTACCATGCAGGAAAGCAGGGTATTTAGATGAAGTAAATAAACATAAAAAAAAACGTATAGCGACGTACATGTATTATTGAAGACCTTCTTGTAAACTAAAAGAAAGTCGCATGTTTTTCAAACACCTTCGAAACGATTTCGTTTAAACCATAATATAGTTTTGTCAGATCTATAACAAATACCACTTAATTCGCTCTTCAAAACACTCGCGGGTCTTAATAGCTCTTTAAAATACAATTCACAACATTTAATCCGAATTTTTAAATCGAACCTTGGAATTTTATTTGAATGGGTGCGTCAGATGACTTGTATTACTTTTTAGGAAGTAGATTTGAATAGGGTGTGGGATAATCCTTTAAAAGGGGTCAGTCTTTCCCAAATATAGACCTAAAGAGTTATAACGGGATATGCAATGAATAGGAAGGAACAATTTTATTCACTGGAGTCTTATTTTGGTGAAGAGAAAGGTGAAAAGAGGGAGAGAGAGAGAGAGATGGTGTTGAATGGTAATGATTTTTACCTGGTTGCTAAAAAGCACGAATGCTTGTACGCAAGCAAACAGAGGACCGACGGCGTAACTGTCCTTTCCGGAGGACTTGGTAATGAGGATTAAATGCCTTACCAAACGATGCCAAAGGGCACTAGCGTAACAAGTGGGAATCGAACCCGGGTTACCGGAATCCGAAACCCCCGCTTCACCCTTTCGCCTGAGCTATATATCGCAATAGAAGTAGACAGATTAAAAACTGGGAATAAAAGTCGGGTTCGTCATTATCATTGGCGGTTTAAAATATTGGTTTAATATCAATAGATAAACAGTTAAATGGGTTGTTTAACAAAATAAACACAGAAAAAACACTTATTGGAAAATATGATTTGAGTGATTTTCATGATACATCGGAAAGAGATTTTACATGTCTTAATATGGAGCGTTACACGACACTTGTAATCGTTTGCAAGTCGAATTCTTGTAATTAATCAATCACTGCATGGTCTGATTCTTTTATCAACAAATATAAATTGATTTGCGTTATTAAAATTGATCTATTACTTGTAAATTTGCTACCGAAATTTGAGATTGATTGCAAATATTCTCTTGCAACACGCCGTATCACGCCGAACCGTGATGGTGACGCGACATTTTCTCCAGCGACAATTGCTACACAGCAAAAACTGTGGTGTTAACCGGTGTACATAGAGGACCACAACAGTTATTTTACACCGGTGTTAAATTGGTGGTGTTAGTTTTACACCTATAGGTGTTACTACAGCACCTTTGGTTGTTACGTTTACACTCTTTGGTGTTATGTTCAATCTTTAGGGTGTAATTTTAACACCTCAGGGTGTGGTCCTCTATTAACACCAATTGGTGTCAGTTTTAACACCACAGTTTTTACAGTGTATGAGCTTAATTTCGTCTAAGATGTACTCTAATAGGGTTGCAATGAGGCTTTTACGTTAGGTTCAGGTTATGGTTCAAACTTTAGGAACGTAAACCCAGGGTTGAAGTTGGTCATTCGATTAGTGTGTGAAATTGTCGCCGGAGCAAATGTCAGAGAACCAAGCGTGATAGGCAGCATCCACAGTAGGTTCACGTTGTGCAATCAAAATTGAACAAAACTTACGAAAGATATCAAAAATAATATCAAATTCTTTTATACAAGAAAAAAAGGAATGTAATATCTCAGAAAATGAAAATAGAGAATGACAGATGAACATAATTAACGACGGTAAAATCATTGTAAGAAACATAAAAGACATCAGATTTAGATTCCAACAAAGGAACCGATGTAATTATCATTGGGAAATATCCAATTCAATGTAGAGACACGGCTATAAATTGATTTTCTTCCGACTTAGGAGCTCTGTAGCGAGCTTTGTCCATCTTTAAATAGCAAGGACATTTTGATCATTAATTCCTTATTATAAAGAATCACGTATATCGAATGGTATTTCGAACCCAAAGACTCCAAGGTCGAAAAACGGGGATTTATTTCTTTGGATGATGCATGCATGGAGCTATTGATGATGTGTACGAGCAAGCCCGAATGTCTGAATGTTGGTAAAATACGTGTATAGAGTAGGCCTATATGATGTAAGATACACGAGTGGTGCTGAAAACAAAATGCAAAACATTGCCCTTAAATTTGACGTCTTCAACCACCTGTAAGTCATGTTAGTTGTAATCAAATATAATTAAGTTCTGTTCACATGTTTTCAACTCTCATTTATCTAAAAAGGGAAAACAAAGAATGAGAACCAGGAAGAGTTAGAGAGTTATTCCATGCATTTCCTGATAAAAAATTTACATGTCACAAGGAACCACCCCAACCCAAAGTAAGGGTAAATAAACTGAATGACACCCGTTGGCTACCCCCTCACTCTTTCTTCTATCTCTTCAAAGGCTACCATTTTAATTTTTACTTTAGGAAAGAAAATCTTGTCGCTAACATCATATTATACTCATTCCGAGGTGAAAGATTAGATGTAGGGCCTACAAAAAATGAAGGAAAAAAATAAGGTGTGAGTTTTGAACTCTGAATCGCGATTAAATTCTAAAATATAAATTACATTTAATATAATATACGGATTTCAACTTATTCGATATTACAAAACGAATGAATTGAGGCGTTGATTTGAATGGCTCCACTGGGCGGCAAACAAAAACATCGGAAGAGCGACCACAAAAACCAAAATGCCCCCGGGAATTATTAATGACATTGAAATTGATATTCAGTGTTTTGTTATGTCATTTGATCGCCTTGCCTCGAAGCAGGGGTCAAAGGTGACCGATCGGTCACGTGACTCATAGAAGAAAGGTCAACCTCGGATTTTGACAATTACTTCGCAACTTTATTGCAAAGATGTGGTTTTTATGAATGATGGGTGGGCGGCGGGGAGGGGGTTCCGAATGGGTGAAAATGATTCCTGAATAGAAAAGGGGAAAATGGTTTAATATTATTAACACATGGGCGTCAGGATTAAATCTGATTTTTTTTAATTATTTAATTAGGAAATGATGGATCAACATATCAAATCTTATTTTCTTCTTTTGATCCCTACCTATCGTCTCCTCCTGTATAGTCCTTTTCCTTCTTCCTTTGTATCGTATTACATTATACTGGCGTTACAGCATGGAGATATATCCATGCATGGTTAACAGTTCGGCTTCTCCTTATATACATTCTTCGTGGTATTTTTTTATATGAGTACCTGCCAAAATCCTTTTGGGAGGATTATTTAAGTTTGAAGACAATAATTACTTCCAGGAATGAATAAAAAGCTTTAATCTCAACAAACCCGAATTTTCATGGGGAAATTAAATGCTGGAGATATATCCAACATTACTATGAAGAGGGTCAGAATGACGTACCCTTTTTCAACAATAAAGACATACAAGGCTCTCCGTCTGAAACTTTTTGGTCTACCATCAGTTCGTCCAATATCCACATGGTCCAATTGCCATTTCGTCTAATAATAAGTTGGTCCAATAGCCATTTAGTCCATGTACCATTTGGTCTAATTGGACTAAGTGTTATTGGGCGAAATGAGTGAAATAAAATAGATATTAGACCAACTGGTAATGAGACGAAATGGTCATAGACGAACTGGTGATTAGACGAAGTGATGATTGGACCAAATGGCTGTTAGACGAAATGTTGATGGACAAAATGACATTAGACTAAATAAAGGTAGAACATTGTGGTGAGTGGACGAGTTGGCAATAGACGAATGGGCGATTATCCTTTCTTGTGGAGACAGGCACACATTATATCCGACGTAATAAAGGCATCAGCCTCAGTTGTTAGGACAGTATATTTGTCAACATTTTTAAATTTGATTACTTATAGCCTTCAACTTCGCCGGGCATCTACAGGTCAACTCCACCAAGGACCCAGGCATAGAGAGTATTTCATGAAGCTTTTCACCAGCAAATTTGCTCTTAGCCAATCAGGGGTCCGTTGCAGAAAGAGTTGCATTTAAACGAAAGTCAAAAAATCAATCGCAAGTCCCAAATACGCGCTGTTGATTGGTTGAAAATCAAGTTGCGCATGATTTTTAGAGTTGCGTTTGATTGCAACTCTTTCTGCAACGGGCCCCAGTTAATGTGGATTAGATATTGCATCATGTGCTTCATTATTCTATCGATATTTTGTTTTCAGGTCTACTTGTCTCGCCCACTTCCAAGCAGAAGGGGGGGGGCCAGAAAATTCGCTTCCTTTGGCTTCGGCTTGTAAGGGGTGGGGTCAGAAATTGTCGTTGATCACGGGGCGTGGTCCGGTATATGACAAGGTGATGGGGTAACCAACACAATAATGTGCTCGTGCGTGAGGGGGGGGGGGGGGGGTAGGGTGTGAGAGTAGCTCGAATATTGTAATGGATGATTTATTCCATTAATGAAGAACAGGACGGGATTTTTAAGAAGGGGGGGGGGCTACTTATCACATTTTTATTCATTTCATTTATATTTTTTGTTCGGGGGGGATAAGTTTGCATTACGTGGAACCTAAATTTACCTCGTGAATTTTTTAGGGGGATACATTTTAGTCGGTGCCCTTCCCGAGAACTACCGGGATAACGCGTTTAGATTACTAAAGAACCTTGTTCTATATAGGCCTACGTATATACCCATATACCCTTCCGAATCTTCCATCAAAATCATACTCCTTTTCCGTGCATGTTGACATTTCACATTCAGTCCAATTTTGGAGGGAGTAATCGCCGTCTTATACCAATCGAAACTCGACACGATCTCGCCTTTCAACACGCGTTCCGTTGGCGGCAAATTCGTGGTCTCAGAACGAGAAAAACATTTCTTGTCGTCTGCGTTAGAGTTTCACGGAGCGCTGCCGAAGATCACGGTAATTTAGGAGCGGAAATTAACGATCAACTCCGGACAAGGTCGAAGTGAAGACGAGTGCAATGAGACGAAGAGTCCTGTCATCGCTGCTTGTGTTTTCAGTCATCTGATTTATTTCAATTACAAAAAGTTTTCCTTTTCCTGGCGCGACGAGAGAGGTCCCACACCTCTCTGGTATTTCAATAAATGGATGAAATAAAATGAAATGGACATCGATGACAGATATTTGGTATGGAATTCATGGAAGCCTTACATATAACTTCAATGTCATAAGTAATAAGCTCCGGAAATTAACACTATTTCAGAACCTGTAATATTCTTCCGTATTGATTCGTAGTTTTCCTCATTGACTTCGAGTTCAAAATTCAACTGGAACTAAGCAAGTGATACGAATATATCGAGATAAAAATCCATATTTCCTTAATTGGTTTCTTTCTTTGCATAAACTTAAAAAAAAACTAATTCAGAACCACCTTAATAAAAAGGACCTTACACGGGTCGTGTGGTCCAGTGGTTAGAGAATTGGACTCCTAATCGCAAGGTTGTGAGTTCGAATCCCAACTCTGCCATTGTCTCCACTTTGATAAAAAGGCACGAGAGTGATATCTATCGTCTATAACGTCAGCCACTATGCATGCTATGACTGATTAAAATGTTTCCTAGGTAATTGGTTAGGGCCTATATACCAGCTTGGCGGTAACCAGCAAAATGCTGTCCTGCCGAGTTCCTACGGGAGTTACCATAAAACAGAAACAGAAACATCACAAGATACAGCGAGAAAAGAAATTCGCCTAACCGATTGAAACAATAATACACAATCCTACAACAATCAGGCCAATATGAATAGCAAAAGAAGGAACAGCCAATAAAGAAATAATTAATTGTAGTTACATACAATGCCAGATTATTTCTAAGAAAACATTACTTGGTCTGTTACGTTTCATTTCCTTACACGATGTACATAAAACAAAAGTGTTCAATTCTTGGAAAATGGAGTTCTCAGACGCTATCATTCACCTCATCCGAAAACATTCGCTCTGTTAATTCGAACAACACTTCTCAGTTTCTGAAGACGGGTACCACCTGCGCATCTCTGCTAATGGAAATTATTTTTCACAAGTACATGACAATCCCATCCGAGAGATTATTTTAAGTGTTAATTTCCAAGCGACGTGAGATAGTACTAAATGGAACAATGTGTTAAACCATGGAAATTTTATATTATCTCCATAGTTAAACTATTCTTTATCGAGACACTTGGTCAACTCATGAACTAGACAGGCCATCGAAAAACAACTTTACAGACCTCTGTGTACGCTAATACCTCGGTCACATTTGCTCTTAGGTGGCCGTACGGCGAGTCGAAAACAGCCATTTGAACAATTTTTGTACCAGCTATACATCGGTGGTTTGAATAAAAGTAAATAAAACGCCTGTTTCGACTCGTCATACGGCCAACGTAGAGCAAATGTGACCGAGAAGCTTCACAACTCTGTAATTGTGACTGTGATCCCCTAAAAGAACTATGTCATTAAATCCATTCCACTGACATGACTGGTAGGGTCCATGTTTTAACGAATGACCATGAAGGGTGACGAGTAAATAGTCAAAGACACGGCAAATACTACAATTAGACAACTCAAATCAAGCCTTTTGAGCCCTACTTTTGACATAATTTAAACCCCAAACAGTCCATTGTTTGCATTCCAAATTTATTGAGCACTTTGTGTAAAGTGTGATTAACGTGAAAAGTGACATTGGATATCCGTGCTAGCGTTTAGTTGGTCAATATTTTGGGCCGATATTTATACCAAGTTGTGACGCAACGGCAATTGTATTCACTTCAATCATTCAGCTTTCCGTCCGAACGTTGATGTAAGTCCAAAATCCACGTCAAATAATGCCACTTGGGGGAAGAAACGTTACAGAATTAGGTCTGACGATTGGTGGTGTAGTAATTGTTTTTTAAGGAGTTATTACTGACTTCAGTCATATTTCTTTCTAAGTTTATGAATCAAAATACCAAGCTCTTTCAAATCAATATCAAAATCTTATGTTTATGAATTAAAATGCCAAGCTCTTTCAAATCGATAATAAAATCTTAGTGAATGAATACCGTATTGGATTGGCATTTGTACCTATTTGTCATCAAATGACACTTCCCAGTCAAAGTAAATCGCCAGCGTGCTGCTCATGTGTGGGTCCGAGTGTTGCTCTGAATCATTCTACAGATATTTTCACGATTTTTTTTCTTTACATTAGGATCTAATGAGTTCCAAGCTCTAATCATTGTTCTTGAAAAGAATTTAATTTTGTAAGTTTCTTTCACTAATAGTGATAATCCGCTTTTGTATAGCGATTAAGACATCGGAGCGACGCGTCATCGGACCGTCACCGGTGTGCCTGCATTTACTTTCTCCACTCCCTGAGGAGCATTCAAAACTCAATAGCTATAGGCTTTGTCGCTTTCGCGTCCTACGGCTGGGTTCCAATTTAAACACCGAAGAGGAGAGTGGCATATGCATCTGTTGCCCTATATGGTTTACATGCATGTATGATTATGATCAATTTTAATCTCTTCCGTCACGTGATCTTTCAGAACCTCCGATATACCTAAATGGCAAAACCATCATGAACACCCTGCAATCATCATAAAGGGGGGGGGGCATAATGCGGGATTGCTCATAAACTATCCTCTTTCTTGGAACCCATTTCATCAATCGCTCTCCAAAGTCAATTTCACCACGCTGGAACAAATCATAACAATAACTCGAACAGGTCCCACAAGTCGAGAATAATCGCTGCCGTAAATGCAGTTGTCACTTCAATTAAACTGAGCCATACGTCATCGAAGTCGGGTGGGCAATGTGCGAAAGGCATTCCAGGAGCGTTGGGATGTCAGTGGAGAGGGTGCTATAATGAGAACCGTGGAGCTGTGGGGAAGGTGATGAGGACATGTAATTACATCCAAAACGTCTTCATTATGAGGCGCATCAATCATGGTCATTCCAACTATACATCATTAAAACAAAGGGGGCGTAGCCACTTGGCCGAAGGGGCGGGGTAAAGGGTGGGGGCGCGTGGACGTCCATCACTGACTGACGTGCACGCATCGATCACCGAGGTCATTTCGACATCATTATTAATTACGAAAAGGGTGTAGTCTCTTGGCAAGAAAGGGCGGAAAAGGGGCGAGGTATCTGGTAGAAGCGCACAGACGACGTCCACACAACTAATCGCTGCGCTCTTCATGCTCACTTAACACGTTTAATCTCCTAAAAATAAAATGTATCATTAGCATAAGATGAATGGTGTCGCCCGAAAGGACATCAAGGGCAGTGTGGAAAGGAAAAACAATGTCATTGTTCTTGATAATGAACGCAGTCTTTAGTATGTTTAGACAATAGATACATTGTGTTTCCAAAAATCATATATTATTATAGTTACACAAAAAGCCTATAGAATGAATATTGGGAAGTCAACCCGGTAGTTTTGGTGTATCATCATTTACTTTCCTAGTTATACAATTTACTCAAGGGAAACCCGAATTTTGCAATGGCATCAAAAGAGTGGGAACAGTGCATAAACTTGGAGAGTGGATTCACACCATAG
Organism: Lytechinus variegatus; assembly: GCF_018143015.1. Classification (NCBI taxonomy): domain Eukaryota; kingdom Metazoa; phylum Echinodermata; class Echinoidea; order Temnopleuroida; family Toxopneustidae; genus Lytechinus; species Lytechinus variegatus. The sequence continues at coordinate 4,391,414 of NC_054758.1, read as the reverse complement.
ATGACCCATATACAACCTCCCATTCCTACTCCCGTGATGTAGGCCTACACTGTATGCCACCAGAGAAAAGATGATTCGAAAACATTTGGGATGCCTGAGTTATACCAGGTCACCCGCTGTCAATGATATAAAGCAAGTCGATTATGATTTATATACACTGAGCTGCGGTTGGCACAAGTGTATGATAGGGGGTGATGAAGGTGGTGATTGAATATTATTGATGGTGGGTAGTGGTAGACAATGAAGATAAAAGTATTGTGGTGACGATAATGGTAGTGATGGTAGTTGTGTCGGTGGTAATGTTGGTAGTAATGGCAGTGATGATGATGATGATGGTGGTGATGGTATTGGTGATGGTGGTGTGTGGTGACGGTGGTGGTGATGGCGATCATAGTGGTGGTGTTGGTGTGGTAGTGGTGATGGTGTTGGTGGTGGTGTTGATGGTGGTGATGATGGCGATCATAGTGGTGGTGATGGTGGTGGTGATGGTGTTGGTGGTGTTGGTGGTGGTGGTGATGATGATGGTGGTGGTGGTGATCTTGGAAGTTGCTTCTGCTGCTGGTGGTGGAACCTGTGATTGGACAGTGATATTATCAGACTGACCAATTCCAGAACTAATTTAACCTGAATGTTTTACTTCTTTTGTAGAGATGAGTAGATGTGGATATTATCCTTTGAAAACATCAACTAAAAGGTGATTAGGTGAACTCCATGGAACAAAGAAATATAAGTCAGTAATAAAATGGTCCGTGGTAATACATTCAGTTCAAGTGATATGTTTTATTGTTATCCCGGGTTGTTATCATTGTCTTTGTCATCTTTTTCATCAAGTTCTACCTCCCTAATCTCATCACCATCACATAACCAAGATCATCACCACCAGTCCAACACCAGCCCACCACCACTTCCATAATGATGATCATCATCATCACCATCATCACCATCCCTAGCTTCATCCTTATCATCATCATCATCAGCAGCAGCAGCAGCAACAACATCTTCCTCCTCCTCACCATCAGCATCATCCTCATCACCATCATTGTCATCATAAATACTACCGCCACCATCTGAATTATCCTCAATTCCTCATTCATGTCATCAATAACACTACTGCAATTGGCAATCGCAATTATATCGTCATCTGATAGAACATATACATGTACATGTATCAAATTTTTATTTCCATGGGACCGAAAATCCCCGATTCATGTTGATTACCCCAAATACCCCTCCTCCACCCCACCACCAACAACCTGAGCCAATCATCTTTTGAGTTGTGTACTCAAATCATTTTACCAAGATTGAACTCACCTCTCCGCAGTCCATGGCCATGTCCAGTTTCCTCATACTCCTATAGGCTGTAGCCATGTGCAGATAGGCATGCGTCTTCAGCCTTGGTGGCCAGTCCTGCCCCCGACACCTAACCAACTCCCTGGCCCTGACATAGAACTTCAACGCCCTGTCGTAATCCTTGAGGCATTTGTACACATCTCCCAAACAACCATAAACCTCACACTCCAGCATCTGGTCTTCCGCTTCGATGGCCATCTTCACGGCCTTCTCAAGGTTTTCCAAGGAGTCTTTGAAGCTGCTGAAGCCAAGGTTGGAAGCAGCCAGTGCCAGATAGACATACCCCAGCTTGGACGACCCTGCACCCGAGCTCATGGCGGTAGCCAGGCTGTGTCGGGCGTAGGACAACGACTTGTGGTACTCGCATAACCTCTCGTTCGAGTTCGCCAGGTTGAGGTACGACTCCGATTTGAGTTCGTCGCTCTCGAGTTCGGAAGCGATGTCCATCTGCTGCACGGCATAATGCATCTTCTCCCGGGCAAAGCCCCATTCCCCGTACACCTGTGCCAGGTGCCCCAGCACCTCAAACCTCAGCCGGGGCTCTTTCACCTTCGACAACACCCTCTTCCACTCATGAACAGCTTGTTCCGTTTTCCTCGCATTGTAGAGTTTCAATCCCTTGTCGACTTTCTGGCGAGTCTGCCGTTGCCCCATGGCGACCAGACCCCCACCCTACTCCTCCGGCGAGCACGACGTCCAGTTCCTGATTCGTAAACTACATAAATCCTTTATATAATCCTCAGGGCGTCTTGAGAAGTTGTGGTATAGGAATGATTTCCCACCAGAGCTGAGCGACCAAACTAGCCACGCGTATCCTACTTCATGTATACCACTAGTCTGCTATAACACCGACTACCCTCCTTGCTTCTTTGCTGGGTCTTTCACGCCTTTACTCCGGGGCTGCGAAATGTCAACACTGAACCCAACTGCGAAGGAGAGCGAGATAGAACCGCTCATTGGGACTCGGTGTGTACCGTGGTGCACACGTGAGCTGCTATCTCCAACGTGAGTTGGCCTGTGTTTACATACTCTGCGATCAATGAAAGAGCATGAGTATATTATTATGTGCGCGCCGAGGTCTTTTGCCCAGTTGTGAGATATTTTCAGCAGGCCTTCCTTCTAGTTTCTAGCCTTGCTCCATGCCGCTGGCAAAATAAAAACAATACCGAGCAATTCTGGTTTTGGTTTGGGGTAACAAAAGGTAAATAAGATTACAACAAAGGGTGCATACCACCGGAAAGGGCCATTGTGTTAACAAGATTAAGATTCTTTGTCGCACAAAAGAGAAGAAGATTAAGACCTGTGGGCATAGCCTGGCCAGCATCATTTTTATCAATATTTAAAAAGACATGCAAGAACTTCCTTTATTTTACACATATATGATTTGCCCCGAAACAAAATGTATGGTAATGGATTCGCTCTTCTGTGTTGCCTGATAAGCTCAAGAGCATAGAGCGATAGATGAACTACGGATTTGGTTCCTCTCCGAGGGATATATGTGATCATTGGAGAATCGATGCCACATCAAAATACAATAAAAGTACTCCAAGCCATTGTCATACGAGTAAATTTTGTCTTGAATTGTTGTTAATAAAATTATTACCATTTTGTCACAGAAACCTATCACAAAATTGCAATGTGGCAGAATCTGAGAGTCCAGGGCATCCGGCTCCCAGACAGCACCAACTCCAAATCATGCTCTTCCATCATCACGACCTGGGCCCAGTCTCACAAAGAGTTACGATTGATCTAATCAATCGTAACTCTATGGAAATCCATCAATGTCATTATTTTTTCTACAGGAAATTTGCAAAATGTCGTTTGTAAACAAAAGAGAACACACCAAAATTGTCAAGAAATCAATGAATTCATGGTATTCACATGTTTTTGAACAAACATGCATTTTCTATGACTTTGCTGGCTTTCCATAGTTGCGATTGATCGTATCAACTCTTTGTTAGACTGGCCCCTGGGGCCCGTTGCTGAAAGAGTTGCGTTAAAACGCAAGTCCTAAATGCGCACTGTTGATTGGTTGAAAATCAAGTTGCGCATGATTTTTGGAGTTACGATTGATTGCAAATCTTTCTGCAACGGGCCACTGTTATCATAATAATCGATTACCAGCTAGGAGTGCAAAACGAAAGCTGTGTCACTTTTTTTTAACAAACATATTGGACAAAAATGTAAAATTCACCAGCTAATTGTGTTTTTTTTTCTATGGTCAGCCCCCAATTACCCAACCCTTCCACTTTCAAAACCTTTCCGCAGCATATATTTTCAATGTTAAATTTTCGATCAGATTTTGGATTTGTTCGTTGTAAAACCCTTAAAAAAATAGTTTATTTTCAACAAGTGGACAGCCAAGCAAAGTAGCAAATCAACTTTTACTTCATCGGCTAAATGTAGAAAGTAGTCTGGAGCAATGAATGTAAGGAAAGCTATTTCAAACGAACCAATGCGTCACAACAAAATACGCTTTTATCTGATTGTGCTCTCTGTATTATGGGAAAAAGATTCCGAACAATGGAAAGCCAGAGAAACTCCCAACAATATTGTAATAAAAG